>NC_056747.1:1130974320-1131334320 GCF_019279795.1 Protopterus annectens
TAAACTTTGAAGCCCTCACTTCACCTAGGTTCTTATCTCCCATGTTACAGGAGACACCCAGAAAATGGACTCTATCACCTTCTAGGTAATCTTCTATTAGATCCCCCCAAAGTCTATCCAAGGCAGATGTGGATAGGATGATGAGGAAATTCCTCAGAGCTCAGGTCTAGTTGGGGTCTTACCATCTCCATCTCCCATAGGATCTGTAAGCCTTCAGCCTGTGTCACATTCCATTGTATCTCTTTCTCCAATCCGACCACTGATTTTGAGGCCCTTGGATCTTAGACAGCCTTCTCTTCGACTCCAACAGTATCCCTGACTCATTCATCATTGATCTCCCTTGAGCAGGTCAGGTCTCAGAGCTGAAGCATCAGCGCAGGATCTGGGGGGATGCCATCGACTCCGAGAGATTCCCCTCTCAGAGTCTCAGCACTGAACAGCTCAGGTCCAACTCCTTCTTTGAGATGGGAGTCTGGGCAAGATCAGAACCTATCAACACCTGAAGTTACAGCTCCAGTGAGGTTGGCTCCAGCTTATCCTGGTACTTCTGCTTTCAAGGTGGTGAAGAGGGTATTCTCTCACCCGAGAACTTTTTTGAGTCTTTCTTCTTTGGATCTTGTCACCATCCTCCCTTCAGATCAGACTTCTGATCCTCATCCTCATATTCCACAGGGATAGCTGTCCCATTTGAGCTTCCAGACAGTTTCTGATGAGGAACTCCCCATTCCTTCTGATACCTCTCCAGATCATCCCACTGAAGAGGTTCCCAGGAAAAGACTATGCAAAAGGAGGCATTTGTATTCCCCACAGGAACCTTTAACTGAAGACACCGACTTCAACAAAGGGGAAGGGTCCCCCAGATCTCTACCAAAAGCCATTTTCTTCAAATATATCCTAGATATCCTTAGTGAAAAAGGTGGATGGTCTTCAATTCCACTACCCAGGAGGAGTCAGTTTTCCTAGAAGCCATCAGTTCCAGCCATATATGTATTTGGTTTCCACTCTGGCAGGTAACCTCGTAGAGCTTGTGTCCTGCCTGGCATGGAAGGAGCCATATACTGGAGAACCAATCCCTGTCATACTGACAAGATTCATGCTCCACCTATATACAGACCTTAATGGAGAAAGGGAGTTCCCATGGATGCTATGGTTGTGGCAGCAGCCACTAAGAAGGAGATGGCTGAACAAATATCCTCTGTTCATCCCCTAATAGAGAATATATGGTGTTGGATAGGTTGGTAAGCACATTTATGCCTCAGCGACCTTTGTCTTATGGTCGCTCAATTATTTGGCACATTCTACCAGATTAGAGAGAGACTTGATTAAGGAACTCTCTGTCTAGTCCTGGGTCCATGTCAATGGAGGAAAAGAAACAATTTTCTTCACAGCTGGCCACCATCAATCAATTACTGAGGTTGGTCTCTCATGCAGCAGAAAGTTCCTTACAGGTGGCGGGTTCAGGCATAGCCATCAGGGGACATGCTTGGATGCACTTGTCTGACTTTGTTGAGCCCTTTAAGTTTTCTTTCATCAGTGCCCCTTTGATGGATTTTCTTTCTTTGGGCCCACAGTAAAAGAAACACTCTCCTGTAGTGAGCAAGATGGAAAGACCTTGTCTGCCATGGGAATCCACTTTTCTACCCTGCAAAGATCTTTTTCTAGAAATCACCACAGTGGTAAGAAAATGTGGTTCTGAAAATCACAAGGACTTTTTCAAGACTCATGAGGGGAAATTTCTCCCACAGGCAGAGGGGGAAATTACAATGGAAAATGTCATCCCCGAGGCAGAGGGGTTCTGCAAAATCAAGAATATCAAGATTATTTTTTGGATAGACCCTTTCAGAGCTCCTGAAAGGTTGCCCTACTGTTCTTTTTTAGAGGGAGTCAGAGGTGCTTATCTTTGTATCCAGAAGCTTGGGCAGATCATAAAAGACAGTCAGCTGGAAATAATTATATCCCGAGGATATTTCATTCCCTTTTGGCAACTTCTCCCATCCAAAGAGAAAAATCTCCCTGATGTACCACCCAAACAGTGGGAGTTAGCAGCTATAGAGATTCAACACCTGCTGGACAACAGTGTCATCTGGGAGGTCCATCCAGACCAGAAAGGATTTGGAACTCACTCAAGGTTCTTTTTAGTTCCAGAGAAAACAGGGGACCTAAGGTCCACTTTGGATCTCAGCAGTATAAATCAGTTAGTGAAGAACTCCAAATTCGAAAGGTCACGGTTCAGGTTATTTAGCCCCCTCTGCAGAAAGATGACTGGATGTGCTCCACAGACCTCCAGGATGTGTGCTATCACATCAAGATGAACAGATCACTTAGAGATTCCTAAGCTTTCGGCTGGGGACAGTTATTATCAGTTCAGAGCCCTGCCCTTTAGGGTTGTCACAGGCCCCAAGGTGTTCACCAGATGTATGGCAGTGGTAGCAGCTCATCTCAGACTGCTCAAATTCAGTGTGTTTCTTTAGCTGGATGACTGGCTCCTCACTGCCTCAACCAGGTATCTCCTCAAAAAAGCCAGGGACTACTTACTCCAATCATGTCAGTCCTTGGGGATCACAGTCAATTATTCCTAGTCCCACCTTCAACTAGTTGTCTTGGAGTTTATAGGAGCTTACCTAGATACAACAAATCAATTGACCTTTCTTCCATCAAACAGAATACAGACTTTAAGATTATATATCAGTCAGATTCTTTCTCATCCTACTTCGCCTGAAAAATATTTTTTTTCTGGGGTTTAGGGTCAGTGGCTGTGGTGGGCATCCACAGTGGGGCAGCGGTTAGCATTGTTGCCTCACAGCAAGAGGTTCTCTGGTTCGATCCCTGGCTGGGGTACCTTCTGTGCGGAGTCTGCATGTCCTCCCTGTGGTCACGTAGGCTTTCTCCGGGTGCTCCGGTTTCTTCCCACATCCCAAAGACATGCTGTAGGTGGATTGGACACTCTAAATTGGCCCTAGGTGTGAGTGCATGTGTGTGTGTGCCTTCTGTGGAAGGTTGGGCACCGGGCTGGCAACTCAACACCGTAAAACTCCACTGCCAATCATGAGCGGACAGGTGATCTGCTGTGGCAACCCCTAACCGGGAAAAGCCAAAAGAAGAAGAAGGGTCAGTGGCTGTGGTGATTACCCTGCTACCAACTGCTCATTTCTACAAGTGGATTCTTCAATGGACTACAGCAGTTCAGTGGTCAATTCTACAACTATCCCTGAACCACCCTATAAAACTTTCTCAGGTTTGCAAAGACTCCCTACTTTGGTGGATTCAGTCAGACAAAGTTCATTAGGGTTGTCCCTTTGTATTTCCAACCCTTATGGCTACTGTGACCATGGCTGCCTTCCCTTTGGTGTGGGGAGGCATTAACTGTGGCAGACTACTTTCCATGGCATATGGTCCCCAGAAAAGACCAATTTCAGTATAAATGTGCTAGAGATAAGAGCATTCTTTTTAGCACTGCAAGTCTTCCAGCACTCTCTTCCTCCAGAGACTATTGCTATTTGGACATGTCGGTAGTCTGGTACATCAATAAACAGGGGGGAACCAGGTCCTACCCCCTTTACCAAGAAGCAATGAGAGTGTGGTAGTTGGCAATCTCCTCCAACCAGTTTCTTTTAGCAATGCACATACCAGGTAAATCCAACATGCTTGCCAACAAACTCAGCAGGAGTATTTTGATGCCTCACAAGTGGTCTCTAAACCAAGCAGTGGCGGAAAGAATCATTCGTCAATGGACAACCTTGCTGTGATCTCTTTCCCTCTCCCATCAACAAGCGCAGCAGGTATTTTGCCCTAATCCCCCCTCAAAGGGTGTCACCAAAAGATGCTATAGTCCACATTTGGCACTCCAGTCTCCTGTATGCGTACCTCTCTAATCCCCAAATTTCTTCAGAAAACACGCTGGTTAAAGAGCAGTTATCCTCATTGCCCACATTCTCCTTGGCAAGTTTGATTCCCTTTTCTGTGGTCTCATGTCCTATATCGTCCTTGGAGTCTGGACCCCAGTCCTGATCTGATATATTATTCCATGAAGATGACTCACCCAGACATTCTGGGTCTCAAACTGATTACATAGCAACTCCAATTCCAACGATTGGTAGACAGTCCAGGCTTTCTTTCCCAGTTTGCCAAATCTTAATATCATCTCAGACAGCCTCATCTAGGAAGATATATTAATGCAAAATGGAAATTATTTTATTATTTGGCACAGCAGACAGAATTAGATCCATTACTTCTCTGCTTCTTTCCCTGCTGTTTTAAATTTTCTTGCTTCGGTTTTTCAAGAAGGTGCTAGTTTTTCCACCATCAAAGTTCAGCTTGCAGCCATCTCTAATTATCACACTGGAGATTATTGCCCTCCTTATAGCTTCATCCAAGTTATGTAAAGCTTTCCTCAAAGGTTTCTTCTTACTTAGACATCTGATTAAAGATCCCACTCTACGGTGGGACCTTACCCTTATGTTGCAGAACCTGACTCAGTCTTCCTTTGAGCCCTCAGCCACGTCTGATCTCAAATTTTTTTCTTGAAAGATAATCTTTTTGGTGGTTATAACTTCAGTTAGGTGAGTTTCTGAACTTCATGCACTCTTTTCAAAACCACCTTATTTGATTTTCCATAAAGATAGAGCCCCCTTATGTACCAATCCAGCTTTTCTACTGAAAGTAGCCTCTGAATCAATCAACAACCAAGTAATCCACCTACCTGTTTTCTTTCCATTTTTTCAGTAAAGGAGAGTGCATGCTTTACCTTTTGGATGTAGATAGACAGCTTGGATTCTTTCTTTATAGGAATAAGGATTTTAGGAAGACTGACCAACTGTTTTGTTTCGTCTGCCCACAACAAACTGGGAAAAACTGTTTCTAAAGTTACCTTAGCAAAATGGTTAATGGACTGTGTTTCATATGTTTATTCTCTGACTTTACCAAAACCTCCGAAAGCCCACTATACCAGATCTATGGCTACATCCTCTGCTTTCTGGGCTAGAACCTCCATTGATGACATTTGTGCTGCAGCCATATGGGCCAATGCCCATAATTTATTGCTCATTGTAAGTTGGATCTCATCTCCAGAAACAGGACTGTCTTTGGTTTTGCGGTACTTTGGAACATCCTTCCATGAAGGCCACCCATTGAGGAATGAATGAAAATGACATCAGATATAAAAGTTATGTACTCACTATAGCTATGCATCTATGTTGTTCATTTTCATTCTTCCTCAACTTCCCACCTTCCTTCTCCCTCTCTTTCTCCTTTGGGAGTGATCTGATAGAAATACTGGAACCACTTCCTGTTTGAGCCCCTACTCTGTCCTCCTACTTTCTGTAAGTTACAATCTATTCTTTTTGGATTGAGCAGCACACTTGATCTGAGGTAACGCAGGAATTAGGGGCATTATGGGTAAGGGGAGGAGCTCAAGAGTTGGCTCTAAGAGTCTAGAAGATATGCGGCTGAGACAGATATGAGATCAGATCCGAGACCCCATTCATTGAGGAAGAATGAAAATGAACAACACGGATGCATAGTTATGGTGAGTATGTAACTTTTATTTTTATAAAGTTTACTGTAAATGTTGTAGATAAAAACTTTATAAATTGTTTTTAGGGCCTAGGGCAAATATGTGTTGTCCCTGTCACACTGTTTTATTTCTGGTACATACATTACTTTTTTGACATGTGTGACGCCCATGCACTGGCCCAGTAATCAAGGAGCCTCAATCCTCACCACCAGCACCAGTGATGGACATCCACATTGGGAGGATAACAAGTACACACACAGCAAAGTATAATTTCCCTTAAGAGCACACAGAGATCACAGTCAGTCTGGGGCTGGTTTCTCAATTTCTCTCCAGATCCTCAATAAGACTCCCCACTGGCACAGCTATAGGGTTCAGATCTCAGCCGAGTGGTCAAGCCAAAACCTCCAGCACCCTCTCTGTCCAACCAGTGCTTCCCTGCCCAAGTAGCTAACACACACACACACACACACACACACACACACACACACACACAGACTTTGAGATATGATTTATATACAAACACAGAGACACTCCTGGGGAAGGCTGGCACTGGTTGAATAGATATGCCCCCTTCTGCCCAGACTATAAGGTAGAAATCACTGCCACCAACCACTACTTATCAGCTACTCTAAGGCTCTTCCCAAAGGGTTCCAATTCTACTGTGCAATGTTATTATTATCCACCTGGTAAGTGTGATGAACAGCAAGGCTATTGGAGTGGCTTGTACAGTATCACCAAACACATGCAAGTACACTAAGAGCTTAAATTATCTCTGCACAAAATAGCCACAGTTAAAAGGTTTAAATATATTTAATAATAAATAATAAAAACACAACACAATAGCTACCAGGAAGTCACAGCAATAAAGACACTTTACATGCGAAACCTAGTTATTATCCCTGTTTTACGACAATATAAATACTTTACAGTTGCAGACATCCTGTCACCTAGCCTGAGATCACACACAGTCATAAAATTCTTTACTTATCAGCTTTCTTCCAGCAGGGTGCACTGTGGTTACATTTTTGAAGTTCAGCACATAACACAGTTTTCTTACATTTGTGAAACCAGCCTGTGGGGGATATTAATATTTATAATGACACATAATTATTTACAAAATTCTATCTAGCTGGGCTGGCAGCCTCTCAGTTTATCACAACATGTAACATTTATCGTCTGCTGCTGGCATCATTCCCCAGGTTTCAGGCTTCTTTCTTGGTTTTACTACGAAACAATGTACCAGCCTCCTCAGCAGGCTGCTACTTTATTTCAGCCTCAGATTAGTGACCCTGCAGTGGCCAGTTATGGATACTCAGACCACTCATCTTCTTCCTTGGTTTCCTCTGGTGGAGTCTATTCAGCCAAAATGGACTGAGGGTTAGACACATTCTTTGTGGCTGTTAGATTGCCTTTGGTGAGCCACTCATGTCAGTCTTGCAGGAAGGAGTGAAGAACACTTTTTTCTAGTCAGATTAAGATGCAAGTTTCCCAGGGTGATGTCCCCTGGGATGATAACCCTGACATGAGTTGGTCTACTTCTATGTATATTACTGTTAAAAAGAAGCATCAAGTTAAATATTTATGTTACTTTAGATGGGTAAGATTTATTGTGCTTAGATTGAACTCTTATCCTTTCTCATTATGGGTTTACTGGTGAGACAAAGGAGAATTATTCACATTCATAAGATTCCCAGTTTGAAGAAGAAAGAATTATTGCAAAGGAGCAAAAGCTATTATTTCTCCCAAGATAACTCATTCTGATTTTGAGAAGAGTAATTTTGATTTTCCCTTGGGGAAAAATCTTTTTCTGAAACCATATCCAGGATGACCCCATTATTTCACTGGGAATATAATGCCTTTCTAGTTTTTTTTTTTAAATTATGATTTATTACAACTGCAATTTCCTCAACCTACTGCCATTCCTCCTGTTCTTCCAACCTAGAAGGATGTTTGTATTAAATCCTGCAACATGCCTGATAGTCTGCAGTGTCTAAGAATGCAGATAGATTTTGTAAAGTTCCTCAGCCTTATAATTTTTATATTCCAATCCAACAACTAACCCTGCAGTGATTTCCTTGTCAAACTCTTCTGTAGCTAAACATTTGGCAAATATTAATCCCCCCCCCCCCCGCAAGGATTGGAAAGCTTTTGCTTGATTTGGTGAAAGAGTATATTCTTCTGACAGTCTTTTCTTTTAAGATTCTTAACTGTCAGGCTCACATGTTAAAGTTTTTGCTTATTTCTTTTGCAACTATGAGAACTATTACTGCCACTTTCCCTTCTTCTGATGGTAAATCTTCACTAAATACTTTTATTACAGGTTCATAGGTATATACTATGCTAATGACCACCAGGCCTTTATAAGCCTAGCTGCACAAACCAACCCAGTTTTTCCTTATCCATCACAGGCATCTACTAGAAGAGGTTATGTAGTTTAGGAGGTTTCTAAAAGTTATGTGGAGGGTATGTTAGTTTGGGCATAGTTACTGAATGATATGTCTGCCTATCAGAGACATGGGATCAGACCTGGGGTGAATTATTGATTCTCCATCCATTGGTCAAGGTTATGCTTAAATAGGGGTACTCCTTCTGTTTCTCAAGAAACCAACCCTTCTTTGAAGTGTGCTCATGACCCAGCTGATGCTTATTCCAGTGCAGCAATTATTAACTATGTTAAGAGAAGGACTGCATGGTTACGTTATCAAAATCTACCTGAAGATGTTAAAGCTAAGATTTTGAATTATCCCATAGATAGAAAGGTTGTATTTGGACCATCTGCTGCCGAGGTCTTCAAATCTTCTAATGACAGAGGGAAAGCAATTAAACTTCCCTCTCCCAGGACTGACAAGAGTGGCTTTCCCTTGCCCAGTGAGGGGACCCAGACAGCTAAAGAGGATGTGCCTAATCCCATGGCCCATATTGTCTGTAGTTGATACACCACAGGGAACCAACATAAATGATGAGTAGTCTGAGGAACCAGCTTTGCCCCCAGCAGTCACTCACCTGGGCTGAGGCAAATTGCTAGCCTGCTGTGGTGACAAAGACTGTTAGCTTAACTTTTTTTTTTTTTGTAGCTGAAAGGAAGACTGTTGGATAGGTAGTTTTGTTCCATAATCAAACCGAAAATGGTGTCTCTTTCCTGGAAGAGAGAAGCAGCATAAGCCAGCAAAATTTTTAAGTTGTTAAAAGTCACTTTTACATCATAAAAACACTTTAACAAACTTTGCCAGCTCCAAGAAGTAAAATAAACACATTTTCTCCACAGAAAAAAAATGTTTTTCAACTACTTTAAACAACTTTTAAACTGACAGAAAAAAAATCCCTTTTAAAAATACAGTAAAGTCTAGTGGCAGTCCATTAAAACGCAAACTCCTAGATTAAAATATTTTTCATACTCAGAAAGGTACATCTAAACAATGTTTTTTTTGTGTGAAAGTGTTAACAATGACTCCCACTCAGGATGCACAGTAGCAATTCCTGCATTTATCCATTCCTCAATTAGTGATGTCAAAATTCCCAGCCAATGTATACCTATAATGAGTAATAAGTAATAAATATGCAGAAAATATTATTAAAATGTTACTGCATTTATCACTACTAAACAGTAAAAGTCCTTTAACTGGATAATGTACTATAGGCTGTGGGACAGGATGTTCACTTTTTCTCAAAGGATGTATGATCTTCAGTGGCTCAACATGTTAATGAGCTATGCTCTGACTAATAGCAGTGTAGTTTTGAATCCGCTTTAAGGATAACCTACTTTAGGGGTTGGAGGTTGGCATAATGGTTAAGGTGTTTACCTTAAAGACAAGATACAGGGTTTAATTCACATCTCTCTCGTTATTGGTTTGGCAGGTCTGCACTGGTTTGCAGACTGACTGCCTAGTATCTACCTATGAACCCATGACAGGCTACATAAGTAAAAGGGGTATTGGGAGAAATCCCCCTCTCTGTATTGTGTATCATTTAACAGGTTAAGACTTTACAGAGCTTGACAGTCAATAACTAGACCAATGTGTCTAGAGGTGTAGCTAGAGTGGGTGAAGGGGGCAGCCATAACTGAAGTACTTTAGCAAGCAGTTTGCTACAATTTAAAATAATTAAGAGGGTTTTTTTTTTGTTGTTCCTTGTGTCTGAGGAGAGGATCAAACAGTTTTATTTTATTTTATTTTTTATTTTACTTCTCAACTTAAAAGTTGAGGGGATGTCAGATCAGGACATGGCACTGGATAACAGAATAGCTAACTATGCCTCTGCCTTTGTCAGTCTAGCTGTTAGTATTAGAATCCACACCCTGATCAGTAGGAACCTGATGTGGGAGGCCCAAGGTTACTGTCACCATATATGTGACTTGCTGAAGACCATAATATTGAAAAATCTCAAATACTGAATTCCCATTTCAGTATGAACACAGAAAAGAATGCTAACATGGGTCCTATAGGGGTGTGGACCCAGGAACAGATGCCAAACATGGATCCTACAGGGGCGGCTAGTCCAGTAGTTCAATATTGTGGTCATCAGCATTTTATTCTTTCAATGTTAAGGTGCCAGAATTTTGATTTTCAAGACTGTGTGGTAATACGATTGTGATAATATCTCTCTCTCTATATATATACTCTCTTTCTTTCTCTCTCTCTCTCTATATATATATATATATATATATATATATATATATATATATATATATATATATATATATATATATATATAATATAAATATAAGTTTTCAGGAGATAATGTTTGTATATCACTTTTAGTGTTTAATTTTAAAGTACAATGTAAATAAATTTACAGGTTTAAGTACTCTACAAATCATTGTAAAATAATGATGGGTAATTCACTACATTTGAGATGATGTACCGGAAATAGAGTCTGAAATTTCTGCCAGCTGATATAGGTATGTTGTTATTGTGTACAGAGCACGTTTTTACTCAATATTATGCATTTAGAACTCATTAAAGCTAACAGGGTGGCACTAAAGAAGCTTAATGGCCCCCTCCCTCCATTTGATCAAGACCGGGTAGATTCACAATCTAAGATTAACAAAACACTGCTGTGAAATGTTACCTATTTACAGAACTAGGCATAGCATGCAGCTTCTTAAGTGTTGGTGTCATCTTGTAGAAATATAAACCATTAATTAAAAAGAAGTGTTTGTATACCTGGAAAATAAGTTATTGGGAATAAGTTATTCTGCAGAAATTATAGCATACAAATGTGTCTGTACTAAAGATGAGTGTTGCGTTTAAGTGTATTATTTGTATTTGTCTGTTTACTTAAAGTGTAATTTTTTCAGGTATAGAAAATGCCTGTAGCCACAAAAAGTCAGGTAAGAAATGTTAATTGAACTTTATTACAGTAATGCTTGATGCGTTTATAATGAAACATGAAGGAAGAAATTCAAATCCAAATACAAAAGTATTCTGCCACTGTTTATTTTCAGTGGCTATTCAGACAGTGCAGATTGAGGCAGATTTTTTTTTTGTATTCAGTATGTCAGAAGTGATCATTATTTAGTTTCAAGAATACTTTCATGATCTTGCTTTATTCAGATTATCAAAGCTGTCAGCTGCTCAATCAAATGCATGTTCATGGGTGCATTGATAAGCAAGTACTAGGCTAGATACTCTTACAGGCCATTTTATGCCTAGCCAAATTGCCTTTTAAAGGGGAGAATCAGACCTTGGACCTTGTGACTATGAGGTAAGCATCTTAATCATTATACCACCCCCCCAAAAAAAAAATGAAAAAAAACCCCACATAAATACATACTAAGCTAGCTGCCCTTGTGGGCCATTTTAAGCCAAACCAATTCCCCCAAAAGTGATATCAAACTCTGTACATTGTGTTTGTGAGGCAAACACCTTAACCATTATGCCAACCACCAACACACTGTTGTTGGTATATCTATGTAGAGTATGGAATGATTAAAACAATTGGGTCTGTGTCACAGAGGTATGGAGTCTTTGCTGCATCCCCAGTTACCTTTGTTTGGTCAGACAACCCTCTCAATGGAGTCCCACTGGAGGAACTGCCTGGGAGGGTGGATATTTGGAGTGAGCACATGGTGTCACCTCACCCATATGTTTAGAAGCAGATGGATAGCACCATTAGGAGGACATGGCAGACCCAATTTTGATGGTATGACTATCAGCTACTATGGAGAGAAGTGAGGCTAAGAGCTAATTATCTGCTAAACTCATAGAATAATGCTTTCAGTACTGTCTGTTATTGCTGTCTAATGTCTACAGACAGTAAGAAAAGAGGGGTGAAGACTGTTACATAAAGGGTGAAGGAATCAAAATATAAGAAAAAATGGAATGGTGGCAAACAGTTGTGCATTGTAATGCGCTTCTTGTTGACCTGAGTGTTGACTAGTTCTAGTTTATTTTTTATTGCTTTCTGTCAAAGTATATACTTTTCCAATTTTTTGTCATTATTTTCATGCCTTTAGTTGACCCTGACTGTCATTGTTTGATTTTCTGTTTTCATTATGTGTGGTTGGTTTATGTGTTGCACAGAATGCAAATGCTGAAAGATTTTGTAACTTTTTATGAAAATCACTTTGCTTTTAGCTTCCTGTTTTAATCAAGCAACAGCTGTCTGCAGTAAATTGCAGGCAAAACTGTTTTCAATTGTAGCAGGTGTAAAATGCAGAGGTAATGAGGAGCAGATGTTTAAGCTGAGATTGTGGTATGAAAGCACCTTGTTGTGGCTCAGTTCTGAGATGGATGATATATAATAAGAAGTTATGTACTCACTATAATGTTCCGTGTTTGTTGTCCAGCTCGCCTTCATTCTATGCTGGCTGGGTTCAGAACTGAGCATCGGCTCCACCTTGGCCTAATTCAAAAGCTTGACAGCTTCCACTAGCTTGAGGCTATACCCTATCCTATGATGCTCACAGAAGATTACCCGGATCTTGTTTGTAAGTGAAAGCATTAATATTTCATATGTACAGAAACAAAGCTGTCTAGACAAGACTCAGAAGGGATTCAGAAACTCCATAATCCAATTATAAAAAGCATTATCCTCCCGATCCTCCATGAGCAAAGGAGGGGGAAGGAGGGTGGGACGCAAGAATGAAGGTGAGATGGACAACAAACATGGAATGTTATGGTGAGTACATAACTTCTTAATGTTAAGTTGTCCTATCTCGCCTTCATTCTAAGCTGGGTGGGACAGCGTCCCTAGCACCTTCTTTCTTGGGTGGCTCAAGGGAAAAAACTCTTCAGAACGGTGGACCCAAATGGGGCCATGTCTACTTTGTAATGAGTAATAAAAGTATGAAGCCTTACCCATGTAGCTGCTGCACAAAAGGAATCCAACGGGAGTCTGGCCTGGAAGTTGCAATTGCTCTTTTAGAATGGCCCTTCACTTTGCCTGGTAATTATTTTCTCTGCGAGTTGTAGGTGTAGGAAATACAATCTGTGAGCCATTTTGAAAGTGTTACTTTTGACATTGGTAATCCTTTCTTTTTGTCTGAAAAGGACACAAAAAGTTGGTTCGATTTTCTGAAAATCTCTAGTTCTATGCATGTAGAAACACAGTTGTTATGTACGTCCAGCTGGTGTAATTTATATTCTGCCCTGTTGCCATAGTTTGGGAAGAAGACTGGTAATTCAATAGATTGATTTTGATTGGTCTCTGAGCACACTTTTGGTATAAAGGAAGGGTTAGTACATAAGAAGAGTCTATCTTTATGGAAAATTATATATGGAGGACGTATAGATAGTGCTTGGAGTTCAGATACTCGTCTGGCAGAGGTAATGGCTACTAAGAAAACCATCTTCCATGACAAAAACTGCATATGTCACATGATGATGCAGGCTCAAAGGGAGGCATAATCAAAAGGGAAAGATAAAAATTTAGGTCCCATGGAGCTGGAGGTTCTTTCACTGGAGGTCTTAACAAAAAGGTTCCTTTTAGGAAGGTTTTACAAAGTTTGTGGGACATGATTCTCAGTCCCATTTCCCCAGTATGAAAACTGGATATAGTGGCTAACTGAACTCTGATAGTAGCTGCTGCCACACCCTTGTTAAAAAGTTTAGCGAGAAATTCTAGCACTGCTGTGATGGGGGCTGTAAAAGGATCTATGTTATTTTTGGAGGCCCAATGTGAAAATCTTTTCAATTTGCTGGAGTATAATTTTCTGGTAGATGGCTTATGTGAAGAAATCAATACTGGAGCAGCCAAGCTGTCAATTTTAGCATCTGGATCGATGGATGGAATGTCCCTGATGAATGGGTCAGAAGATCTGGAACTGGGTAAAGGATACATGGTTCCTCCTGGAGATGGGTCCATAAAAAGGGAAACCAAATTTGCTGAGGCCAATAAGGTTCAATGAGGATCACTGTGCTTTTCAAATGTGTTGGCTTTCTGAAGGACCTTTGGTATTAGGGGAAAGGGAGGGAAGGCATAAAGTAATCCTGGGGCCAATCATGTACAAGCGCATCCCTCGGTGACTTCCCCAGAGGCATTCATGGATGTGGCAAAAAGATCGCAGCAGGGCTGGCCCCATTTGCGGAACATCTCCTCTGCAACTTCTTGCTTCAGGGACCACTCATGGGGCATCAGAATAGCTCTCTGCTATCACGTTGGATTTCCCTGTGATGTGCACTGCTGTCAGAAAACATTGAAGAAGAGACTGCCCATTGCCATACTCTTTGTGCCTCTCGACATAGGGGATAGGATTTGGTTCCTTCTTGTTTGTTTATGGATCACATTACTAACATATTTTCTGTCTGAATTGCAATAGTTCCTATTGGGAGAGAGTCCTGGAATGCTTGCAATGCATAGAGCACTGCTCTCATCTCTAGGACATTGATATGCAAGTGGTTCTCGTGATCCTGCTAGGTGCCTTGGACAGTCTTTTCCAGATAATGCCCCCACCCATCTAGAGGCATCCGTGGTCACTGTGGCTATAGGTTGAGGAAAGACAAACGATCGGTCCATAGTCAACTGAGTCATGTGAAGCCACCACCACCATAGGTCCTTTTTGCATGATTCTGTGATAACGATCTTGTGGACAGTGGAAGGTGTTGCATAGACCACTGTGAAAAAAGTAGCCACTGAAGGACTCTCATGTGCAAGTGTGCTAGAGGCACCAAAATAATTGTAGCTTCCATGGTCCCTAGAACCTGCAAGATGGTCTTTCCCTGGACTTTTGTTTTGGATAACAAGTTGTTGATCTGATGGTGTAGGGACTGAATCCTTTTGGGGGTGAGTTTGGCCAACATTTCTTTTGAGTGTAATTCTGTGCCTAAGAAAGTAAGATATTGTGAAGGCAACAAGGAAGATTTTAAGATTTTTTTTTTAATTTACTGTAATGCCTATTTTGGAACAGAGATGAAAGGTTTTGTCCCTTGCTTGAACTAGTAGATGCTTGGTGGTGGTGGTTAGGAGCCAGTCATCTAGGTACGGAAACACACGGAATCCTAGGCCCCTCAAGTGAGCCAATACCACTGCCATACATTTGGCAAACACTCTGGGGGATGAAGTGAGACCAAAGGGCAGGGCTCAAAACTGATAATGACTGGCTCCCAGCTGAAGTGTCTCCTGGACAGCCTGTCCATTTTTATGTGGTAGTAAGCATCTTGGAGATCTGTCGAGCACATCCAATCATCTTTCCCCAAAAAAGTGAGTACTGACTGCAGTGTTACCATCCAGAACTTTGATTTCTTGATGGATTTGTTTAGTCTGTTGAGATCCAGAATGGGCCTCCAGTCCCCTGTCTTTTTTGGAACTAAAAAGAACCTTGAGTAAGTTCCGGATCCAATTTGGTCTGCGGGAGCACTTTGGATGACTCTTTTACTGGCAAATTCTGTACCTCTGAGGTTGCATAATCCCTTTGATTGGGTGGAATATCTGGAACTGATTGATTCTCCAAAGGGGGAGTGGAAAAGGGTATGTAATAACCTCTGGATATGATCGTTTGTACCCATTTGTCCTTGTGTGATTTCTAGCCAGGCATTTGGGTACAGTGACAGACGACCTCCGACTGCCTCCAGAGAATGACAGGTTGGCCTCCTCTCAGGAGCACTGGAAGGGCTTTCCAAGGAAATAATCCCTGTCGCCCTGATTTTGCAGACCCCCTTTGTGGCGAAGTCAGCATCTTCCATTGTTACTTCCCCCTCTACCCCTGGGGAAGATTCACCACGTGCATCAGGAAAAACTCTTTGGGATTTGCAGAACCACATTTTTCCCCCCTTCTGACCTTTAGGGTAAGGTCTAGTGAGGAGGGAAAAATGGACTCCCACAGCAGACAGAGTCTTTCCCTCCTGCTTGCACCTGGTTAAGGTCTCTCTAACTTTTGGCCCAAACAATGATGAGCCATCAAAGAGGGCATTAGTGAAGGAAGACTTGAAAGGTTCAGCAAAGTTACATAAGCGCATCCAGGAATGTCTCCTTAATGAGATTCCTGTACCCGCTGCCCTGCTCGGTCCATCGGTTGCTTAAGAGATCAGCTGCATGGAGGAGTTAATCACGGAGTTTAAGGTGGAGAGCTGAGAGGAAATTTTATCTGAAATCCCTGCAGCTACAGTGCCTTGAAGAGCATCTCTGAGATCTTTCAGGAGTTCCCTATGTAATCTGTTGCCAGACTAATGTGTCAGGTAATTCAGCGATCTAAGCGTGAATGCTGCTAAAGAGAAGATACGCTTTCCATATCTGTCCATCATTCAAGATTCCTTATTCGGTGGATGAACAGATGAGGACGTTTCTGACAATTATTTTCTTGCGGCTGCTGCCACCACCATAGAAATACTGGGACACCTTTGGTTAGAAACCCTTTGTCTGTAGCTGCAGTAATGTATTTATTCGGCCTCCTCATAACAGGTTCCACCATATCTGGAGAGCCCCATGCCTTTTGAGAAATTACTTTAACTGGTCAAAAGGTGGAGACACCCAAGAGGTGGACGGGTGAGACCCAAAAGTTTCCAGGTACACTGACTCTTCCTCAGAAGGATTAGTGGGCTTCCAAACACCCCTTGATGTCTGGAAAGGAGACATCCTCAGAAGGGGACCGTAGGGACCCTTCTGATTTATCCAGGTCAGTGTCTGAGGTGATAGACTCATTCAGGGAGTCTACGTGCTTCCTCTTGTACAATCTCTTCCAAGGGACCTCCTCAGACAGGTACTCTGGGGAGGTTTCAGAAGACATATTCTTGTCCATGGGGTCTTACTGGGTCTCAGGGTCTCTGCACTTGGGGGGGTACGATGAGGCTGAGAATGACACAAGCGCTTTAAGGGGAAGAGTAGCTGGACCAGACAGTGGAGGAGTCTGAAATGACAGCACTCTCTTCATCAGCTCAAAAGCCCCCCCCCCCCGCTCCAGGAGGTCCCGGCTCCAAAGAGATGGAAGACCGACTCCAAGGCAGAGCAGTTGGCTTCGAAGCCAATGTAGGCATTGAGCTCAACAGCACTGAGGCCCCGAGAGGTTGGCTCCTAGACTCCTCGAGTTCTGATGGAACCGAGGAAGTCAGAGCAGATGTTGGAACTGATGATCCTGTTGGAGGTCTCAGTTCCAACGGTTCCACTATGATTGGGCCCAAGTCCTCTGGTTCTGAAGCCCCCGGTTGGGTTGGAGGAGGAATCAAAGAACTGAAAGGGGATTTTGTCAGCTCTAATTCCTTTTGGGTCAGAGTTGACAGAATTTTTGCCAGCGCCAATGTTCAAAGGAGTCTCCTCACCACTTGCTCCACATCATCATCAGATAAACTCCTGGAAGATTGGGAGGACAACGATGGTGACCTCGCTCTTTCTAGGAGAGGAGATCTTAATGTTGGAGTAACCAGTTCCAAAACTGGGGACCAACTTCTGAACTGAAACTCTGTCGGATCCAGAGATGCAGATGGAGCTGAAGAGATTGGTTGTTCGGAACCAAGAGAACTTGGTTCCAAACCAGGTGATTTTGCCATGATTTTTTAGGTGGCTCTGAAGCTGGAGCTGAAGTAGAAGTTCTTTTGCCCAACTTCTCTAATTGTGAAGAAGGGGATCCTGCAGACAGTTTAGAGCTCTGAGACCCTTCCAAAGTCTCTGAGAAAGGGACCTTCAGCAAACTTCTGACTATTAATTTATTTTTACATTCTAAGAGCACACATCTTCTAAAAGCATGACAAAAGGCACAAGACTCTTGCAAATGGAGGGCACCCAAGCAATAAACACAACTGTTGTGCCAGTCAGTGAGACATTTTCTGGTTACATCTGTCAAATTTTTTAAACCAGATTGTTTTGGTTATTTCTGGTCCTTAGACATGTCTATTAACAAAGGAACTACCAAACAATGTACTAACATGTAGTTCTAAGAAGTTAACTTAGTATATTCAAAAATAAAGATATTTATAAACTTGAACTCAGTAATCCTGTACACTATAGTCAGAATAATATCCACTACAGCCTTCAACCTAGAAACAACAATGGAAACTTAGGCAATGCTAAATAACACACAAGCAACTAGACTAAGAAGACAAAACAGCTTAGCGCTATGAATATGAAATCTTTTTTTTTAACTCTAGATTAAACAACAATTATGACACAGGGGAGAAGTCCTCTAACTTAAACGGACTCTTCTCATGAATAACAAGGAGAAAGACAAATGGAAAGTTAGGGGAGCAGCCCTCTAAGTTAAATGGGCCACGAGGAGCCCTCTAACTTAAATGAGCTACCTACAGGGAAGAAAAAAGCTCTCTAACTAAAATGAGCTTAAAGCGAGGGATACAGAACTAAAGACAATAAGTACAAGTAGGCCTGACGAAAAAACGACAATGGCCAACAACAGCAAAGGCATGGAAAAAGCAGTCAAGTATGCAACTAACAACTTGCTAATGCCAACAAACTCAATGCTATATATCTAGGAAATATAAACTCGGAAGGAAAGAAAATAAAAGATAACACTATACCTTAGCCAAGAGCCAGTCAGAAGTCACTCGATCTGTTTGAGCGGCAAACAAACTCTGGGTAATCTTCCCTGAGCATTATGGGATAGGGTATAGCCTCGAGCCAGTGGAAGCTCTTGAGCTTTTGAATTAGGCCGAGTCAGAACCAGTGCTTGGTTTTGAACCCAACCAGCATAGAATGAAGGGGAGACAGGACAACATAACATCAAAGGGTTCTAGTAGATTTGCATCCTCACCCCATTTCTATGAAATATGGTAGAATTACAGTGCACGTGCATTGTGTACTAACACATACAGTAATAATAGACAATGTACATCAGATATGGTATATATCACACATTGCACAGGTACACGATTCATGGCGTGTCAACAGTGTACTTATGTAACCCTTAAAAAACACAAACTTAGAAAACCAAGCACAGGGACCAAGAGCAGTACAAAGAATAACAAATATGCCACAGGATCCAAAATTTTATTAAAGCAGACTTCATCAGACAAAATAAGAGTATTAATGATGAGATTTTATACTCATACTGACATCATCAATTACGTTAATTTAAGCAATTAACATCTTAAATTAATTTAGTTAAAACAGCTTACAAGAAATAAATACATGTTTTAAAAACATATAAAATAGCTTATTGAAACCTCCAAATACCCCACAAAGCTCTACATAAATTCAAAAACATACATATATATACCTATGTTAAGCTATATACAGTTATAGCAGCATATGTAAGTGTGAATTGTAACTACATGTAAACAAAACTCACTAAGCAGTACCTAATGCTGTTGAAGACAAGCTCAATAATTATCTTTGGCTTATATGAGTATAAAACCACATCATTAACATCTTCATTTTGTCTGATGAAGTCTGCCTTTAGAGCAGACGAAAAGTGCTTTACGTAATAAAATTTTGGATCCTGTGGCATATTTGTCATTCTTTGGCGAAAGTTGTACTGCTCTTGGTCCCTGTGCTTGGTTTTCTAAGTGTACTTATGTAAAGTGTACATGTACAAAGTGAGCATCTGAAATTGTAAATGAGCACAGTGTGGTTAACAGTGCATACACACAGTGTACCATTTCATGTACATGATGTGCAGTTGTGCACTCAACATGTACAGGGCATGCACCTGAATGATGCACATGTTTACACTGTATATGTGACAGGATACATGGTTACATGTATATGTTGTGCTGAATGCATATTTTGCATGACAGCAGTGCACTTCTGTATGTGCACTGTGTGTATATCAACAGCACACATTCACATTGCACATTTTACATTGCTCATGAACATAGACACCATGCATATGCTTGCACATGTTATTTGTGTAATGTGCATATAACAGGGTGAATGTGTATACATGTATATGTTGTCTAATGAGAACTTGTGCATTATATGTACTTATACACTGTGTATGTGTAGAGCACGCGTCTGCATGATGCACTTGTATACAGTGCATGTTGTGCTGTGTGGCACAGTATGCATGTCAGCATTGCACATGTACAGTATACATGTGAACTTTATACACATCAGCAATGCAAATGTATACAGACTGCACATTCACAGTGCACGTTAGCAGCATACAAGTACAGCATGCGTTTCTCACTGGTCCTGAACATAGTGTGAATGCTTACTGTGTATGCACATTATACATTATTACATATATAGGGTATGATTCTATACATGTGCACAACATGTTGCAGACATGTACACTGTACATAAGACAGGGAATATGTGCATATGTGTATGTGATGACATGTCCATATTGTGCATCTTAGTAGTGCAAGTGCAGTGTGCAAATCCAAAATAATGATCAAACAGCAGGGCTTGTTATTTTTATCAAGAGAAAGCTGCCGGCCATATCCAACAATAAGGTTTATTTTAATAACTGTGTACATCTCAGATGCCTAACTTTAATAAAATGTAGTAGTCTCAGTAATGTATTTCAAATCAATTTCACACAAGCACATAGATGTTCTTCATTCAATCACTATTACAGTAGCCATAACTATATGGCACATACTGGGGCCAAAGGTGGAGGTGTCTCAAACTATGTTAGCAGCAAACATACCTCCAGGTTGGCTAAACAGGGTGATACCATGGAGCCCATCCACATGCAAGTCAATCATAAATAATGTTCCTCACCATATCATGGCTAGCTACAGGTGACTATCTATGCCCCTATCATCCCATGACTCTTAAATAAATTTGAGAGGGGCACTCACCATCCAACCAAACACCCTGTTCATGGGTGACTTTAACTATCCCTCGATAGACTGCCTTAAACTCGCTGGCACAATGCTTCCTTGACTTTATTAACACAAACACACTGGAACAGATAGGGCATGCTCCAACCAGAGAATCAAGCAAACTAGATCTGGTATTCACCAACATGGGAGCATTAGAACCCCCCCCAACTCTTTGTCACAGCCTTACTAGTGAGGTTGGATCACAAAGCTGTCTCATTTGAAGTAAAAGTTAACCCAGAAAATCCAGCCAAACCAGTAACAGTTAGGAACTATTCAAAGGAAATTACATCCTATCAAGTGACCGTTTGTCAAAATCCAAGGCTCTCCCAGCCCCAAGACTACAGCTACTCATACAGAATTATTCAGAGTCCCTATGCAAACATGTGAATTACTGCATAGAGGCCTTCACACTTTCCAAAAATAAACAGAAAACAAAGCTCACTTGTAGAATCCTCACCTAAACAAAGTATATAATAAAGGAAAAAACTCATGGTCAGAATCAGGAAGAACAACTCCCTTAAAGACATGTGCTCTCTTATACAACTAAACAAGAAACTGAGAGGTCTAATTAAGTCCAACAATGCCATCTATGAGGTCAGCATAGCCTTGCAGGATAAGGACTGTCAGAAGGCCTTCTTCAGCTATGTCAGGAACCCTAGAGTTACCACCATAGCAGTGTGCTGCACTGGTGGTAAACAATACCACCTTTGTCATTCAGGAAGACATAGCATATCTACTGGCTGATAAATTCAGCTCAGACTTCATCTTCCAGTCCTCCAGCTCCACCAGGTGAAATCCCCTACACCATACTTCCCTCAGCTATCAGCAGGGGCTAGGTGCTCACAGCCCTCATTACAACCAAGACGACCATCTCCATGGATCCTGACAACATCCCTGGTTGCCTCCTGAACAGTCTAAAACCTGACCAATCAGGACCACTTGAGGGACTCGAAACAGGCTGTGTTCCAAATGAATGGCAGACTGCAGTAGTCATTGCTCTCCACAATGATGGACCATCAACTGACCCAAGAAACTACAGTCCCATCAGTCTACCAAGCCTAATATGCAAAGCCATAGAATGAGCTATCACCTGTTAGATGCACAAAATTGAAGGAAAGGTATGTATATTTATTTATTTGTTTTTTGATAGCCAGGGGAGTCCGACTGGGTGTTAGCCCATTTTCAGTGGAGTCCCAGAAGGAAAAGCCTCAAAAATACAAATAGGTAGCACAATAATAAATAAATACACAATCCACAAAGAGCAAACTGCAAACCAAGGTAGTTCAAAAGTATGGACACTGATACCTGGAGCCACAATGCATGATAAAAAGGTTGCTCTAATATT
Source organism: Protopterus annectens (assembly GCF_019279795.1). Lineage (NCBI taxonomy): Eukaryota > Metazoa > Chordata > Ceratodontiformes > Protopteridae > Protopterus > Protopterus annectens. The sequence goes on from NC_056747.1 coordinate 1,130,996,330, forward strand.
GAAATGCTGGTAAAAACAAGCAACACATGTTTTTTAGGGTGAAAGGAAAATATATTTCATCAGCATTTCAATATTAAAGCAACATTTTATTGTGAATTGTGGCTCCAGGTGTACTGTGTCCATACTTTTGAAATAAATAAATACATGTCAGGTAAGCAACAACTAGACAGGAAAAGGTAGCAAAGTATAAAATAAAAGAAAACTAAGAGATCACTGGCAAGTTAATAATAAAAGAGCGAAAATGTAAGAGAAAAAAATAAACTGCAAGCAAAGAAAAAGTTTGACAAAATTAGAAGCATAACATATGAGCAAATGACAAACAGAAAAATGTAAGCAGCAGATAAGAAAATGGCATAAATGACTGCGGGGAAGACAGTGAAGAAGGAAAGATAGCAGAGAAGAAACTAGAAGACAGAAAGAAACACAGGGGGGAGAAAAAATAGCAGAGAAGAAGCAACAGAAAAGACAGAACGAAATACAGGAGGAAGGAAAAATAGGAGAGAAGAAGAAGAAAATAGAAAAGACACAAAGAAATTGGGGGAGAAAGAAAAATGGGAGAGAAGAAGAAAATACAAAAGTCCGAAAGTAAGAGAAGGAGTGAAGTGTACGAGAAGATTAGACCAGTACGTATAAGGCATTAGATGGAAAAAGTATGCAAGAGAAGAGATGGTTTATAGGGATAGAAAGGGAAACAGGAAGTTAGATATAGCAAGTATAAAGTTAAGAGTAAAACAAGACAGGCGGCATTAACCAGGAGAAGAACATGAACAGAGCCAAATAGAAAAGAGGTAGTCTTTTAGGAGTAATCTGAAATGTGTCAAGTTAGGATTGGATATTATACTCTGAAGGATGGTATTCCATATTTTGGAGATATAGCTAGAGTATAGAGAGTCACCAGCTTTATTGCTCAATTTTGATACTTGTAATAAGAATTTGTTGGATGATTGAAAAGTACGATTGTTAGTGTATGGTTGAAGCATTAACTGCAGGGAGGGGGTTATTTTTGGATTGATGGAAAAGTCTGTGAGCTGTTGTAAGCTGTATGTTAAGTTAAGAGATGTGGAAGTTTGAGCCAGTGAAGTTGATCTAAGGCTGAGCAATGATATGATCTATGTATTGAGTTGGTGGTGAATTAAATAATTTCGTTGTAGCAGGTTTCAAGCTTAGATAGGTCAGTTTTACTAAGGTTAGTGAAAATGGGAGAAGCATATAGTACGGTGGAGAGAAGGATATGCAGGGGAATAACAAAGAAAAGAGGGTCAAAAACAATGACAACATATAGAAGCATTAACTTTTTTAGGTGGAGGGAAGATAACCCACTTTTTCATTATATATAGAGAAGGCAAGGGTGAAAAGAAAAGAGGATATGAAAGGTATGTAGAAAAGTATGCAGGGCCAGACATACATATAGAACAGTACAGACAAACAGAGATGAGACTGCACACACTTGGATGGGAATATAAGAGAATGACAGAAACAAAGGGTAGGTAAATGGTGACAAAGGGTTGGACAATACATGAGGTATAGAGTAGGACATAACAAGGAAGCACAAATGGGTCAGGGTGAGGTACAAGCAGTAGTATGCCATATCCTGTCTCAGCCCAAAGGGACATTATGGGTATCCACCACCATGGGATGGATTAGGGTGGCAGATGGTATGGAACGCACCTTTTACTAGTGGCCCATTGGTATGGCCTGGCTGATCAAGTAAATTTGGAATATGGTTCCAAAAGTCTCTCCATTGCAGCCATATATCTACCCACTGCTCTCTCCACTGCAGCTTCCACCACCTGCTCCAGCTGTGGCTGGACCTTCTCAGGCAATGTAGACGAGGCTACCTGATGGTAAGGGCCCAGAATGGCATCCTGTGAAGCACATCAGCTTCATCTCCCTCTTGTACTTCAGCCACAGATTCAAAAGGAACAGTACAGCATCCCAAGTACCAGTGCAGGGCACCAGTGTGAGTTCACAGCTGTGAGCTGTTCCAAGTGAGAATAGGAAGCAAGTTGAGCTTTAAGTCAGAGGTAAATGACAGCAAAATAAAACCATTCATAGGCATTCACATAACCTGTCCTAATCTACCTACACATTGCAGAACCAGGTACAAAACTGCGGAGTTTTGCTGGCAGTGTGCCAGTCTGTATGCTAAGCCATGCAGATTTGGGATGTTATCTTGCATATTTGGACAACAGTATTATAAAGGGAAGCAGCATTATCTCAATCTATAGATAGTCTAAAGTGGCACACAGTACTCTGAAAATGTGTGGCATGCTGTTTTAGTGGTATTTGCACTGGACTTTACAACAAGCATGCAACAGGAATATATGGGTATACAACTGTACCTTGTTTGCAGATTGGAACAAGGCAGTCCATAATATCAGGACAATTTCTCCATGTACTTGACTGTCACAGTTAATGGTGAACTCATGGTCTTTCCCATCTATAGGGTGGCAAGTACAGCAGTCATATACCTACAAAAATGTATCCCCTCCCCAAAGTACCTGGGGAGGGCTCTACCACTGGCACTTACCAAGGCAACCCCTCAAAAGAACAGATTTCCCCTATACATAACTTATTTACAAGTACACATATTGCATGTATTCTCAACTCTGTTCTTGAAAGTATCATATGGCATACATCCACAGCTATAACTATGAGTGTAGTAAAGTACAACTAGTTTATACTTTTGTATTTAACTGTCATCCTAATAGTCCTAATAATATAAAGCCTATAGCTGTGTTGTGTTCTCAGGTGGCTGCTTGTCGGGAGGACATAGTGAATGTCAGACGTTGGGCAAGTACAGCCCTGCTGAGAATTGTGCCCTACTACAAGTACTCAGGACACCACCTGTTAAAGAAAGTAGAGAGGTAATGACTATCTTTTAAAGAACCATGTATAGTAAACAATGGTTCATGATACAATTGCAAGAAAGAGACCCAACTGTAAATTACAGCAGTATCATAAGCATGTTACTGGCAATATATGCTGTTCCAAGGCAAAGAGACATTCCACAGCAGCGGAAAATGCAGCCACTGGGTTAGGGCACCTGGGAGCAGCAGGCTGGCACAGCTAGAGGAATTTCTGTTGACCATGTTGGGAGACAATGGTTGTAGGATCAATCATGAATGAGTGGACACTGACATCAGAATGGATCCACTCACACACCTTGGTGGGTGATGCACCAAGTTAGTACCACTTTTACCAGCTTTAGCACGCATATCCATACTCATTCCTATGTGTCTTTTGTTGTGTAGTTACAGGCACAACACTGTCACAGTGACACTTGCAGAGGATGTACAGGACAACAGGCTGATGCTGGCATCCATGCATGGGAGAGTAACAAGAAAAAGATACCACAATCTCACTCTGAACAATGGAAGTATTTATCTCCATTTTTAGTGTGTATCCACCCACAATACAAGCTAATAATGTCTCACCCACAAATAAACATGAGGCTGTAATTCTCAGTAGCCACAATCTGCAGGTTAGGGAGGGGGAATCCCCCATGGTTCCAACCATCAGCAATACTCTCTCTGTGGCTGCAACAGATGACCTCACTGCATATGAAGTCGGTATTTGCACCATTCTGCAGCCCTGCAGTGGTGTATGCTGCCATGTGTCACAGTTGCCCCCTGACACACAGAGGGCAGTCAAGATCAATTAGTATTTGGCGTGAACCCAATTTCTAAGCTATGTGACATTCATGAAGACATGGAGAGCAAAGACATTGCAAGGATTAGTTTTATGTGGTCTGTGGTGGCACACACTCTCTCTACATCCAGATTTACCAGTGCCACCATCCCTGCTCACACCGGCAGTGTTATCTGAGGTCAGGCAGGGTTTGTATTGGATGGATTGTGTAAGTAGGCCACCACAAGGTGCACAATCCTCACATTTGTCTGGTCCACTGGCAGGGCTCTTCATGAGATGACCCTTTTAGATCACAGTCCTGCAGCTGAACAGCATCCCTGTTAGGGAGGAAACCCAAGTCATACAGAAATAAGCCCATGTGGTAGCCACAGATTATGTTCATATAGTGGCACCATGACTGCTTCACAGGAGGAACTTTGTCTGTATGACAGAGTACCCAGCACCTTGACACTCCTATCTCTACATCAAGCCACAATCACATAGTGGGACACCCCACAGCATCACAGGAGGAAATTGTAACACAAACTACCCATCATTTCAGGATGCCAGTCTAAAACTCCTGTGATATGCCTCCCCACCCAGTGTGTGTAGACAGGCATGTGTCACTGTGTCCCTAACCAACTGTGCTCATGACAACTGTGACCCACTTCACCCTTCCTCCCATGTAGTAAACATGGAAAAGTCTGATTCATAGGTTAATAGGTTCATAGGTTGGTACTAGGCTATCAGCCCTAGGGCCTATACAAGTCTAGCTATAACAATTCCCTGGCTATTTCTTCCCACACTATTTACTTCTCTGGACCCCTGTCTAGCAGGGTGACTGACGTGATCCCTGGGGTGAATTTCCTTTCTCCCATCCAATCGTCAAGGTTGCTTTTGAAGAGGGCCAAAGAGGCACTCTGCTTGACATGTATGGGCAATCTATTCCAGAGTCTGGGGAGTCTCTGGGTCAGGAACCTATCCCTCCAGCAAGTTTTGTTTACTGTGATGACAAGGTTTAAATCCCTGGAGCGTGTGGCTTTGAGGGATTGGGATTTCTTTAAGTGTAGCATGTCCAACAGCTCTGGGTTTGACATGGCCTTGTATGTTGAGCAGAGATTGCCTCTGAGTAGACGATATGCGACAGAGTACAGCTGGAGTTTTTTAAGGCAGTCAGCGTAGGGCATCTGCTTTAGGCCTGTGATTCTTTTAGTGAGGTATTTCTGCGGCCTTTCCAGTTGTTGCAGATGTCTTGACAGGTATATACCAAACGGGGCATTGTATTCTATAATGGGTCTAATGAGGGATGAGTACAGTGGGACAATGACCTCCTTTTTTCTGGATGAAAAACCCTTAGCGATAAGGTGTGCCACATAGGATTTCCACCTGTCCACCTGTGTCCTTAAGTCTCTTATCACACTTTCGGTGTTTAGTGTACTGCCACCTATACGGTAATTCACGGATAAATGTTTTTTCCCAAAGGGGATAACTATACATTTCTTGGCATTGAGCTGGAGCCCATGGCTCTGGCACCAAGCATCTGCTTCTGTAAGGCCCTTTTGTAGAGTATCCACATCATTTGGGGATTCAGTAATGGCTCCCAGTTTACAGTCATCTGTGAACTTTGTTAGCCAGAGCCCCTTAGTGTTGGCCTGTACTTCAGAGAAGTAGATGCCAAACAAGAGCGGTCCCCAGGACTGAACCCTGAGGTATTCCACTTGTCACTTGTCTGGAGCTGGATTTGGAGTCGGCTACTTTTACAGTGTGGGTTCTGTCAGTAAGCCAGTTAGCAACCCATTGGGTGACGTAGGGATTTAATGCCCAGCTTAGTAAGTTTATCTATGATTCCAGAGTGGGGGATGGTGTAAAAGGCTTTGGCAAGGTCTAGATAGGCTGTGTGCACCACCTTACCCTTGTCCATGACTCTGGAGACTGATTCAAAGAAGTCAATCAGGTTCAGGAGACAAGACCGGCCTTTCACATACCCAGACTGGGTGGGGTCCAGTGTTTGAAGGTTGCCAATGTCTTTGTTTATAAGTTCCATGATAATATGCTCCATGGCCTTGCAGATAAGGCTTGTGAGACTGATGGGATGGTAGTTTCCGGGATCCAAGGTGGACCCCCCCCCCTTGTGGAGTGGGATAACTGTAGCTCTGCGCCACTCAGTGGGCACGAAACCTGAGGTGAGGCTATGATTAAACACGACACTTGGGTGAGGTGCCAGTCCATATTGTAGTTCATGTAGTACACAGCCCGGGATGTCATCTGGTCCCATGGATGCTGTATTCTTAGCTTTGGAGAGTGCGTTTTTTACCTGTGTGGCCGTTATTACCAGAATTTGGCAATCTTCTGGTATTGCGATGGGCCATTTAGAGGGTGAGAGGGGGGTGAAGTTGGCACTGAATCGATCTGCCAGGATACTGGCAATATCCTTGGGATCAGTATATTTAATGCAATTCTGTTTTAGCTCAGAGAAGATCTGAGCATTGCCATTTAGATTCTTGACATAGTTATACAATGCCTTGTGGTTGTCTTTGGAATCTTTGGCAATTTTATTTTCGTAACTAGCTTTGGAGGATTTTATGAGGGATCTCAGTTTCTTACTGAGGCTGGTAAGGGAGTTTTTTGCATCCTGGGATTTTCGTCTTTTCTGCAACAGTTTCTTTCTTTTGTTGTAAAGTTTGTTTATGGCAGGGGACCACCAGATTGGCTTCCTTTTTTTGGATGAGAGCATCTTGGTTCTATTTGGGATGGCACGATTCATGCATGAGTGGATGTGCTCGTACAGTGCCTTAGTGTAGGATTCAGCAGTTGAACTTTCAGTTCCTGTCTGCATGGGTGTCATGAAGTTTGTCACTTCTGACTTGAGTAGCATGAAGTTGGCTTTGGAGAAGTTTTTTATGGAGGTTTCCTTACTGGGGGGGTGGGGCTGGGATGTGGATGTTAAGGGCGATTAGCTTATGGTCAGACCTGACTAATGAAGGGGTGACCATAGGTGTGGAGCATCGATTTCCCATGTTGGTAATGACCAGGTCTAGGATACTGGAGCCCCTGGTGGAACTATGGATTAGTTGATCCAGGGCGTTGGAATTTATGAATTCCAAGAACCGTTGGGTAAAGGTGTTGGTACATGAGTAGTTTTCCCAGTTAATGGCATGGTAGTTAAAATCACCCAGTATTAGGGTGTTTGGCACTATCTTAATATTTTCCAGTATGCTTAGAAAGGTGTAGTGAGAATCTTGGGGTATGGTGGGGGATCTGTAGCAAGCTACAATTTGGATTGCAGTCTTACCTAGTGTTAGTTGCACCTGGAGAATTTCAGACGCACTGTTTTGGGCAACTAGCCTGGTGGTGTGAATATCCTTGGTGAATATTGACACTCCTCCACCTTTAGTGTTTTGGTCCTGGTTTGGTGGCCGAAAAGTGTGGTAAGAGTTGAAGCCTGGTATTGCAGGGGTGCTCTCTGGAGCCTTGAACCAGGTCTCAGTTACTGCACAGATATCGATGTTCTCCACTTTTAGGAGTGCCTCGAGAGAATGCATTTTGAGGTTTAGACTTCTAGCATTGAGTAGCATTGCCTTCAGATTTTGCATGCTTGTACCCATTACGGTGGTGGTTTTGTCCTTTGAACTTTGCCTAAAAAAGGCACTATTGGGGTGGCAAGAGCCTTAGCCAGTAACCTGAATTGCAGGGGCGACAGGTGCAGACCATCTCTGGCAAAGCATCGTGGTCTGTCAATCATGTCGTCCCAGGCAGACAGATACTGGATCCCCTTTGAATGACACCAGAAGCTTAGCCAATTGTTGAAGTCAATCATTTTGTCCTTATATTGTGGTATAATTCTGGGCAAAGGCAGGATGCTACTCAGGGCTAGGGTCATACCTGCCTGGGCCACATGATCTGAGAGCTCTTCCATGTTTCTTTTCATGTAGTCCAGGGAGGTATGTCTCAAGTCATTCACTCCAACATGGACAATGGCAGGATGCTACTCAGGGCTAGGGTCATACCTGCCTGGGCCACATGATCTGAGAGCTCTTCCATGTTTCTTTTCATGTAGTCCAGGGAGGTACGTCTCAAGTCATTCACTCCAACATGGACAATGGCAGAGTCATATTTGTACTTGTTGTGGCGTGACTTGAGTGCATGCGTTATGTGGCGGATCCTGGCACCCGACAGGCAGCTGACTAATTTTCTCCTTGTTCAACCTGGTGAGAGGGACATCAGTGTGCTGGACTATAGAGTCACCTATGACTAAAGTGTTAGGTACATTGTCTTGCCTTATGGGCTGTTGCTGGGTAGCACACTGGTGTTGTAAACTATGTGACACTTTGGTTGTGATTGGTGTTTGTTTGCGTTACAGCTTCAGAGGTCCTTGTTGCTTGGGCAGGTTAGAGTTAAGCGCCTCTGCATATGTGGATTTAGTGTTGCTATATGTGGGTGTTGGTGGTGTGGGTTTAGAAGGGCTATGTGTTGCTTGAAGTGTAGTGTGGGTGTTAACCTTCTCCTCTTGACTGTCTAGCACAATCTTGGGTGGTGAGAGCTTTGCTTCCATTTTAGCCATGAAAGTGCATCTCTCACAGGTTGTAGTGTTGGGTGGTAGGAGGAGAGGGTTGTCTGTGTACATGATGCAATTGCTGCATTGCCCCAGTATGCCCAGATTCACCAGGTGGAGAGGAGAAATCACTGGAAGCTGACCCTTGGACATGCCTGGCTTGACCACACTGTGAGCAGCACAGCTTAATATTACATTGCTCACATCATGTTTGAACTGTGTGACATCACACCCGCACTGGATGTATATCAGAGCCTATAAGTCTGGACTAGACATCTCTGCTTTGCCTGCACTGCTCTGTGATGGTGTTCTACACCCTCACTGTTGGCCGCTGTGTGTGAGGTCTGATTGTACCATTATCCTAGGACTGCCCAACCAATCTTATCACCAGATTATGAATATGAATATGCTATGAATATCTGCGGGCTGTATCAGCATTATAATGGAATCCCCCCCCCCCCTCGACATGTTGAAACAGGAATAGGTTTTGAGCAAGCCAAACATACATTCTACAATGCTGCAAGTTTGTGCATGTGGTCTGTTACTGGATTTCAGCCATACTCCGTGGGTTTCACAAGGGAGTCACAAGCAAAGATCTACAGTGCTACCTGCAACACAGTATGAACATATGGGGACAGTGATGCTGAATGTTCACATATTACACTTGTAGTCTATTACAGTATCATTAGCCACAGTGTCTGCACTTGCCAACTAAATGAAACCTGCTGAAAATAACGAAAACGCACTGGGAAGCACCCTAAAGTGGAATTAACCTCTAAAAACCCGATGGTGGTGGAGTGTATCCCATGACCATGGTCCAAACAATCTCCAATAACTAATAGTAAAACAGTTCTATAGAGGAAAAATAGAACTAATTGGGCTAAGCTGCACACCAAGTCAGTTCAGTTTGTGTTGCAACTTGCTGTACAAACATCTTAACTGTAGAAGATATGAACTTCATGAAAAAATCCAGGTTGTCCAACACTGATGTTATTTTCCTACTGTAGACTATAGTGTCCATGGCCAAAATGCACCCACCTTTATCTGCTTTCATGATTCTTCAGGTAGGATCTGAACTCAGATCTTTCAATGCCTTGTACTCATGGGGCTTCAACACAGCTTCGAATGCTAAACACTCAACCAATCACTCGATTTAGAATAACCTTACTCTAATTTGCTAAAGAGCCCCATACTGATCATTTTCTATTGGTCATCATTTCAGTCCTATAGAAAACAAGTACTCGAGAGGGCAGCCAATTATAACCTTCCTCTAACATCAGATAACTATTGGCCTGATCCCAGACTCCCACCCATCACAATATCTGTGAATGCAAAATAATCATAGGCTTACCCCCTTAATGTCTGAACCAATTAAAACACGCAGTTTCAAACACTCAACCAATCACTTGCTTTAGAAAAACTTTACTCTAATTCGCTAGAGAGCCCCATACTGACCCAGTTCTACCGGTCACCATTTTAGCCCTATAGAAAACAATTATTCGAGAGGGCAGCCAATTATAACCATCCCCTAGCATCAGATAACAACTGGCTTGGTCCCACACTCCTGACCCATCCCAATATCCATGAATGCAAAATAGTCATATGCTTACTCCCTTATTTATTAACCTATGATATACGTTCCTTTGAATACCAAAATGTTTTCCAACCAATCATGGAATGTTTTAACCTTACATTAAATGTATTACCTAAAATAGAACCAGTAGCAGGAACGGAGTGAAACAGGTAGTCTCCTTAAATTAAAAAACATGTATTTATTCACAGATGATGAGCGCTTTCGCTTACAAAGCTTCTTCAGATCAGTTTAACATACACACTAAAAGTCAACTATATATATATATATATATATATATATATATATATATATATATATATATATATATACACAGATTCAAATTACTCAGACCAATCATATAACCCACTCAATTAATCCATTTAAAGATACATCCTATACATTCAAATTCAAATTACATCCGATTAACTATAACTACACCTAAGAAATGTATATGTATGTATACATTGTTTGAAGGAACTTCATAAGAATATGTGAATATAAATATATGTAGTATGTAGAAGTCTATATTAATCTTTCTTAACCATATACTTAGAAATAAATGCCATATACTCAAAAAAAATATTTTATATATGAAGGACAACAATATAACTTGTATGAGGCGAGTAAAAACTCTCCTATATGTAACAACTAGACTCCTTATAGTATATTATTTCCTACCTAATATTCTGGCGTTTCCTCAGTAGTGGTTTAATAGATGCCCTTTCATTAAGGCCCATACCTCTATCTAACAGTGACACAGAAGTGATACCCGGGGTAAACCAACGATCTCCCATCCACTCATCAAGATTCCTCTTGAAGAGAGGAAATGAGGGACTCTACCTAACCTGGACTGGGATTTTATTCTAGAGTGAAAGGAGCCTCTGGGTTATGAATTTGTCCCTCCAGCATGTCCTATTTATTTCAGTGCTGAGGTTCAAGTCTCTCAAGCACATGGCTCGATAGGATTTGGATTTTCTGATGTGCAGCATTGTCCATTAATTCTGGGTTGGACATTGCTTTATACGTCTGGCACAGATCGCCTCTGAGCAGGCGGTATGCCACTGAGTAGAGCTGGAGTTTCTTTAACCGGGCAGCATATGGCATCTGTTTAAGCCCTTTGATCCTTTTGGTGAGGTACTTTTGGGGTCTTTCCAGTTGCTGCAGGTGTCTGGTAAGGTACATCCCAAAAGGGGCATTGTACTCAATTATGGGCTTGATAAGGGATGAGTAAAGAGGCGCAATGACCTCCCCTGATCTAGATGTGAATCCCTTCATGGATTAGGTGGGCTATATAAAATGTTTTTCTAACCACTTTGGCTATGTGGTTGTCAAATTAGAGATTGCTATCAACTTGGGTCCCCAGGTCCCTAATTACTTCTTCTGTACTTAATGGATTACCACCTATGTGGTAATTTGTAGGCACTTTGTTTTTGCCAAATGGGATGACTATACACTTTTTGGCGTTTAGCTTGAGGCCATGGCTCTGGCACCAGTTGTCTGTTTCTATGAGGCCCTTTTGGAGGATGCTTGTGTCGGCTGGAGAGTCGATTATGGCGCCCAGTTTGCAGTCATCTGCGAACTTGGACAGCCACAATCCTTCCGTGTTGGCCTGTACCTCCGAGAAATATATACCGAACAAGAGAGGTCCCAGGAATGAGCCTTGTGGGACGCCACTTGTAACCGGTTTGGAGTCTGACATGGCTCCAGCAATTCTAACCATGTGGGTTCTGTCCTTGAGCCAGTTTGCAACCCATCTAGTGACATAGGGGTTTATATTTAAGCTGGTGAGCTTATCTATAATGCCCGAGTGGGGTATTGTATCAAAGGCTTTTGCGAGGTCCAGGTAGGCTGTGTGGACCACCTTCCCCTCGTCAATAGCCTTGGTGACAGTTTCAAAGAAATCGACCAGGTTTAAGAGGCAGGATCAGCCCTTAACAAAGCCAAACTAGGTAGGATCCAGTGTCTGTAGGTCCCCAATATCTGTATTTATGAGGTCCATGATGATCCTTTCCATAGCTTTGCAGACCAAGCTAGTCAGGCTTATGGGGTGATAGTTTCCAGGATCCATTGAGGCACCACCTTTGTGGAGAGGGACCACTGTTGCTGTATGCCACTCTTTGGGTACATATCCTGTAGTAAGGCTGAGATTGAACAGTAGTTTTATGTTTGGGTTTAGCTCTTCTTGGAGTTCATGTAGGATGCAGCCCGGGACACAGTCTGGTCCCATTGATGATGTGCTTTTTTGCTTTGGAGAGGGCGGCTCTTACCTGAGCATCTGAGATGTCAGGGGGGCAGCACTCTGCTGGGATAGATATTTGCCCTTTTGGTGGGGGGGGGTTTGCGCTGAACCTGTCAGCTAGGATGTTGGCAATGTCTGTGGGTTCGGTGTATTTTTTGTCATTTTGGACTAATTCTGAGCATATCTGGGAATTCCCACTCAGGTTCCTAACATAACTAAAGAAAGCCTTGTGATTATCCTTAGTGTCCCATGCAATTTTTCTCTCGAAGTTGGCCTTAGACAATTTTATGAGTGCCCGTAGTTTTTTGCTAATACTGATCAGAGATGCCCTCCCTTTTTGGGATTATGCTCTATCATGTAGTAGCTTCCTCCTTCTATTGTATAGTTTTGTTTATGGCTGGGGTCCACCAGACAGGACGTCTGCCTTTGGAGGATTGGGTCTTGGTTTTATTTGGGATTGCATGATCCATGCATTCCTGAAGGTGTTCACAGAATGCATTTATAAAGGATTCTGCGGTCTGGGCCGTATTTTCCACAGGCCCGGGGGCTTTGAAGGATTCCACCTCGGTTTTGAGGAATGTGAAATTTGCTTTAGAGATGTTTTTCACTGTGGTTTTCTGGGCAGGGGGTGGGGTCGGGATGTGAATATCCAGTGAGATTAGTTTATGGTCTGATCTTACCAGTGAGGGATACACTTCTGGTCTGGAGCATAGAGTCCCCATGTTGGTGATGATCAGGTCCAGTATGTTTTCCCCTCTTGTGGGAGTGGTAAGAAGTTCTGTACTCACCATAACGTTCCATCCGAGTAGGTAAACTTCATTTGTCTGCAACCTGTGGGATACGGATCCGATCTCGGATCCGAGCCGGCAACTTTACAAAGCTTAGATCCGAGCTCCTAGCTCCTCACCTTACCCATAATCCCCTGCCAACCCTGACTGACCTCAGATCAAGTTTGCCCGTAACTAATATAGCAGGCAGTTTCATTACCTTTCCAAAAGGGTAATAATAACATGTCCTAAACATCTGTGAAGGTCAGGGGGACAGAGGGGGGGAATGGTTGCAGACAAATGAAGTTTACCTACGCAGATGGAATGTTATGGTGAGTACATAACTTCTTAATCTGAAGTAGTTAACTTCATTTGGTCTGCAACCAGTGGGACAGAGTCCCCAGCTACCTAAACCTTGGGCGGCCTTCATGGAAGGAGGAGCCAAAAGAAGTTCTCCCTCTGGAGATAATGTCCAGCTTATAATGATTTATGAAGGTATGAAGTGAAGCCCAAGTGGCTGCTGAACAGATATCATCCAAGGAAACTTTGGATTTGAAGGCGGCAGATGTAGCCATAGACCGAGTTGAGTGGGCATGAACTCCTTGAGGTGCGGGTCTGCCGGAATTCTGATAAGACACGATGATGCACTGCGAAATCCATTTCAACAAGGTAACTTTTGAGATTGGATTACCCAGATTAAATTTAGCAAAGGAGACGAACAACTGGTTGGATCGTCTGACCAGATGTCCTATGAATATAAAACTGGAGTGGTCTATGCACGTCCAAGGAATGCAGTTTGTAATCTCCTTTGTTCTGGTAGTTAGGAAAGAAGACCGGCAGATTGATAGACTGATTGATATTAGTCACAGAAACCACCTTCGGAAGGAAGAAGGGATTGGTCCTATCCTTGTGAAAGGCTAAGTATGGAGGTTTGACAGAAAGAGCCTGTAATTCAGATACTCTCCTAGCTGAAGTAATAGCCACCAGAAAGGCTGTTTTCCATGACAGATATTTGAGGTCTACTGACGCAGCGGGTTTGAAGGGAGGAGCCGTCAAGGCCTGCAAAACCAAAATCAAATACCATGGGGGTACAGCTTCCTTTATGGGAGGTCTAAGTAGGAAAGTGCCCTTTAGGAATGTATTGCACAATTTTGAAGTAATCAAGGGCCTCATATCGCTGCCTACGTGAAAATGAGAGAGATAGCTGCTAATTGCACTTTCACCATGGAACAGCTGGCTCCCTCATTAAAGAGGCCTGAAAGAAAATCCAACACCGCCGGTAAGGGGGCTGTGAAGGGATCCAAATGATGGCATTCTGGCCAGACAGAAAAATGCTTCCATTTACTACTATAAACCTTCCCAGTAGAGGGCTTGGGCGCTGTTACTAGGATAGCTTTAACCGGGGATGAGATATCGGGAGTCCTCACTAGGAGTGGAACTGGAGCAGCCAAGCCGTAAGCTTGAGGTTGACCAGGTCGGGGATTGGGAGACCCTGTGGGTGAGAAATCAGATCCGGGAGGGGATCTAGAATCCAGGGTGGATTCACTTGCTGAGACCAGAGGTACGGGAACCAAGTTTGGTGCGGCCAGAATGGGGCAATGAGGATCATTCTGCTCCCCAACCGACTGGCTTTCTGAAGAAGTTTCAGCATCAGTGGAAGAGGAGGGTAGGCATAGAGAAGACCGGGTGGCCAAGCATGCACCAAAGCGCCCCTCGGGGCTTCCCCGGGAGGGGAATGAGAGCGAAGTAATTGTTGCATTTCGCGTTTGAAGGAGATGCGAAGAGATCGCAACAGGGCTGCCCCCAGACAGCAAAAATTTGACTCGCTACTTGGGGATTGAGGGACCACTCGTAAGGCGAAAGGGTGGTGTGACTCAGTCTGTCTGCCAGGATGTTGGTCCATCCCGGAATGTGCGTTGCAATGAGAAAGCGGTTGGTGGAGATCGCCCATTCCCACACTCTCATGGCTTCTCGACAGAGTGGGTAAGACCTGGTTCCCCCCTGCTTGTTGATATACCAAACCACAGACATACTGTCTGACTGGACTGTAATCGTTCCTACAGGCAGAAAGCTCTGAAGTGCTTGCAACGACAACAGCACTGCCCTCATCTCTAGAATGTTTATGTGCAATAAGGTCTCTGAATCGTTCCACATGCCTTTGACAGTCCTGCCCGAATAATGCCCCCCCACCCAAGATGAGAGGCGTCCGTGGTCACTGTGGCGAGAGGGGAGGTCGTGGCAAAGGGGCGTCCCGTCTGGAGGTCCAGCGATTGAAGCCACCAAACGAGAGCTCTCTTGCAGACCCTACTGAGGGAAATGGGGTGATCCAAGGGATACTGGAGAAAGGACCATTGAACCTGTAGAGTCCACTGCAATATCCACATGTTGAGATGCGCCATGGGGAGGAGGTTGATTGCGGCTGCCATAGACCCTAGAGCCTTCAGAACCAATCCCGCCGGAGGTTTCGAAGAATGAAAAATGGCCCGCACGTGAGCTTTCAAAGTGTGCAACCGGTCGGGAGTTAGGAAGACAAGCTGCTTGTTGGTGTGCAGTCTGGCCCCAATAAAATCTATCACCTGAGTCGGGGTGAGAGAGGACTTGTCTGTATTTATAGTGATCCCTAGTTGTGGAGCAAAGTTGAGAAAGTAATTCCTGGCTAAGGATAGTAGATGCCTTGTCGGGGCGGTGAGGCGCCAGTTGTCCAGGTACGGAAAAACCTGTATTCCCCTGGAGCCTCAGGTGGGCCGCTATCACTGCTAATACCTTGGTGAACACCCTGGGGGCTGAGGTGAGACTGAAGGGAAGGACCCTGAATTTGTAATGACTGGCTCCCAGCCGGAAGCGGAGAAACCTCCTGGAGCATTTGTCCATCAAAATGTGGTAGTACGCGTCCTTGAGGTCTATGGAGCACATCCAGTCATTTTCCCGCAAGAGGGGGAGAATAGACTGAAGAGTGACCATCCGGAACTTTTCTTTGGTTACTGATAGATTCAGTAGGGAAAGATCGAGGATGGGCCTTAGGTCCCCCGTCTTTTTTGGCACTAAAAAGATCCTGGAGTAGTAACCCGATCCGGACTGGCCTGGGGGGGGATGTGCTGGATGGCCCCTTTTCCTAACAGCAGCCGGATTTCCGCGGCTGCGCCTCCCTCTGATTGGGTGGAACATCGGGGAGGTGCCTGGGGGTATCTGGAACGTGGGAAAAGGGAATTATGTATCCTCTGGATATGATATGACGCACCCAGCGGTCTGTTGTAATGGACTCCCAAGCTGCCAGGTGCTTCGAAAAATGCCCCCCGACTGCATCCAGAGAGGAGCAGTCGGGCAAGCCGTCAGGGCTGCTGCGTGGGCCAATCAGAGAAGGCTTCTCTGGACCCAAAGTTCTTCGGGCCCCCTCTGCCTCTAGGGCAGCGTCCACCCTGTCCTCCTCTGCCGTGGAAGGACTGGGAGTCCAGAGCGGACTGGGATTGTTGCGACTTTCGGAACCACATCTTCTTCTGTCCCTTTTGGTTCTTGGAGAAGGACCTCTGGGGAGCAGAGAAGCGGACTCCGACGGCAGACGTCTTCCCGTCCTTTTCGCTCTGGACCAAGGTTTCGCGAACAGTCTTGCCAAAAAGGGCAGAGCCATCGAAGGGGGCATTCGCAAAGGACGCCTTGAAGGGTTCCGCGAAGTCACAATGTCGGAGCCAGGCCTGGCGCCTCATAACTAGGCCTGCTCCACTGGCTCTAGCGGCTCCTTCCGTAGCATGGGATAAGAGCCGCAAAGAGGTGTTAGAGATGGACCTAAGAGTGGCCATACAGGTGGAGTACAACTGCTTGTCCTCCCCCGACATGGACTCCGGGGGCGATGCAGCGTACTCTTTAATAAGGTCCCGCTGCAGCCGAATCACGTGTGCCATGTAGTTCAGTGACCTTACAGAGAAGGTCACTGAACTAAAGACCCGCTTCCCGAGATGGTCCATCGAGTGAGACTCCTTGCTCGGGGGATGGACCGAGGGACTCTCCTGGGCTAACTCCCTCTTGGTGGCTGCCGCCATTCTATGGGGGGTCCCTTGCTCCAATGGGACCTCTCGGTCGGGGGGCTCAGGATCCTGTCGGGGCGTTTGGGGGCTGGCTCCACAGTGTCTGGCTCCTTCCACGCCCTAGTGGTAATAAGATCCACTAAGGGGCTGGAGGGGACACCCAAGAAGTAGATGGGCCTGCTTCGAACACCTCGAGGAACACAGATTCATCAGAGGAAGCCTTGGGGGCAGACCACCCCCCCAATCCTAAGCATTTCCATGATGTCTCCAAAGGAGACATCCTCGGGGCGTGACCTTGGGGAGCCTTCCCCCTCATCCAAATCAGTGTCTTCTGTCAAGGACTCAGGGGAGTCCACGTGCCTCCTCTTACACTTGCGCTTGTGAGGAACATCCTCGGGGGGACTGTCCGAGGAGGACTCACCAGCAACGTCCTGTTCCAGTGGAACGACCTGAGATGTCAAAGCAGGCTGTCCCTTGGCTGGGTGATGGAAGCCTGACCCAAACGAGAGGGAGTGCGGGATGGAGCATTAGCAGGGAGCGGGGGCCTGGATGCACTCAACAGAGCCCTCTCCACCACATCGAAAGCCGAGGGAGAGCCACTCTCTCTAGGATCCAAGGGCCAACCCTTGCTCGGATCCGATGGATGGATCGGAGCCGATGCAGAGACCGTCGGATCCGAAGGGCCAGTGTGCTCCGACCTGGACGGAGCCGAAGGCACACTAAACCCCTCAGATCCGAGCTCGAGCTCAGATCAAACAGGGATGGATCCGGCACACTAAACCCCTCAGATCCGAAGCTAAGAGCACGGCTCCGAGAGCTCAGATCAAACAGGGATGGATCCGGAAAGCTCGAGGGAAGAGTCGGAGCCATAGTACCTGATACTGTCGGCGCCGACCCACCCCCGGCTCTGACGCTGCCTGGTTCCGAGCGCTCCGAACCCAGGAAGAGGGTCGGAGAAGGAGCTATTGGGGCAAAAAAGGGTGTTGAGCTCCTCCCCGGAGGGGGGGGGGGAGGCAGGAGCACTCCCATCTGCATTTGGGCCTGGATGAACCTTCTCATCACCCGGTCCAAATCAGCTTCAGACAGGCTACGTGTCGATCTCGACGAGGCCACCGAGGTTGGCCGGGAGTGCCGCCTCAATGACCTCGACTGAGATCGGGTCTCCTCCTCCTCGGGTCCCGGTGAAAAGCAAGGAGAACAGGGCCGAGAAGGAGGAGACCTAGAATTGCAAGACCTGGAGGGAGAAGCCTGCTTAGCCGGGGGGGGGGGGCCGAAGCGGATGCCTCGGCCCGCCGCGCTTGTGGTGCTTCTCCCTCTTCTTTTCCTTCCTGGCCTCCCCCTCCTCTGGCACAGAAGCGGGAGTTTGAGTCCCAGCCGGGGGGGAGAGAGGCAGGAGTGGCCCCCATCGAAGCCTGGGAGGAGGCCATAGAAGTCCCGGAGGCCGAATCCGGGGGCAAGAGTCCCACTAGGATCAGCTTCAACCTCCGGTCCTTCAGTGCCCTGGGGTTGAACGCCGCGCAAGTCGCACACCCAGAGGAAAGGTGTTCAACCCCAAGGCAATGGACACACCGAGTGTGGCCATCCGCCGGGGAGAGCTTATGGCCACACTCGGTGCACTTGGAAAACACTAACTTTGGGGCCTCAGACATGTTTAAACTAAAAAGCAAAAACTCACTCACACAGTAGGCCCCAAACACTCAAACAATACACACACACACAGCTACGATACCAGCGAAGGGTGGGGAGGAGAAAACTTATATATATATTTAACTTAAAAACACTAATAAAGGGTTAAGGAACCTAAACAAACACACTCTCACAAGTTTTTTTAGAAATTTAGTAAGATAAAGACTTATCTGACTAGGAGCTCGTAACCTAGCTGCTGTACCTAAGCGGCAAGCTAGATTGGAGGTCAATCAGGATTGGCAGGAGATTATGGGTAAGGGGAGGAGCTAGGAGCTCGGATCTAAGCTTTGTAAAGTTTCCAGCTCGGATCCAAGATCGGATCTGTATCCCACAGGTTGCAGACCAAATGAAGTTAACTACTTCAGATCAAGTTGTTCCATAGCATTTGAGTTTATAAATTCTAGGAACCTTTGGGCTAGGGTGTTGGAGCTAGAGTAATGCTCCCAGTCTATGTTTGGGTAGTTGAAGTCACCCAATATAATGGTGTTTGGAGAGACCTTCATATTTTCCAGTGTTCTCAGGAAGGCCGAGTGGGGTTCCTGGGTTTGGGAGGATGGTCTGTAGCAGGCTATAAACTGGAAGGCAGTTTTTACCCACTGTTAGTTGCACATAGTCTCTGATGCTTCGTGCTGTGCCACCAACCTGGAGGTGTGGGTATCTTTGACGAATATTGATACTCCCCCTCCTTTTGTGGTTCGGTCCAAGTTTTGGGGCCGAAAAGCATGGTATGAGGTATACCCTGGTAGTGCTGGGGTGCTCTCGGGAGCCTTGAACCAGGTTTCTGTTACTGCACAGATATCGATGTTCTCCATGCTAAGGAGAGTTTTGAGTGCGTGTATCTTGAGGTTTAGACTTCTGACGTTTAGTAGCATTACTCTTAGTTTCTTATCCCTTGTGATACCTATGGAAGTGGGTTTATCTTTTGAGCCTTGCCTTAAAAAGGCACTATGGGGATAGCAAGAGCCTTTGCCAATAGCCAAAAGCCCAGGGGTGACAGGTGCAAGCCGTTCCTAGCAAAGCATCGTGGCTTGCCGAGCTTGTCATCCCAGGCTGACAGGCATTGGATCCCCTTTGAATGACACCAATACTTAAGCCAATTGTTGAAATTGATCATCTTGTCTTCATATTGTGGCATCATTCTTGGTGAGGGTAAGATGCTACTCAAGGTCATGGTCATGCCGTCTGGGCTACATGCTCAGAGAGCTCCTCTGTGTCTCTTTTCATGTAGTCCAGGGAGGTACATCGCAGGTCATTCACACCAGCACGGACAATGACTGAGTCATATCTGTACTTGCCTTGGAGTGACCCGAGTGCTTGTGTTATGTGGCGGATCCTAGCTCCCGACAGGCAGCTCACTGTGACCTTCTCCTTGTTCAGCCTGGTGAGCGGGACGTCAAGTGTGCCTGACGATAGAGTCACCTATTACAAGTGTATCAGGTGTGTTGTTTAGCCTTAAGGGCTGTAACTGTTCGGCACACTGGCTTTGTGAGCTATGTGTTGCACGTGTTTTGTTTTAGGGTAGCGGTTGCTTGGGTATCTGCTTTGGAGGTCTCTGCTGCTTAGGCAGATTTTTATTTAGAGCCTCCGAGTATGTTTTTGTGTGTTTATGTGTTTGGTTTGCTGTCGTGATAGGTCTATGTGAGACTGGAATTGTAGTGAGTGTGGTTTCCTTCTCCTCCTGACTGGTTACGCCAGTACTGAGTTGAGAGAGCTTAGCCTCCAGTTTGGCTATATGGTTGCATCTCTCACATGTGTTGGAATTTGTTGGGAGGAGGAGAGGGTTGTCTGTGTACATGAGGCAGTTGTAACATTGCCTCAAGATTCCCAGATTCACCAGCTGGACTGGAGAGGAGATTGACAACTGACCTTTGGACATGCTATAATAGTATTGGGAATTCCTTTATAATTGAAAAAAGGGCCAATGGGAACAAGGTACTCAAGGGGAGTTTGTGAGGGTGTAGTGCTTTTAATTTTTTAGTGCTGACTTATATAATTGCTTTAGTGAGCAAGTGCCAGGTAACTTAAATGCAATGTGTTACAGGTAACTTAAATGCAAAAATGACAAACAGTAACTTTCTTTCAAGTGAAACAAGGAAATAAGTACAGTAAGCAATGCAGATATCACTAGGGATCCACAGACGCGCTGAAAAGCCGCGTTTTAGGTGGAATTAGCTTTTCAGGGAAATAACAAGCATACAAACAAAGCTAGATTCAGCAGGCCTGGATCTAGTCTATGCTACAGCAAACAAGGTGTACCAATTTCAGTAAGAAGCAGTTCAAATATGCAGGCACTATAAGCCTTAAAACAGAAATTTCCAGCTCAGAAGGGCAAAGTCCAGCCTCTCCTCCCACAAGAGTACAGACCACGAACCCTCTTAATGTAAAATAACTGGCCTGAAGCCCAAGTGCTTAAACCAGAATTAATACACTTTTAGAACAGACACTGAGCCCTCAATCAGCAGTTCCCAACTTAGAAGGATGTAAGTTACCTGTTCTGCCACTACAGTGCAGACCACAAACCTTCCTAATGTAAAACAACTGGTCTGAAGCCCAAGTGCTTAAACTAAGACTTAGAATGAGTTACACCAAGCAGTAATAAATACAATGGAGTACTTTTAAGATGACACAAAAACAAAATAAAGTAGGAAGAAACACAAATACAGTAAAAGCAGATTTTTTTTTTTTTTTGTGGAAAGAGAGAAAGGAGTAGCAGAAACTAAGCTGATCGGCCTTCTCAAATGTTCTCCCTGTACTGGATAGAATGAGGTAATGACACTAGACTGGGAGGAGGGTCTAGGGGCGGGCAACTGCAAAGCCACCAACTATAAAAACACTATACCAACAAGGAGGGAGGGTGGGAAACAAACTGCAGAAATGTATCTCACAGCTGAAAAGCAGCAGTGAGCCTTTAAATGAAAGTTTTAAACAGCTAAAGGAGCCTCTAGAAAAAAGAGTTTAACTGCAACAAGTTATCAGAAATCAACAACCCAACAGATGCTTAACAAAAGTGGACAATTTCCAGTTAATACCTCACACACAGTGAAACTAGCTAGAAAAATACACAGTACACAAAGTGCTATAAATAACAAAGAAATAAAAAACAAAAAACAGGATACTTAATGTTGTATATTATAGCTCCGAGTTTGCTGAGTGTCCTTCCTTCGATTAGCTGAGTGTAAAATGGTAGAACACTCACAACTAAGTTTCTTAGGTAACAGAAAGTTGAAACCTGAGGCAGCTTTTAAGAAAGAAATCTCAAAAGAACCAGTGAGGTGCTTAGTCTAAGCTGTAGTCCAGGTGACCTCAGTCAGCCAATGACCTCAAACAATTCTCTCTCACTGAAATGCCTGATGGCTTTGGCTAAACCAAGATGTCCCTGAATATGTGCTCAGACACACAGCCTCCACAAACACTAGGCCCAAATACAAGCCTGAATATGGAAATGCTACAAATATCCCCACTACTTGGAACAACTGCAGAAATGTATCTCACAGCTGAAAATTAGAAGTTATGTACTCACCATAACGTTCCATCTGAGTAGGTGTATTCATTTGTCTGCAACCTGTGGGTTATGGATCCGATATCGGATCCGAACCGGCATGGTTTTCCAGCTATGGATCCGAGCTCTCAGCTCCTGCCCTCACCCATAATGCCCTGCTCTCCCTACATGACCTCAGATCGAGTTTGCCAACAATAGAAATACCCTAAAAAGGGTAACACATAATATGCAGGAAACTGACAAGGCCAGGGGAATAGGAGGGCAGGATGGTTGCAGACAAATGAATACACCTACTCAGATGGAACGTTATGGTGAGTACATAACTTCTAAATCTGAAGTAGGAGATTCATTTGTCTGCAACCTGTGGGACAGAGTCCCCAGCTATCTGAATCTTGGGCGGCCATCATGGAAGGATATTCCGGAGCACCGCGGAGCCAAAGGATGCTCTACCCCTAGATGTAATATCCAACTTGTAGTGGGAAATAAAGGTATGAGATAAAGCCCAAGTGGCTGCTGAACAAATATCATCCAGAGGAATCCTAGCCTTAAAGGCCGCCGAGGTAGAAACTGACCGGGTTGAATGGGCATGTACTCCCTCCGGTGCGGGCCTTCCAGAAGCTTGATAAGCCAATAAGTTGCACTGCGAAATCCAGCGTGATAATGAGACTTTAGAGATTGGCTTGCCCAAATTAAATTTAGCAAAGGAAATAAACAACTGGTCGGATTGCCTATGACCAGCTGTCCTGTTTAGATAAAATCTAAGTTGCCTGTGAACATCTAAGGAATGAAGCTTGTATTCACCCTTGTTTTGATATTTAGGAAAGAAAACAGGGAGGTTAATGGATTGATTAATATTTGCTTCAGAAGCTACCTTAGGAAGAAAAGACGGGTTGGTCCTGAGGTATACATGGTCCGGATGAAAGACCAAGTAAGGAGGCTTGGCTGATAAGGCTTGAAGTTCTGAAACTCTCTTGGCCGAGGTAATGGCTACTAAGAAGGCCGTCTTGAAAGATAAAAATTTCAGATCTATCGTCGCCGCCAGTTCGAAGGGGGGAGCGGTCAAGGCCTGAAGGACCAAAGAAAGGTCCCAAGGAGGAACCACTTGCTTTACAGGGGGCCTGAGAAGAAAAGTACCTTTTAGGAAAACCTTACACAATTTGGCAGACATCGGTGGACTGGAGTCGTGACCAATATGATAATGAGAAATTGCCGCAAGTTGTACTTTGACCATGGAACTGCTGGCACCATCATTAAAAAGAGTGGTTAAGAAGTCAAGCACCAGAGGAAGGGGTACTGTGAAGGGGTTTAGACCTTGCCGCTCCGCCCACAAGGAGAACCGTTTCCACTTGCTGTGGTAAACTTTCCTGGTGGATGGTTTATGAGCCGCCACCAGGATGGCCTTAACTGGGGACGAAATACCGGGAGTCCTGATCAGGAGTGGAACTGGAGCAGCCAAGCAGTCAGCTTCAGGTTGTCCAGATTCGGGGCTGATAAGCGGGATGGGTGAGATATCAGATCCGGAATGGGATCTAGAATCCAAGGAGGATTCACTGAGTGAGACCTTAGGAAAGGGAACCAGATCTGTTGAGGCCAAAATGGGGCAATGAGAATCATTCTGCACCCCAACCGAGAGGCTTTCTGAAGAACTTGGAGCATCAGAGGCAAGGGGGGGTAAGCATAAAGAAGACCGGGTGGCCAAGCATGCACCAGAGCGTCTCTTGGGGTATCTCCGGGAGGAGGTATTAGAGCGAAAAAACTGTCGCACTTGGTGTTTGAGGGAGACACAAAAAGATCGCAACAAGGAGTTCCCCACCGTGCGAAGATGCGTTTTGCTACCTGAGCATTGAGAGACCACTCATAAGGGGTGAGAATGGTGCGACTGAGTTTGTCCGCCAGGATGTTGGACCGACCCGGAATATGCGTTGCTATGAGAAAGCGGTTGGTGGAGATTGCCCATTCCCACACTCTCATGGCTTCTCGACAAAGAGGGTAAGACCTGGTTCCTCCTTGCTTGTTGATATACCAGACGACAGACATGTTGTCCGACTGAATCGCAATAGTTCCTAAGGGAAGAAAGGCCTGAAGTGCTAGCAACGCTAAGAGCACTGCTCTCATCTCTAGAACGTTGATATGCAGTAAGGTCTCTGAATCGTTCCACGTGCCTTGGACCATCCGGCCTGCAAAATGCCCCCCCCCACCCGAGGCGGGAGGCGTCCGTGGTCACTGTGGCGAGAGGGGGAGAAGCACAAAAGGGGCGGCCTCCGTGGAGATCTGGAGAGTGTAGCCACCACAGGAGGGACTGCTTGCAAGCCTTGCTGATCGCGATGGGATGATGCATAGGAAGAGCAAGGTACGACCACTGAACTAGGAGTGTCCATTGAAGGATGCGCATATTGAATCTGGCGAGAGGAAGAAGCGCTATCGCTGCCGCCATGGACCCTAGAGCCCTCAGGACCAACTCCGCTGGAACTGAGCTGGAGTGGAGAATGGCCCGCACCTGGAGCTGCAGATTCTGAATTCTGTCCGCAGTGAGGAAGGCTCTTAATCGTCTCGTGTCTAACCTGGCACCTATAAAATCTATGAACTGCGTGGGTGCTAGGTTGGATTTTTCTGTATTTATTGTGATGCCCAGACGGGGAGCAAGATGGAGAAAGGAGTCTCGCGCCAATAATAGTAGATGCCTTGTTGGGGCGGTGAGAAGCCAGTCGTCCAGGTAAGGAAAGACCTGCACCCCCTGAAGCCTCAGGTGGGCCGCTACCACTGCTAATACTTTGGTGAACACCCTGGGGGCTGTGGTGAGACCAAAGGGAAGGACCCGGAATTGGTAGTGACTGGCTCCCAGCCGGAAGCGGAGAAACCTCCTGGAGCGCCTGTCCATTAGTATATGGTAGTACGCATCCTTGAGGTCTATGGAGCACATCCAGTGATTTTCTCCCAGAAGGGGGAGAATAGACTGCAACGTAACCATTCGGAATTTCTCCTTGGGAACTGCCAGGTTCAAGAGTGAAAGGTCTAAAATTGGTCTTAGATCCCCCGTCTTTTTTGGCACTAAAAAGAACCTGGAGTAGAACCCTAATCCGATCTGGTCTGGGGGGACGGGCTGGATGGCTCTTTTCTTTAGCAGATGGCCAATTTCTGCCAAAGCGGCCTCCCACTGACTGGGTGGAACGTCGGGGAGGGACTTCAATTTTGGCATGTGACGAAATGGGATATGGTATCCTCTGGATATGATTTGGAGGACCCAGCGGTCTGATGTTATGGACTCCCATGCCGCTAGGTGCTCCGAAAAATGTCCCTCGACTGCCTCCAGAGTGGAGCAGCCAGGCAACCCTTCAGGGCTGCTGCGCGGGCCGTTCAGAGAAGGGTTCTCTGGACCCGAAGTTCCTGGGAGCCCCTCTGCCCCTGGTGCGGCGTCCTCCCTGTCCTCCTCTGCCACAGAAGGACTGGTTGTCCGGAGTGGGTTGGGATTGCTGCGACTTCTGGAACCACATCTTCTTCTGGCCCTTTTGGTTCCTAGAATAGGGTCTCTGGGGCACAGAGAAGCGGATTCCGATGGCAGACAGCGTCTTCCCGTCCTTTTCGCTCTGGGTCAAGGTATCACGAACAGTTTTGCCAAAGAGGGCAGAACCATCGAAGAGGGCGTTCGCAAATAACGCCTTGAAGGGCTCTGTGAAATCGCAATGACAGAGCCAGGCCTGACGTCTGGTAACTAGGCCTGCCCCTGCGGCTCTAGTGGCACCTTCCGTAGCATGGGACAGTAACCGCATAGAGGTATTAGTGATGGACCTGAGAGTGGCCATACGGGTGGAGTGCAACACTTTGTCCTCCTCCGACATGGACTCTGGGGGGGATGCAGCGTATTCTTTGATAAGATCGCGCTGCATCCTAATCACATGTGCCAGGTAGTTCAGCGCCCTTACTGAAAAGGTCGCTGAACTAAACATCCGCTTCCCCAAGCGGTCCATCATCTGAGACTCCTTGCTCGGGGGATGGACTGAGGGACTCTCCTGAGCAAGTTCCCTCTTGGTGGCAGCCGCCGTCAACATGGCATCTACCGGAGGCCCCTTACTCCAATGGGCACGGTCAGCCGGGGGACTGAGTATAAAGTCGGGCCTTTTTGGGATTGGCTCCACGGTGTCCGGTTCCTTCCACGCCCTGGTGGTAATGAGGTCCACCAGGGGGTCGGCAGGAGGGGACACCCAAGAGGTAGACGGGCCCACTTCAAATGCCTCCAAGAACACGGACTCGTCTGAGGAAGACTTGGGGCAGACCACCCCTTATGCGGAGCATTTCCATGATGTCTCCAAATGAGACATCCTCAGGGGGTGATCTTGGGGAGCCTTCCCCTTCCTCCAAGTCCGTGTCTTCGGTGAGAGACTCGGGGGAGTCTATGTGCCTCCTTTTGCACGTATGTTTGCGGGGGGCATCCTCCGGGGGGCTGTCAGAGGACTCCTCGCAAACAGTGACCTTTTCCGAAGGAACAACTTGGGGCAAAGGAGCGGGCTGTCCCAATGGCCGGATGGTGGAAGCCTGACCCAGTGCAGATGGAGCACGGGACGGAGCCGAAGCAAGTGCCGGGGGCCCGGAAACCCTCAACAGGGCCCTCTCCACTACATCAAAAGCCAAGGGGGAGCCAACCTCGACCAAAGGATCCGACAATCGGCTCCCTCTGGGATCCGAGAGTGGATCGGAGCCGGCGCCGAAGCGCTCTGATCCGAGGGGACAGTGCGCTCCGACACAGACGGCGCCGAAGGGGCACTGATCCCCCCGGATCCGAAGCTCGGATCCAAAGCACTCGAAGGCAGGGTCGGATCTGAAGTACCGAGTACTATCAGCGCCGACCCACCCCCGGCTCCGAAGCTGCTCGGCTCCAACTGCTCCAAACCCGGGTAGCGGGTCGGAGAAGGAGCTATAGGTTTAAAGAAAGGTCGAGCTCCCCAGAGGGGGGCAAGAGCACTCCCATCTGCATCTGGGCCTGGATGAACCTTCTCATCATCCGGTCCAGATCAGCGTCCGATAAACTATAAGTCGATCTCGACGAGGCTACCGAGGTAGGCCTTGAGTGCCTCCTGGATAGCCTCGATGGAGATCGGGTCTCCTCCTCCTCAGGTCCCGGTGTAAAGCACACAGGTGACCGGAGCCGAGGAGGGGGAGAACCAGCAGACAAGGAGGCCGGAGGAGAAGCCTGCTTGGCAGGCGGGGCCGAAACAGAGGTCTCGGCCCGCCGCTTATGGTGCTTCTCCCTCCGGTCCTTCTTTCTAGCTTCCCTCTCCTCCAAACCACTACAGGGAGGTTGAGTCCCAGGAGGAGGAGGGGGAGCCGGACAGGAGGGAACCGTAGACACGGTACCCCCCCGAAGGAGCGGAAGCCAGAGCCGAGTCCGGGGGCAAAAGTCCCGCCAGGACCAGCTTAGACCTCTGCTCCTTCAATGCCCTGGGGTTGAACCCTGCACAAATGGAACATCCAGAAGTGAGGTGTTCAACCCCAAGGCATCGAGCACCAGTGTGGCCATCAGCAGGGGAAAGCTTATGGCCACACTCGAGCACTTCAAAAATAGCCTTAGGTTGTTCAGACATCCTAAGAGCCTAGCTTTTACTTAAACTAATCTAAAAAAAAAGTAAAAGTAAACTAGTCACACAACACAGGCCCAAACACACACTACGCTACCAGTGAGGGGAGGGAAACTAAATATATAAAGATTAATAAAACTAAACAACTTTAACTACAAAAAGGGGGAACCTAAACTTTCACACAAAACTATCAAAAAAAAGTTAAATTTTAGCACTAGAAAGTCTTAATAAAACCACTTAGCTGTAGAGCTCAAGAAAACCAATCAGGTCACCAGCGCGGCAAACTAGATCTGAAGTCATGTAGGGAGAGCAGGGCATTATGGGTGAGGGGAGGAGCTGAGAGCTCGGATCCATAGCTGGAAAACCATGCTGGTTCGGATCCGATATCGGATCCATAACCCACAGGTTGCAGACAAATGAATCTCCTACTTCAGATGCAGCAGTGAGCCTTTAAATGAAAGTTTTAAACAGCTAAAGGAGCCTCTAGAAAAAAAAGAGTTTAACTGCAACAAGTTATCAGAAATCAACAACCCAACAGATGCTTAACAAAAGTGGACAATTTCCAGTTAATACCTCACACACAGTGAAATTAGCTAGAAAAATACACAGTACACAAAGTGCTATAAATAACAAAGAAATAAAGAACAAAATAAACAAAAAGCAGGATACTTAATGTTATATATTATAGCTCCGTGTTTGCTGAGTGTCCTTCCTTTGATTAGCTAAGTGTAAAATCAGCCCTCTTTTGTTTTTCTCATACAGAAGAAATATGTTTCATCACCCCTTCCTTTCTTGGCATCCTGGCCTCTGACACACATTTTTCTGATATCACCTATTTGTGAGCTACATGGAAGGAGGAGATTGTCTACTGAAGTTTTGTCTGAAATTTAGCTCCTACATTTTCTTCCGTGACATGCATTGACATCCAGGTAAGCAAATATATTTTCACTTACATTTATTAACATGTTTAGAACACTCACTCACATATGACAATAATGCAAACGGCAAATACACAGCAATGCAACCCTTTCCTTCCTCAAACAAGACAGAAGGCCTTTAATCACTCAGTCCTTCCTACCCTCTTGTCCAGCTCTCTGAAGTGGTGTCCCACAGGGCTCAGTCCTGGGTCCACTCTTGTTCGGCATCTAAAGTACAAGCAACACAGGAGGGTTATGGCTGACAAAGTTTGCAGATGATGACTGCAACTGGGCCATAAGTCGAAAAACATCTGACACAGATATCCTCCAGAAGGGCCTCACAGAAACGGATAACTGGTGCCAGAGCCATGGCCTGAAGTTAAAATGCATAGTCATACCCTTCGGGAATACCATATAGGTGACAATCCACTGAGCACAGAAAAGTCATCAGGGATCTGGGGACCCAAGTTGACAGTAGTCTTTCGCTTTTGACCATGTTGCTAAAGTAGTTAGTTCACATCTAGATCAAGGGAGGTCATCGCCCCCCCTACTCATCACTCATTAGACCTATGATTGAGTACAATGCCCGTTCGGAATGTATCTGACCAGACACCTGATGCAGCTTGAAAGGCCCCAAAGTTCCTCACCAAAGGTCTCAAAATATGTCTTATGCTGCCCCTGAAAGAACTCCAGCTTTACAGAGGTGACCTGTGCCTGACATATAAGGCCATGTCAAACCCAGATTTGATGAATATGCTTCACCTCAAAAATCTAGATCCCTCAGAACCACAAGGGGACAGATTCATCACCCAGAGACTGCTGTGGAACAAAACATGTGAGGCAGAGCACCTCGCTGGCCTTGTTCAAGAGGAATCTTGACCAATGGATGGGAGATCGCGATATATACCAGGGATTACTTCAGTGTCACTGCTTGACAGAGGCACAGAAAAATGATAGGCAGTTTTTTTCATTCTAAAGGGGTGGCTACATAACTATGGGCTAGGCTTATAAATGCCCTTGGGCAGATAGCCTAGTATGAACCTATGAACCTATGAACCACCCAAGGCCTTTCCTGAACTCATATGGCAGGATGACTGTTTCCACATCAGTAGGCCCAAGACTTTTTTTTTTTGAGTTGGGATGTTACATCTTTCTGTAGTGAAATCTGATCTCTGCTTGAAACCCCAGCCAGACCTCATGACACAAAGCAGACATGACCTGTTGTAGTACACTGACACTCATTTCATGTTTCACTAAGCTCTGAATGGATAATGGATGTAGAGAATGATGATTATAGGCTCATAGCTTAGTACTAGGCTAACTGCCCTCTTGGGCCATTTTAAGCCTAGCCAGTTACCCCATGCAAGAATCAAAAGAAACTCTCTTATATAAAAGAAACTCTCATATATAAAAGAAACTGGCACACAGCAGCAGAAATGTTACTTTGGTACAGAACTGAAAATATTATTTAAAGTAGCTGTAAAAGGCCGTGTGACCTAAAAGAGAAGGAAGAAGCAGAGGTTAAATAGCAGCCTAGACATGACAGCTTGGCAGTGTCTATTTTGGGTAGTGTTACAATAGCTTATTATCATGAGGGACTCTGAAATGGTAATGCTCCTAAGTGGCAACACTATGTATTTGGTGTGAAAGTCTTTGAACACATGATGCTACAACACTTTTTGTGAAGGCTATTGGTTTTGAACTTGCAACAGGCTCCACAGCCACAAGTCTGAAGTTATAAACTAGATACAATATTAACAAAAGGCACACACTTCTTCCTGCACTGCGTACATCCAAGGCCATCAAGGAACACAAGATAATCTATTTGTTGCACAATGTGGGTCCTATGTGAAGGAAATCTTTCAGTATAATCTATATAGTTGCTGGTACATTCCTGCCATTTTACAAAGTGTCTAGTAAAGATAAAAAGGCCAGTGACCCAGATTTCCCTGTTCATGTCATCAAACATATCAAGCTAGTGCAATGAAATCTAAAAATGTATCTATTTAGGTGGCAACAATGTGTTTTATATGCATCAAACCAAGGACATGTCTGAAAAAGGACTTACTTTTGTTACCAAGGAGACAGAGAAAAAAAAAGTTAAATGCCATATTCAAGTATCACCTGCAGCAACAGCTAGAAAAAAATGTATCTTGACAGGTTCATTCATCAGTCACTGATTATCCTGGATGCTGTATATGGCCCATGAACTCTGGTATATTTCAACGAATTACACATACAGGATACAGTATATATCTTGCATTCAGGTATATCTCAGCTGCCTATAAGGTCCAAAGAGGTTACATGCCTAGCTGTCTGTGCACATTTTACATATTTACCAAGCAAGAGCACTTTTCAACAGAAGCCAGACAGAAAACCTACAAAAATATGTTTCTACACCATGCTTCAAACAGAAATATATTTCAAGGACACACGTCTTGAAGACTGTATTACTGTACGTACAGAAGGGAAGATATACAAGCCTATGTAAAGAAGGGAAGATATACAAGCCCGAGTGCTCACTGCTCAGTTCATTCCTCCCACTTCTCTTTTTTTCTCAAGTTGAGAAGGTCAGTAATTTCCATTTCCCTTTGCTGCATCTGTTCTAGAACAACACTGAAGTGATTGGTCCCTTGGGGCCTGCCTTAGGGACTTCTAAAACTTCATTTTTTGAAAACATTCTGTGCTCAAAATATTTTCCCAGGGAAGAAAATAGATGTAGTTGAGTAACAGCAAGCCCTAGCTGCTATAACCATGGCCGTATGGTCAGTTCAACACTGAAACACAAGAGTTCATGGGAAGGTGTGTTCTTACTGGATACAACGGTACACTCATCAGATATGAGGCTTGTGACATGGGTTCAAAACAAGTTTGAGTCCAAAGATGCTGGCTAGTCCAAACAGAATTAAGTCACACTGGAAACTTATTCCTCACCCCCTGTACTCAAGATGGAATGAGATGGCACTGCATTACTGCCATCTTTATGACAGGAAGCATGCAAAGTAAGGAGTAGGCTTTACTGCAAAGAGAGATCACAAATCGCAACATAAAGCTAATATTAGCAGACAGTCAAAACAACAGTATCTTTGCTGATCGATGGACATTTTAGTTGTTAGTGAAAAACATAGCTCCCAAATGAAGTGGAGACAAATCCAAAAATAACCAGGAACAATCAGGAGCAATTTTTAAAGTATTAGCCCTATTAACTTGAGATATGGACAAAATAAGACAATATGAATTAATACACATTTCCTGAAGTAAAAGATGTCTATAATTGTAATTATTGCATACCTCTCAGATTTTCGCAGAATGTCCAGATTTTTGCCTCATATTTTTGGTCGGTTTCTTATAAAATTGTGGTTTTCTGGCAGATCATTGAGGGTTAATGTCAGAAAATAATGACAAACATTTGAGTTTTATACTTCAAATCCTTCAGAAAATTAGTACAAAGGGAAAACCTGTTATTCTATCAATTTTCTAAGTTTGTAAAAACAATATTTAAAAAGTATCCCTATTTTTGGTTCTTTGATCCCTCAATATTATGCCTTTGCCCAGATTTCTTGCTCTAAGAGTTTGAGAGTTATGAATTATTGTCATTATTTATTAAGTGTAATTCACCACTTTTTCCCCAAAAGCCAACAGTTTTAGAAGAGATTAAGAGGGACAGAGCTAGAATTTGTGTCAAAATCAGGTACTTTCCTGAAAATCAAGGACAGCTGAAAGGTATGGATGAAAATACAGCAGCTTCTGCAGAATTAAAAATGACAGGTCATTCCACTCTCACAAATCTATAACAATGTCTGAACTCATTAGATTCAATACTGAAAAGCCAAAAAGGTATGGATGAAAATACAGCAGCTTCTGCAGAATTAAAAATGACAGGTCATTCCACTCTCACAAATCTATAACAATGTCTGAACTCATTAGATTCAATACTGAAAAGCCAAAATTTTTGACTGAAATGACCATTCATTTCCAAAGTTTAAAAATAATTTTCAACTTACAGAACCATTCATACAAGAAGTGTCCGAATGTAAAGCTACATGGCACATACCAAAAGCTGTTCTTGCAGGTTTGCTTGTGTTACATGAGCTATGAGTTATGCTTCATAACTAAAAAACACAAAAATGCATGCAAAAAAAGTATTTCACAGAGAGAGCCCCCACCTTGTAACCATGTGTGAGATGGGCGATATACAAACTGTGCAATCACACTACAGGGAAAAGTGGGGAAAAATAACACCACAGTGCACCTCTGCCTTGCTCCATACAAGTCAATGTGGTTTTGAAAAAAATGCAGTAAAGAAAATCCACTTGATGAATGTACCCTCAGCACAGTAAGACCAGTAAGTCCTGCATTTGTCATCAACCGATACCTACTGTTCAAAGTTGGAGAGGGGGGCTGAATTACAGCATGTTATTCAACTTTGATAATTTTCTTAAAGTTTGCTAGAACGCTGTTATATATTGCTCAGCACAACAGTTAAATTCACTTCTCCCAGCGCTGCTGTGGTTACTTTTTATAATATCTGAATTGGTACACAGGGCCATCTTTCCCCATTACTTCTTTCTTGACAGTTATCAGTTATTAATAAATTATTTTAATAAAATGTAATCATCTTATGTATCAATCTAGACTGCAGTAGGTAAAATACAAACTGTATAAGAATAAGGCATCTTCGATAAGTAACGAGTCTGCTGTATAAAAT
Source organism: Protopterus annectens (assembly GCF_019279795.1). Classification (NCBI taxonomy): domain Eukaryota; kingdom Metazoa; phylum Chordata; order Ceratodontiformes; family Protopteridae; genus Protopterus; species Protopterus annectens. Next base: position 1,131,029,490 of record NC_056747.1, read on the forward strand.
TCCATATATACTGCCATTATTTTTCTGTTGCTATTTAACAGTATATATTTGCTTTCCTGTAGTGGAGCTTTTCCTCTGCATACCCTCTGTAAAAGGACAATGCCAAGCACAACTTGCTAAGTCATCAATATGTAATAATAAAACAAAAGTGGGCAGAACAGGGCTGCACATGGTTGGCACTGCTGATCACAGAACATGGATCTCCATTTTCATTTGTGGCAAAGATACCTCCTCTGCAAATTTTCTACACCCTCAATGTATCTAATTAAAGTTTCACTGGATGCTCCACCTTCCTTCCACATCACAAAGATATGTTACAGATGAAATCAGCAACTGCCTAAACTGTCAGCTTTAATTGCATTGTTTTTTATGTGTGTGTGCATGTGCATCATATGTGTGTGTACTCATGTACATTTAGTGTCCTTCAATGGGCTGGCACTCCAAGATCTAGTTTTGTTGCCTTTTAGCCAACAGGCTTTGTCTCTCCTGCAACCCTGGATGAGTTTAAGTACACAATCACAGAATAAAAGCTGGTGCAGCGATCTGCAAAATTAATGAGTAAATTGTATAACTTAACAGCAGATGTAACAGTCTGAATAAACACCAGGGGAATCAACACTACTAATGTACTTCTAAAATTCAGCTACGTCACTAACTGGCCAGAACAAAAATCATAGTGCTACTGCACAAGCCAAACTCAACAAATATCCTGCAAGCTTACATACTCTGATAAAACTGCAAGAGTCCCTTGACCAAAATAATCCTGCTGTGATGACATTCAGACCACTAACACTGTTATATGACCCTAATTCCATTAATAGGATGAGTCTCTGACTGTAATGCTACTGCAGACACCCTAATTCCATTAACTTTGATGGCCCATAGTTATGCCAGTCCTGCCAGAACCTTCTTACTGTACAAGTTAGTGGGCCTCTAGATTTTGTTACTCCTGAAAAGGACGTTTAATCTCTTAACAATGCTAATACCACCAGACTTCTTTAATCTTGCTGCATCTTTAATCTTGATTAAGTAACTAAGCTAGTTTTTATTCTACCGGAATCTAACAGAATGACTCACCCCCTCAGAGTTTGGCTAATGGCTTTCTAACTATACCTGCTACAAGCTTCCTGACTGTTAAAACACCTTTGACCTTTAATGCTGAGAGTCTCTCACTTTATTAGTCTGGTAAGGTCTCAGAATCAGTTAACCTGTAGAGGTTATGACCCCCTTATTCCTTCCGTTGATATGTAAAGCTTAATTAATTTGGTTGGGAGCCCCCACAACTCTAAAACCAACCTCACACACAGCAGAATACATAATCTCCCTCTGACAATCAACTAATCTCTTTGGATGAGAAATATTACTTTTGGCTGCTCAATTTCAGGCCCTGTAATTTTAAGTTTTTGTTACCACGCTTATAACTTAGTGAAAACTGTCTTTTTGTAACATACAGAGGTACAACGTGTTTCTGTCTAAAGCTTTTTAGCAACAGATTCAGACTAAGCTGCTTCATAGAAAATGGTACAGTGTAGTGCAACTTGTCTAGCACCAATGTGTTCAGCTGCATTGCTATGCCATTTAACAATTTCTAGTCATCCACATTCCAAAAAGGACATCTCGCTAGTCAGGAATTTTCGTGACTGTGCATTGCACCATTGAGCAGCTGAAAAAAGAAGTTATGTACTTACCATAATTTTCCAACTGTGTTGTCCATTTTCATTCTTTATCACACATGGATAATGGATCCTAGTCTCGAGCTCCTCCCTCTTCCCATAATGCACTATACTATGCCTAACTCTTCAGATCAAATTTGCTGCCTGTTGACTGTTGATTTTTTTTTTCTGAAACAGGACAGCTAAAGGAAATATTAAGGCCCAGATATGAGACATGAAGATTTCTACATCATCTAAGATCCTTTTAGTAATGATAAAGCTGGGGGACGGTTGGGAGGGAAGGTGATGGAAAATTAAAATGGACAACACAGATGGAACAGTATAGCTAGTACATAACTTCTTTATCTGATGTTGTCCTTTTCATTCTTCCTCACTTGTGAGTCAAAATCCCCAGCAACATAACTCTTAGGAGGCCTCCAAAGAAGGATATATCTAAGCACTGTCTAACCAAAAGAAGCTCTGTTTTGGAGACAATCCCCAACTTATAATGTGTCACAAAGTAGGAGTCTTGACCAAAGGGCTGCAGTACCGATAACATTGATAGAAACTCTGGATGAAATAAGGATTATGTGAATAAGGAAGACATATCTGGTAAAATGGACTCCAGGTGAAGAGGTAATTAAAAAATGTTCGGGAAAGAAAATGGGCAAACTCAGTAATCTATTTGGCCAGTGTAATCTTGAAGACTGTTTAAGCCAAGCATACAGAAAGGGAATATAAACAGTTGGTTTGATTTCTGTATTGTTTGCTCCTTGTAAAAGGAATATAATTTTGTTATCCATCCTCAACCCTTTTTTTCCATTTTGCACATGGGGTCGGGGCAGCAGTGACAATCATCTCAAGCCAAGGTTTACACCGCCAGGTGGATAATCCCTGCCGCAGATATTTGTTATTCATTAATAGAAAATTTCAAAACAATAATTGGTAATTGTATGGATGATTAAAGTTCACTTAAGTAGGTACTTTAACAAGAAGTGAATGTTCCAGAGGGATACTGTCTTTTCAACAAAGAAACATAAGATGCATTTGGTAAAAATGAGGCCTATAGCATAGAAAACATTGTTTGTAGGTGTTATTGTTGTCAAGGGAAAGGATTTCCATAAGGAAAATCTCCTAAAAGTATGCTGGTGCAAGGGATCTGTATGGATCACTGAATGAACAAAACCATGAGATTCAAAGGAGAAAAGGGAGCTCTCACGGTAGATCTAAGCAGCAATGTTTCTTTCTAGAAAGAAAAGAATTATTATAGTCATTATCTGAAGTTTAATAGTAGGAAAGAAAGGCTCACCTTTTTCTTTAAAAGGGGAAGGATGAAAAAGGAAAAAAAAAAATAGAAGCAGTAGTTAAAAAGGGCAAATGTTCTGTTTAGAAGCCTATGTAGGTAATATTTTCCATTTGCTTGTATATGCCTTTTCAGGAGAGACTTTTTGGAAAACGAAATAATGCTACAAACAGTGAAAGAATATGGGATAAAACTATAGTTGGACTTTAGTGAAAAACTTATGGTTAGCTAGAAGGTAAGGAAAGGGAATGTTTGATCTCAGCTGGAGGAGATTGGAGATGCAGGTTGAGCTCAAAATACCTCGAGAACGTTTCAGCTGGAACTAGGAAGGTAAAGGAGAGAGAGCGAGCATACCCGACAATGTCAGAAGGGAGAAGGGATAACAGACGTACCTTCCGGAAAGGCATGTAAGATACATTTCTGAAACAAAAAAGCAGCCACTACGAAAGGGGCAATAACAAGTGATGTATAGTCTGTAATGGGGTCCATATGCTTGGATCATTTCATTTTTTACCCAACATGAGTTCCACCATAATAGGTTTATAGGTGTGTACTAGGCTAATGGCCCTGGGGCCTAATGGCCCTGGGGCCTTTACAAGCCTAGCCATAAAATTATGCTGGCATAGTGCCACCTGACCTTAGTTCCCAGTGCCTCTGTTGAGTACAGCCCTGGACTTATCCCCAGGGTTAATTTTCTGTTTCCAATTCACTCATCAAGATTTCTCTTGAAGGAGGTCAGCAAGGTTGCTCTGCTTGACATGCATGGGAAGTCTGTTCCATAGCATGGGTAGTCTCTGGGTTATGAACCTGTCCCTCCAGCATGTTCTGTTAATTGTGGTAATGAGGTTGAGGTCTCTGGTGCATGTGGTGTGGAGGGATTGGGATTTCTTTAGATGTAGCATTTCTAACAGAGCTGGGTCAGGCATGGCTTTGCAAGTTAAGCAGAGATTGCCTCTAAGTAGGCGATATGAGACTGAGAATAGTCGGATTTTTTTGAGTCTGTCCATATAGGACAAGTGTTTAAGGCCTAGGATTCTCTTTGTGGGGTACTTTTGCAGCCTCTCCAGTTGTTGCAGGTGTCTAGTGAGGTACATGCCAAATGGGGCATTGTACTTGATGATGGGCCTAATGATGGAAGAGTAGAGGGAGACAATGACCTCTTTCTTCCTGGATGCAAAACCCTCATTAATGAGATGTGTCACACAGAAGGACTTTCTGACCACAGTGGCAATGTGGTGATCAAAAGAGAGGTTGCTGTCAACCTGTGTTCCCAGATCTCTTATAACGCCTTCTGTGTTCAGTGGACTACCATCAATGTGGTAATTCATGGGAACCGGGTTGTTCCCAAAGGAGATGACGACACTTTTTTGGCATTGAGCTTAAGCCCATGGTTCTGACACCAGTCACTGGTCTCAGTAAGGCCATTTTGTAGGATGTGATCACCACTTGGGGAGTTAATATCTCCCAACTTGCAATCGTCTGTGAACTTTGCCAGCCAGAGTCCCTTCGTGTTGGCCTGGACTTCAAAGAAGTAGACACCAAACAGGAGAGGACCCAGGACTGAACCCTGTGGGACTCCACTCGTGACTAGTCAGCAGTGTGACTTGGACTCAGCTACTTTTGCACTGTTGGTTCTGTGAGTCAGTTTGCAACCCACCTAGTGATATAGGGGGTGATGCCAAGCTTAGTGAGTTTTTCTAGGATTCCTGAGTGAGGAATGGTGTCAAAAGCCTTGGCCAGATCAAGGTAGGCTGCATGAACCACCTTGCCTTCATTCACAGCTCTCGTGACTGACTCGAAGAAGTCAACCAAGTTGAGCAGGCATGATCTACCCTCCACAAAAACAAACTGTGTAGGATCCAGAGTTTGGAGACTCCGCATATCCTTGTTTATTAAGTCCATGATGATGCGTTCCATAGCTTTGTGTAACAGACTCGTCAGGCTAATGGGGTGATAGTTCTCAGGGTCTGCAGTTGCTCCTCCTTTGTGGAGAGGGATGACTGTAGCAGTGCACCATTCGGTAGGGACAAAGCCTGAGGTGAGGCTGTGATTTAACAGGGCACACAGGTGAGGTGCCAGTTCACTCTGTAGTTCATATAGAACAGAACCAGGTATATTGTCAGGTCCCATAGAAGCTGCATTCTTGGCCTTGGACAGTGCTGTTTTAACCTGTGCAGCAGTAATACTGGGAGCCTGGCAATCTACTGGTACTGTGATTGGTCCTTTGGGGAGAGAGGTAAAGTTGGCACTGAATCTGTCGGTCAGTATACTGGCAATATCTGTTGGCTCGGTATAGGAGGTACCATTGTGCAGTAGCTAAGAGCAAATCTGGGTATTGCCGTGGAGATTCTTTACATAACTATAGAAGGCCTTGTGGTTGTCTTTACTATCTGCTGCAATTCTGTTTTCATAGTTAGCTTTTGAGGATTTCATGAGGATCTCAACTTTTGCTGAGGCTGATAAGGGAGTTTTTCCAGTCTTGGGACTTCACTTTACTCTGCATCCAGGGACGCCGGAGGCATACGCACTGTACTGATTTCAGTACAACTTATTTAGAAGGGGTAGCTTTTAAATTTTCACTTTTTTTTTTCGCTTTACTGCACGATGGCGCCAGCTCATCAGGGCAGCCAGTCGGAATGGAGCTCACCGCATGTATTTCCAGCCGCCAGTTCAAATGCTTTTCGAAGGGAGGATGTACATGTTATGTTGGTCGAGCAGGAGGATGTACATGTTATGTTGGTCGAAAGGGAGGATGTACACGTTATGTTGATCTCACTTCAAGGACTTTATTTAGAAGGGTCTTGCAACCGAGGTTGGTGTATTTAAACACAAAATGGGAGTTTTGATTTTTGGTGTATGGGTTAGGTTTTTTGAAGACCAAGGTCGAAGTCTAACAATTATTTAGCAGATGTTCTGAGCAGACAGATTGTGGATCCTCACGAATGGAAATTGGACCTCTGGTATTTCTTCAGTTGACCATGGCTTGGGGAACTCCAGACATAGATCTGTTCGCTTCTCCTCTGAATTTCCAACTGCCACTGTTTTGCACAAGGCTGTTTCATCCAAAAGCCTGGAAAATAGATGCACTATCCTTCAGTTGGAGCAACCTTCACATGCTTTTCCTCCTTTGCCTCTTCTTCCAAAGGTGCTGTTGAAAGTCAGGAGGGACAAACCTTGCATGATCCTTTTAGCCACGGATTGGCCTCGTCAGCATTGGTACCCTCTGTTGAGGAGCTTAATTCATGGAACACCTTGGCCATTACCACAGATTCCTCACTTATTGTCTCAGGAAAACAATCATTTTCTCAATGTCAGGGTGCAATCCCTCCTGACAGCCTGGCATTCTGTTTTAGAGAGGAGGGCCTTCAGCTCCCTCAACAAGTTTTGGATGTTATTTTGGAAGCCAGGCGTCCTAGTACTCGAAAAGTTTATGCTGATAAATGGAAGAGATGGAGTTCAGCTAAAGGCTTTGATGTCAAATTGCCTAATTTGAGTTGTACATTGCAATATTTGACTATTTTATTGGACAAGGGTTTGTCCTTCTCTTCTGTAAAAGTGCATGCTGCAGCTATTTCTGCTCACTATGATTGTGACCCTCCTTTATTTTCACATCCATTGGTTAAACAGTTTCTTAGAGGGCAAAGAATATAAGACCCCGGAGGGCTCCTACTCCTACCTGGGATCTTAATTTTGTTTTGGAAAAGCTGACTCTGCCTCCTTTTGAACCTGCAGCTACAGCTGAATTGAAGTTGTTGTCTTGGAAGACTGCTTTTTTATTGGCTGTTACTTCTGCTAGAAGGGTATCTGAATTACAGGCCCTCATGGCAGTGGAACCTTTTCTGATTTTCACAAGGACAGAGTTTCCTTACTAATCCTACTTTTCTGCCTAAAGTGATTTCTAATGTGGCATTGAACCAATCTATACATTTGCCTACTTTTTATGCTAACCACCAAAATGAAGGGAAAAGTTTTGCATTCTTTGGATGTACATAGGCAGTTAAGGTATTATTTGAGCAGAACCAAAGAGTTCAGAAGATCTAAACAATTATTTGTTTCTTTGCTTTGACTTCACGGAAGGCTGTCTCAAACAAACTATTTCCAAGTGGATTGGCCATTGTATTGCTTTTGTTACTCTCATCATGGAAAGGATGTTCCAGTTGGGATCAGGCCTCATTCTACTAGGGCTACGCCACCTCTACTGCTTTTGAGAGGGTAGCTACTAAAGACATTCTAGAGGCAGCTACTTGGAGTTCTGTACATACCTTTACAAAGCATTATCATTTACCTCTTTATTCTAGGTCTAGGGCTGGGTTTGCCACTGCAATCTTACAGGGCATGTTAGCAGCTCCTAATGCTATTTAGTTGGCCAGCCTCCCTTTTTTCCGTTGCTCTGGGATTCTACCCATATGTAAGGACTGCAGCAATGGGAGACGAAGAACATAGTACAGTTTTGTACCTACCATAAATGTAGATGTTCGAGGATCTCCATTGCTGCAGTCCTCCTTCCCCTTTTCTTTTTAGGTTGGGGTTTGGGTGGTGTTTTTTGCATTCTGACGTCTGAGGCAAGAAAGACTGAGGTTATGGCGTCAGTCATGCGCATTTGTACTGCGTACTGGCGTCAGTCTCGGCCGATGACCGGCCGGTTCTAGCCCTTTGGTATTCGGGCGATTGTGGACAGCGGAATACCCATATGTCAATGAGATCCTGCAGTACAATGGAGTGAAAACTGGCCATCAGAGGCTGCATAACCACCTTGCCTTCATTCACAGCTCTCGTGACTGACTCAAGAAGTCAACCAAGTTGAGCAGGCATGATCTACCCTCCACAAAAACAAACTGTGTAGGATCCAGAGTTTGGAGACTCCGCATATCCTTGTTTATTAAGTCCATGATGATGCGTTCCATAGCTTTGTGTAAAGACTCGTCAGGCTAATGGGGTGATAGTTCTCAGGGTCTGCAGTTGCTCCTCCTTTGTGGAGAGGGATGACTGTAGCAGTGCACCATTCGGTAGGGACAAAGCCTGAGGTGAGGCTGTGATTTAACAGGGCACACAGGTGAGGTGCCAGTTCACTCTGTAGTTCATATAGAACAGAACCAGGTATATTGTCAGGTCCCATAGAAGCTGCATTCTTGGCCTTGGACAGTGCTGTTTTAACCTGTGCAGCAGTAATACTGGGAGCCTGGCAATCTACTGGTACTGTGATTGGTCCTTTGGGGGGAGAGAGGGGTAAAGTTGGCACTGAATCTGTCGGTCAGTATACTGGCAATATCTGTTGGCTCGGTATAGGAGGTACCATTGTGCAGTAGCTAAGAGCAAATCTGGGTATTGCCGTGGAGATTCTTTACATAACTATAGAAGGCCTTGTGGTTGTCTTTACTATCTGCTGCAATTCTGTTTTCATAGTTAGCTTTTGAGGATTTCATGAGGGATCTCAACTTTTTGCTGAGGCTGATAAGGGAGTTTTTCCAGTCTTGGGACTTCACTTTACTCTGCATCCAGGGACGTCGGGAGGCATACGCACTGTACTGATTTCAGTACAACTTATTTAGACGGAGGTAGCTTTTTAAATTTACACTTTTTTCTTTCGCGCTTTACTGCACAATGACGTCAGCTCATCAGGGCAGCCAGTCGGAATGGAGCTCACCGCGCATGTATTTCCAGCCGCCAGTTCAAATGCTTTTCGAGCGGGAGGATGTACATGTTATGTTGGTCGAGCAGGAGGATGTACATGTTATGTTGGTCGAGCGGGAGGATGTACACGTTATGTTGATCTCACTTCAAGGACTTTATTTAGAAGGGTCTCGCAACCGAGGGTTGGTGAGTAATATGGAGAGAGAGAGAGTGGGGTGTGTGTGTGTGTGTGTGTGTGTGTGTGTGTGTGTGTGTGTGTGTGTGTGTAAATGCCCCAGGTGGGATGTACTGGTGATTACTCATGGTGTGGTAGGGAATACCTCAGGCTTGAACCCTTTACCTTGTATGCAGGTGTTAAAGACCTGAATTCCCTACCCACCACCATTTGTAAAAAAATTGCAGATTTTTGCCTCATATTTGATCTGATCTATTCCTCATATCTGTGGTGTTTAAATATTGCAATGCTTGAAATTTGATGGTGCAGTGGTAGCAACGTAGCATTGATGCCTCACAGCTGTAGGTTCTTGGGTTTGGTTCTTGGCTGGGGTGCCTTCTTTGTGGGGGGGGGTCTGTATCTTCTCCCTGTGTTTGTGTGGGTTTGCTTTTGTGTCCTCCCATGTTACAAAGACATGTCTGCATTATTTTTTCCTGGGCCTCTGCTGAGAATTTTTTTTTTTTTGTTCCAAGTCAGACTGTCCTGATTAACAAATTGACAGGCATTTAAATTTCAGACTTCAGGTTTCTGAATGTTTACTTCCTTACATATTTGATGGTGCAGTGGCAGTATTGTTGCCTCACAGCTATAGGATTTCTGGTTTGATTCTTGGCTGGGGTGCCTTCTGTGTGGAGTCTGCATCTTATCCCTGTGTTTGTGACATAGTAAAACAACTTTTTATTCTAGCAATAAATATATAGTAACACAACCTTTTTATAGCAATTTTTTTAAGTTTATGACTATTTGAAATTTGTCCTTATTTTTGAGACTGTAATACCCTGTTATTGGCTTTGTCCAGGTTTTTAGTGCTAAGGTTGACAGCTATGGCAAGAACTGAATTCACTGAATATGTTTGAGGGCTGTATTCCCTCATTACTGGGTTTGTCCAGGTGTTTTGTGCTAAGAGGTTGACAGCTATGGTGAGAACTGAATTCATTAAATGATAGCCATTTAAGTTTCAGTCTTCCTCTCTTTCACAAAGCAGGTGATTTGGCATAGTGGTATGTTCTGACTATTTTGCACAGTGACCTTGGCAGTAAAATGTATGATGGTAACACAGCATTTTATTCTAGCAGCTTTCCAAGATTATACAAGCAATGTTTAATGTGTTCCTGTTTTTTGCCCTTTTGACCCACCCCAATAAATTTGGCTTTTTCCAGACTTCTTGTGCTGCGAAGTTGAGATGTAGTTAAGTATTGTGTAGATTTTACAAGGAGCTGAGAGCTGCAGGGGAAGAGAAGTTTAGTGCTGATTATGCTAAGTCAGCTCACATTGCTAGTAGCACAAAATGTTGTGTACTTGCTTTTAATGCAGAAGATTGTTGGTTCTATTCCCGTAAGGGGTGAATGCTGCTGTACTGAAAGTTAAGACACTAACTATGAGCCTGTTATCAGTTTGCCATCCATTTCCTATTGCAATATTACTAGCTTATTAATGTAATTTAGGCAATTTATTCCTCAGGGGCATCAGACACTATTTTTCGGTGAAGTCATGAAATATAAAGGTGATTGCTAGCAGCAACCTCTTCATTTGTTAGATTTATTTAACGTGGAATTATTTAGATGACTTTTTTTACTACTTCAGAGATTGTGCATATTATTTACTGATAATGGTGGACTGTAGAAGTTTGACTAGACTTTTATGATGGAAATGTTCTGAATTGGGCAATTTTGTTTCATTGTTTACTGGAAAAATGTTCAAAGCAATAGGAAGGTGTATCAAAGAGCACATGTATGTTTCATATGCAAGGGGCCTATGATTTAAAAGCAGCCCAGAATTAATTTTTATCTGCCACGGGTAAAATGTATTTTTCTTTGAATGTGGGTTTTAATGTTGTTTCAATGAATGTGAGTTTCAAGGGAAGAGAAGTTTTAATGCCAAGTTTGTTTAGCATATGTCTTAGTGTTTGTGCTGTAAAATGCAAAATAAAACTTTCAAATGAAGTTCAAATCATCATAGAAGTAAATCAGTATGCACATTAGTGTTTATGGTAAATGGAGTGAAATAGCAAAGTAATGGATCATTGGAATGGCTGCAGGGGGAGGCTCCATTCGACCATGGTTTTGTGAGGGGGAAGGGCGGCAAACTTAGACAGCCCCAGCTGAACTATACCTCCCAACTGTCCAGATTTTCAAAGAATGAATAGATTTTTTGCTTCTTATTTTTGGTTTGTTCCTCAATTTGTGGTTTTCTGGCAAATGATTTAGGAATTAAGTCACTAAATGACACACTAGTTTCAGACTTTATAACCTTCAGAAAAATGCATGCTAAAATAAGACCTGTTCTATCAACTGTCCCAGTTTATACAAGAGCAATTTTTAGTACTGTTTATATGTTCCCTCAATATATTTGGCCTTGTCCAGATTTATTGCATTAACAGGTTGAGAGGTACATGCAAATAAATTGCTTTATAGAATTAGGCATAGCCAAACCTCAACTGTCCCTGATTTTGGCTCAAAATGTTGCTCTTCCCCTAATGATCCCTCCACAAAATAGCAATCTTGGAAGAAAACATAGAGGGTTTACTTTACTTTTATAAATAACTGTAATGATCAGAGTTATACATTACTTTTATTTCAGAAATGCATGTAGATTCTCTAATTTTGTCAGCTGCTCTAAGTTAACTGTGCTCATATTAAAATGGTGTCCCTCCTTTGACAGGTTCCCTCCCTTGACAGGTTCCCAGCTGTATTGTCTGGGAATTTTATAAAATTGCAGTTTTCTGGCAAATTAGTGGCAAATTGTTAAAGACTGAAGTTAGAAAATAATGCAGACATTTCAGTTTCAGATTTCATACCTTTCAAAAAATTCGTACTGATGCAAGACCTACTACTATTCTATTATCTTTCTAAGTTTATAAGAGCAATATTTTAAAAAAATGTCCTTATTTTTGGGCCTTTGCCTCAGTTTTATTTGAGTTTGTTGCTGTAAGAGGTTGAGAGGTTGTGTGTGTGTGTGTGTGTGTGTGTGTGTGTGGTAGGTAGCATACCTCTCAACTGTCCACATTTTGCAGAATGTCCAGATTTTTGCCCCATATTTTTTGTCTGTTCCTCATAAATTTTGTGATTTTCTAGAAAATCATTGAAGGCTGAAGTTGCTAAATAATGACAGACATTTGAGCTTCAGACTTCATGTCCTTTAGTAAAATTCATACTAGCACAAATCCTGTTATTCTAGCAACTTTCTAAGTTCACGAGAACATTATTTAATATCTGTCCCTGTTTATTTTAGGCTTTGTCCATATTTCTTGCACTAAGAGGTAGGTAGGGGTGTGTGTGTGAATGAAACATCCTAGTTAGTGGTAGCAGGTGGTTAGTAATTTACTCAAGCTCAAAACCTGTACCTTAGTTACAGAAAACAAAAGCATAAAGTCTCTACCCCAACTACCATGCTGCATTTTTCAAAGAACTGACATTTCAGGTTAATTTTCAATTCAAGGAACCGAGTTTGAGTGAATTTATATTATATTACTGAAGAGGCATTGCAGCGAATGCCTCTTCATCGACACTAAAAGAACGAACCGTGATTTACGAGAATAGCCGTAGCTTGGCTGGGGAGGGGGGTAGCAGTTTGAGAGCTGTCAGTACAAATTTGAAAATCCTAGCTACACCCCTGTCTGCATCAGTTTCTTCCCCTCCTAATTGGGGGTTAGCATTTCTGGATACTGTAGGGAATAGTACAGGGAAAGTGTGATTGTTCTTTGAAAGACTGTAATGACATAAATGAAGTTTGTAAGCTCGAGCATTTGGGGGATTTAAATTTTAAACCCCCCAGAACTTTGCCAGCCAGAGTCCCTTCGTGTTGGCCTGGACTTCAAAGAAGTAGACACCAAACAGGAGAGGACCCAGGACCGAACCCTGTGGGACTCCACTCGTGACTAGTCAGCAGTGTGACTTGGACTCAGCTACTTTTGCACTGTTGGTTCTGTGAGTCAGTTTGCAACCCACCTAGTGATATAGGGGGTGATGCCAAGCTTAGTGAGTTTTTCTAGGATTCCTGAGTGAGGAATGGTGTCAAAAGCCTTGGCCAGATCAAGGTAGGCTGCATGAACCACCTTGCCTTCATTCACAGCTCTCGTGACTGACTCGAAGAAGTCAACCAAGTTGAGCAGGCATGATCTACCCTCCACAAAAACAAACTGTGTAGGATCCAGAGTTTGGAGACTCCGCATATCCTTGTTTATTAAGTCCATGATGATGCGTTCCATAGCTTTGTGTAACAGACTCGTCAGGCTAATGGGGTGATAGTTCTCAGGGTCTGCAGTTGCTCCTCCTTTGTGGAGAGGGATGACTGTAGCAGTGCACCATTCGGTAGGGACAAAGCCTGAGGTGAGGCTGTGATTTAACAGGGCACACAGGTGAGGTGCCAGTTCACTCTGTAGTTCATATAGAACAGAACCAGGTATATTGTCAGGTCCCATAGAAGCTGCATTCTTGGCCTTGGACAGTGCTGTTTTAACCTGTGCAGCAGTAATACTGGGAGCCTGGCAATCTACTGGTACTGTGATTGGTCCTTTGGGGGGGAGAGAGGGGTAAAGTTGGCACTGAATCTGTCGGTCAGTATACTGGCAATATCTGTTGGCTCGGTATAGGAGGTACCATTGTGCAGTAGCTCAGAGCAAATCTGGGTATTGCCGTGGAGATTCTTTACATAACTATAGAAGGCCTTGTGGTTGTCTTTACTATCTGCTGCAATTCTGTTTTCATAGTTAGCTTTTGAGGATTTCATGAGGGATCTCAACTTTTTGCTGAGGCTGATAAGGGAGTTTTTCCAGTCTTGGGACTTCACTTTACTCTGCATCCAGGGACGTCGGGAGGCATACGCACTGTACTGATTTCAGTACAACTTATTTAGAAGGGGGTAGCTTTTTAAATTTTCACTTTTTTTTTTTTTCGCGCTTTACTGCACGATGACGTCAGCTCATCAGGGCAGCCAGTCGGAATGGAGCTCACCGCGCATGTATTTCCAGCCGCCAGTTCAAATGCTTTTCGAGCGGGAGGATGTACATGTTATGTTGGTCGAGCAGGAGGATGTACATGTTATGTTGGTCGAGCGGGAGGATGTACACGTTATGTTGATCTCACTTCAAGGACTTTATTTAGAAGGGTCTTGCAACCGAGGGTTGGTGAGTAATATGAAGAGAGAGAGAGAGTGTGTGTGTGTGTGTGTGTGTGTGTGTGTGTGTGTGTGTGTGTGTGTGTGTGTAAATGCCCCAGGTGGGATGTACTGGTGATTACTCATGGTGTGGTAGGGAATACCTCAGGCTTGAACCCTTTACCTTGTATGCAGGTGTTAAAGACCTGAATTCCCTACCCACCACCATTTGTAAACAAAATTGCAGATTTTTGCCTCATATTTGATCTGATCTATTCCTCATATCTGTGGTGTTTAAATATTGCAATGCTTGAAATTTGATGGTGCAGTGGTAGCAACGTAGCATTGATGCCTCACAGCTGTAGGTTCTTGGGTTTGGTTCTTGGCTGGGGTGCCTTCTTTGTGGGGGGGGTCTGTATCTTCTTCCTGTGTTTGTGTGGGTTTGCTTTTGTGTCCTCCCATGTTACAAAGACATGTCTGCATTATTTTTTCCTGGGCCTCTGCTGAGAATTGGTTTTTTTTTTTGTTCCAAGTCAGGCTGTCCTGATTAACAAATTGACAGGCACTTAAATTTCAGACTTCAGGTTTCTGAATGTTTACTTCCTTACATATTTAATGGTGCAGTGGCAGTATTGTTGCCTCACAGCTATAGGATTTCTGGTTTGATTCTTGGCTGGGGTGCCTTCTGTGTGGAGTCTGCATCTTATCCCTGTGTTTGTGACATAGTAAAACAACTTTTTATTCTAGCAATAAATATATAGTAACACAACCTTTTTATAGCAATTTTTTTAAGTTTATGACTATTTGAAATTTGTCCTTATTTTTGAGACTGTAATACCCTGTTATTGGCTTTGTCCAGGTTTTTAGTGCTAAGGTTGACAGCTATGGCAATAACTGAATTCACTGAATATGTTTGAGGGCTGTATTCCCTCATTACTGGGTTTGTCCAGGTGTTTTGTGCTAAGAGGTTGACAGCTATGGTGAGAACTGAATTCATTAAATGATAGCCATTTAAGTTTCAGTCTTCCTCTCTTTCACAAAGCAGGTGATTTGGCATAGTGGTATGTTCTGACTATTTTGCACAGTGACCTTGGCAGTAAAATGTATGATGGTAACACAGCATTTTATTCTAGCAGCTTTCCAAGATTATACAAGCAATGTTTAATGTGTTCCTGTTTTTTGCCCTTTTGACCCACCCCAATAAATTTGGCTTTTTCCAGACTTCTTGTGCTGCGAAGTTGAGATGTAGTTAAGTATTGTGTAGATTTTACAAGGAGCTGAGAGCTGCAGGGGAAGAGAAGTTTAGTGCTGATTATGCTAAGTCGGCTCACATTGCTAGTAGCACAAAATGTTGTGTACTTGCTTTTAATGCAGAAGATTGTTGGTTCTATTCCCGTAAGGGGTGAATGCTGCTGTACTGAAAGTTAAGACACTAACTATGAGCCTGTTATCAGTTTGCCATCCATTTCCTATTGCAATATTACTAGCTTATTAATGTAATTTAGGCAATTTATTCCTCAGGGGCATCAGACACTATTTTTCGGTGAAGTCATGAAATATAAAGGTGATTGCTAGCAGCAACCTCTTCATTTGTTAGATTTATTTAACGTGGAATTATTTAGATGACTTTCTTTACTACTTCAGAGATTGTGCATATTATTTACTGATAATGGTGGACTGTAGAAGTTTGACTAGACTTTTATGATGGAAATGTTCTGAATTGGGCAATTTTGTTTCATTGTTTACTGGAAAAATGTTCAAAGCAATAGGAAGGTGTATCAAAGAGCACATGTATGTTTCATATGCAAGGGGCCTATGATTTAAAAGCAGCCCAGAATTAATTTTTATCTGCCACGGGTAAAATATATTTTTCTTTGAATGTGGGTTTTAATGTTGTTTCAATGAATGTGAGTTTCAAGGGAAGAGAAGTTTTAATGCCAAGTTTGTTTAGCATATGTCTTAGTGTTTGTGCTGTAAAATGCAAAATAAAACTTTCAAATGAAGTTCAAATCATCATAGAAGTAAATCAGTATGCACATTAGTTTTTATGGTAAATGGAGTGAAATAGCAAAGTAATGGATCATTGGAATGGCTGCAGGGGGAGGCTCCATTCGACCATGGTTTTGTGAGGGGAAGGGCGGCAAACTTAGACAGCCCCAGCTGAACTATACCTCCCAACTGTCCAGATTTTCAAAGAATGAATAGATTTTTGCTTCTTATTTTTGGTTTGTTCCTCAATTTGTGGTTTTCTGGCAAATGATTTAGGAATTAAGTCACTAAATGACACACTAGTTTCAGACTTTATAACCTTCAGAAAAATGCATGCTAAAATAAGACCTGTTCTATCAACTGTCCCAGTTTATACAAGAGCAATTTTAGTACTGTTTATATGTTCCCTCAATATATTTGGCCTTGTCCAGATTTATTGTATTAACAGGTTGAGAGGTACATGCAAATAAATTGCTTTATAGAATTAGGCATAGCCAAACCTCAACTGTCCCTGATTTTGGCTCAAAATGTTGCTCTTCCCCTAATGATCCCTCCACAAAATAGCAATCTTGGAAGAAAACATAGAGGGTTTACTTTACTTTTATAAATAACTGTAATGATCAGAGTTATACATTACTTTTATTTCAGAAATGCATGTAGATTCTCTAATTTTGTCAGCTGCTCTAAGTTAACTGTGCTCATATTAAAATGGTGTCCCTCCTTTGACAGGTTCCCTCCTTGACAGGTTCCCAGCTGTATTGTCTGGGAATTTTATAAAATTGCAGTTTTCTGGCAAATTAGTGGCAAATTGTTAAAGACTGAAGTTAGAAAATAATGCAGACATTTCAGTTTCAGATTTCATACCTTTCAAAAAATTCGTACTGATGCAAGACCTACTACTATTCTATTATCTTTCTAAGTTTATAAGAGCAATATTTTAAAAATGTCCTTATTTTTGGGCCTTTGCCTCAGTTTTATTTGAGTTTGTTGCTGTAAGAGGTTGAGAGGTTGTGTGTGTGTGTGTGTGTGTGTGTGTGTGTGTGGTAGGTAGCATACCTCTCAACTGTCCACATTTTGCAGAATGTCCAGATTTTTGCCCCATATTTTTGTCTGTTCCTCATAAATTTTGTGATTTTCTAGAAAATCATTGAAGGCTGAAGTTGCTAAATAATGACAGACATTTGAGCTTCAGACTTCATGTCCTTTAGTAAAATTCATACTAGCACAAATCCTGTTATTCTAGCAACTTTCTAAGTTCACGAGAACATTATTTAATATCTGTCCCTGTTTATTTTAGGCTTTGTCCATATTTCTTGCACTAAGAGGTAGGTAGGGGTGTGTGTGTGAATGAAACATCCTAGTTAGTGGTAGCAGGTGGTTAGTAATTTACTCAAGCTCAAAACCTGTACCTTAGTTACAGAAAACAAAAGCATAAAGTCTCTACCCCAACTACCATGCTGCATTTTTCAAAGAACTGACATTTCAGGTTAATTTTCAATTCAAGGAACCGAGTTTGAGTGAATTTATATTATATTACTGAAGAGGCATTGCAGCAAATGCCTCTTCATCGACACTAAAAGAACGAACCGTGATTTACGAGAATAGCCGTAGCTTGGCTGGGGAGGGGGGTAGCAGTTTGAGAGCTGTCAGTACAAATTTGAAAATCCTAGCTACACCCCTGTCTGCATCAGTTTCTTCCCCTCCTAATTGGGGGTTAGCATTTCTGGATACTGTAGGGAATAGTACAGGGAAAGTGTGATTGTTCTTTGAAAGACTGTAATGACATAAATGAAGTTTGTAAGCTCGAGCATATTTTATAACAGGCGATCAAGCTAGCTTCATGAAAAAAAATTGATGGAAGGCTTAGAAATAATTGTTGATTCGAAAGTTAAAGATGGTATATTCACTGCAGATGGTATTTGTGAAAAACAAGTACGAAAAAACTAGTTGGTGAAGGTTAACATTCGGGGGCAGTAAGGAAGGAGCCATTAGGGAAAAAAAAAAATATATATATATATATATATATATATATATATATATGAGAGCTGCCAAATTTCTAGATCATAACAAAAAGCCAAAGTCACTTGAAGTTAAGTAAACACCCTAGGGGGCTTAGATGATTGTGAAGAACAGTAATCTGAATGGGAGAACCTGTTTTCCAGTCACAAAATAGATGGCTGACAGCTTATTCATTTTAATGTGATATTATGAGTCATAGAGATGTATGAATCACATATTTTTGACCTGCCTGAGAAGCATGGAAGACTAATGTGCCAAGCATCCATAACTTCGATTTCTTGTGTACTGATAGAGACTGGTTAGATCTGTACTGCCTTAGAATTTTTAATGGAACTGGGGTAGCCATGCAGTCCTCCTAAGTTTTTGTTTTGTTTTGTTTTATGGGTGGTCATGCCTGAAGGGTTGAGAACAAGGAGTCTGGAGCTGGGTCCAGTATCCAAGGTTTGTATATCCAAAAACTCCAAACGGAAGAGAGAGAACTCTTTTGAGGACAGTAGGAGCAATGAGAGTGACTTTGCTCTTCAACATGACAGATTTCTGTAATAAGTTAGGAAAGAACAGAAAAGAAACTGGGGGCAGCTATCATGATCTGGAGAATCCCTTGCTGATTCTCCCTAATGGGCAATAAGGATAAAGAAGCTGCTACTTTGTTGTTTTAAGAGGTACACAAAGGGATCGCAGCAAGGATGGCTTGACTGACAGAGAAGCAGGCCTCCTCTGACTGTGAAGGCTATAGTTTAAGAAGACTTTCCTTGCTCTTTTTTAGGCACTCCCATATGCATCTTGTTGTTAGCCCATGAATGGTGATACCAAACAATGATAGCCAAAGGAATTAGTAAAAGAAACACTGCACCAGGCAGGCACAATCAAGGACATCTGGTGAGGCCGGCTGCCCATGAAACTTCCTTCGCTGAAGAGACATAGGCCACTTAAAATCACAAGAAAAGTAGATGGAGCTTGAGAGGACAGAAGAGCCTTATTCCACAACGACCAAAAAAAAATCCGGAGAAATGTGCAGGCTGTAGAGTACCCAGAGCTGAACAATCCAAGGCAAGTCAGTGATACTCAAAACTTGTACACAGCTCCGAGCCTGCTGCCTGGAGAATAGATGGGAAATAACATCTCATGCATGTGACATCCGATTTTACTGTTGAGTACATGGGAACTCTCACATTTCATAGGGGCCCAAGGGAAGGGGACTGTATAGCAGACACCCAAGAAGTCATAAAGGGGTAGGACTTCTCTATTCCTGTGGGTGTATCCCCAGGGAGATACCCCTCAGGGAAGGACCAATGTGGAGGATAGCCATCCCAAGACAAATGAAAGATTCCTCTTATCAAAAACAGGAAAATGATGAGGAAGAAAAGGAGGATCTCCTTTGCCTGCAGTGGGCCACAGCATCCAGTTAGGAAGGCCGATCCTGACTCTTAAATCCAGTAGTATGAAGGATAGAGAATTTCGCAGTAAAGGATCCCACATGGGCCAAACGAGGCTGTGAAGACCAAGGCACAGTCAAAACCAAGGCAGAGGTGTTCTCAGGTTCATGCCCATCCGAGGGTGGTAGTTTGCACAGAAACTAAACAGCAAAGCATTGAGGGTTAAAGTCAGAAAATAAAGACAGACATTTCAGTTCCAGACTTAAGGCACTACAAAAAATGTATGCTAATCCAAAACCTGTTACTCCATGAATTCTCCAAACCCGTAAGAGCAATATCCAAAAATTATCCCTATTTTTTGGCCTGTGTGCACCCATTATTGATGTTTTAGAGCTTTGTTGAGGTGTACAAGCTTCATGCACAAATCAACAGATCAACAAGTTGTTGGATCTGAAGAATGGCTCGGATTTGAAGGAATGCACAAAAGATCAACTGCTCTGGATCCAAAGGTGCTAGATCCAAGAAATCTCAAGCCTCTATGGTAAAAAAAAAATAGTTTTCTCTATAAGAAGTGCTACCCATCAGATCCTAGAATCTCTGATTCGAGGAGAGATTCATCAGCTCGAAAGCTTTCGATCTGAAGGATCCAGAAAAAAAAAATTTAGTTGTTTCAGACCTACCATACGTTGGATCGGAGATACTCAGGTCTGCAAGACAAAACGTTTGCTCCAAAGCTCCAGACCCATAGACACCGGATCCAAGAACAGCAAATCCACATCCAACATTAACCACGTGGTTCTAGAAGGCACATCCTCACAGATAGGATCCTAAATGAGGCAGTTCTGAAAAGTATGCCTCCCCAGAAGAACTCCAGTAATTTGGATCCGGGAACTTAAGATCCGATGAAGGAGAAGTTAGCTGGAAGCATTATGATTACTACTCTTCAAATATGAGAGAGATTAGGATCCGAAGGTAGCACCTAGAAGTGTGGATCTGAAGGGAGAGGGATCCGATAAAACTCGTGATGGTTCCGATTCTCTTTTTTTTTTTTTTTTTTTTTTTAAAGGGGGGGTTGAGCCCCTAAAAGTAACCATAGGCAATGATTAAAAAATTCACATCTATGAGCAAAAGGTTTCAACTGTCCAGACTTTGACTCATATTTTCAGTCCATATGCCATAAACTCTCCTTGAGCAACAGTCAAAGTATTGTCCAAGGAAGCAACACAATTTTAATCATTACAAGAAAGCTTCAGGAGTGTTCCCAAAAACCACATTTCTGAACTGAAAAAGAAATTTAAGAAGAACAAGAGAAGCCAATAAAGATTTAAAATGCATCTGAGGAATGCCAAGAGCAAACCACCACATTCTGATTCTCTTCAAAACAAAGAAAATCCACGACAATGCAAAACCCATATATTCCATCAACTTTCTGAGACAGTCACAATCTCTGTGAAACCGAATGTCTGTCAACAGATTTCTGACCTTTGTCTTTGAAAAAGGAACCATGGGGGGGGGGCACGTCTGATACTTGCTCTGAGGCAGGAATGGTACTGTCATTGGAAATATATCACAAATTAAAATAGAAACAAGGGATAGCAGGTTCTTAAAGGGGAAGATGTTGAAGATAGAAAACGGTCTTTATCCCCACACTAATGTTAACCCTACTGCCTGAAAAACTGTCATAGTTAAACTATAATATACAACTGATAGCAGGCTCTTACACCGGGCAGATGCAGCAGACAAAAAGTCTGTATACTCAGGCAGAGCCAATCAGAGAAGTATTTGCTGTGGTGCAGCAACATTAAGACTGCAGCCTGAAAAACACACCAGTTTCTGAAAGACCAAGGAAGTTAACTTCAAAAACACAAACGGATAATAGCCTCTTACACCAGGTAGAGGAACTATTTGTAGCCCGAGACACAATAAGCAATAAATAAAAATGCAGGTGATAAATAAGGGAAGAAGAAATCAGTAAGAAAAGACAGTACTGGAGAAGGAAAAATCTACAGAGTAAAACCAACAAATTTTACACAAATAACAATTCTCTTACAGCTCGATACTTTAGAATCTTCAGTCTTACCACGTTGGCGGCAAACAAAATCGGAGAAGTTAAGCACAGTGCAGTGCATTATGGGAAGCGGAAGGAGCTCGAGACTGGGACCCAAAGCTTAGGAAATGCTGCCGAGCCGGATCAGAGGATCGGATCCGAAACTCACAGGTGAAGAAGAATGAAAAGACAACATCAAATCAACTTGTTAGCAGAGTGTCTACCACCTTATATTATAACTTAGTGCAGGTACTAAGAACACCAGACACAGAGGCCCCCCTCAAAGTCTCTTTCTTTCTGTCTTACACACACACACACACACACACACACACACACACACACACACACACACACTTTCATAATAGCGATTCATACACAGTCTCAGTACTCCTTACACACAGACACACACTAACACACAGACACATATGCAAACAAAATAAAAACACCAGCAAGGCTACCACAGCTATACGCAATAAATTAAGCACTGTAATAAAACAAGGATAAGCGCTTTTGAATATTCTGCTTCCTTAGATCCATAGATAAAAAAACAAACATCAGCTTTATAACACATATCCTTAATCACATCTCAACCAACAACCAATAAAATCAGTGTTTCAATTTACACCCCTTAAGAGCGGGTTTCAAACAAACACTGCTGTTAATGCTTGGATATCTGTCTACTTGTAGCCTTAGTATTCAATTTAACTCAGCTTGTTCAACTTTGTTATTCACATCCCCACCTCTAAAATTCTCACTCAAATGTTGTAAAACTCTGAATGAAAATTTATGTCCTGAATTTTCACTGATGTATTTTGCCCCCCCCCCCCCCCATATTCCTGATCTCATACATGTGATGCAAAATTCTCTCCTTTAATTTCTGTGTAGTTTACCCTACATAAAAACAAGTTCAGGCATCAAAGGTCGCCACATAAACCACATTCGATGTACAGCAATCTGCATAAATTCTGCGTTTGGATGTTCAAAGGTCTGTTGCATGGAAATCATGACACTGGGTTTACACCTGCGACATGGATAGGTACTACTAGCCTGTGTGCCATGCCCCTTGCAAAGTAAGTCCTTCAAATTATGACATCTCTTATAACCAAATCTAGGCACATCGCCTATAACAGCAGCAGTTTTAGGGTCAATTGTTAAAATTGACCAGTTCCACAATATTGATATATTTAGTAAGAAATCTCAAGCTGAGTTGGGCCTTATTTCCACCAGTCTGCTTCTGAATAGTAGCATCCCTTTTTCTACCAGAGTAGTATGGTTTTGTTATATTCACCCTATTACATTCCACCTCACCTCTAATATTGTATACTAACCTCTTACTATAACCTATCTAAAGACTGAGTAGTTAATAACTTCATCTGCTCCACACAATCATCCTCCCTTCTGCATTGTCTGGAGGTACGCATAAACTGACTCTTAACAATGTTAGGAAAAATGTGATGGGGGTGCAGACTCCCTTGAGAGAGCAGGTTATTCCTCCAACATGACTTCCTATGTAATTCTTCCAACAGACATCTAGGAAACTAATCTCAGTATTAGATACAGTCATGGTAAATCTTAACAAATCTGTAGTAGTTTCTGCTATTCGGTTGTGATAAGTCATTGTTTGGTCAGCAGCATTACATGGCTAAAGGTACTGTTATAGAGTTGGACTACAACCCTCCTCTTACAAATAGGTCTCACAAATGGAAGAAACTGACTCGCATACCATCCAATTTGCTGTTGGAGGTTACAGCAGAGAAAGAGGAGAATGAAGTCTCTGAGAAAGCATTGGACTACAACACTTTTCTTATGAAAATTAGAGACCTGGAGCAAGACCTTTATAAACTGAAAATATTACACTGGCAATGCCTCCACCTCGAGGCTTGCCTACATTTCAAGGTCATACCTAAGAGGTATGCGGGTTTTGTGTATGCCCGCATATGGTGATGCACCTCCACAGCTTTTGATTAAATGGCTGCAAGTCCACCTTGATTTGAGCTCTAAGTACATGAACACTTGAGTACTTTAAGCTTATTCAAGACGAACTTGCATTCAAGGTTGAGAAGTCCTTGGATGACTTGCTGCTGAGATACAACGGTGAGAAATACACAAAGTCTTGATACTGTGTTTAACAATATTATGCCATATGAATTGAAACTTCAACAAATTAGGCAAAAGAAATTGCAAAGGGACCTTTATGACATTCAACATGGGCATATTTTCATGTGGCAGAGACGAGATGTGTAGATACGCAACAAGCAAGTGAGTGACCCCCCCCCCCCACTGATACTGTTTCTTGGTTACAGAACAACAGAATTTTGCAAGGTGATATACAAGAGAAAAATAAGCAGGGTAGTGTTACAAATCATGACAGGATTGCTGTGTGCCCTGAAGCATTAAGTCCACCACCTAATCAAGAAGGTTTTAGTTATGAGCATGCAGGAGTGAAACCTAAGAACCCTTTGTGTTATATGGGTTCTTTTCCCCTTCCATTCAAGATGAAAGTGAGGTCAACAGCATGCTCTACCAGCAGAGGGCATCTAAAGAGGAAGTACTCTCCAGAATGCTTTATGGAGAGCAGGAAAATACGCAAAGAATTAACTACATGATGAACACTATGGGAAGCAATGTCAGGATACATGGATTAAGCAATACGAGAGGTGATACTATACAGGTAAATGATTTGGTTTTTAACCTCTCTGAATATGAACTGGATAGCCATGAATATAAAGTCCTGAATAAGGGCTTATCCTATATAATGGCCGCTTTGGCTAATATCAGTGCGGTTTTATTAGATTTACAATTTTTTGCCCACAATATTGCCTTGAAGTTAATGTTTGGGGACTGTAAGGTTGAAAAGGGTGTTCCCCTTAAAAAAACAAGCACTTTCAATCCTCAAATGCTGCAACATATTGAGACCTTTGTCCGTGTGTGTACGAATGACATTAACAAGCCACTGCATGACCCACATAAGAGGGATTTCCACAACTTGAATTTACAACAACGTAAAGCCTGGTCTTCTTTAAGCAATAATAGGTCAATATGTGTCAGGCCTGCAGATAAAGGTGGAACTGTTGTGGATATAAATTCGAAAGACTATTTTAATTCTATGCAATGTTAATTAGATGAAGTGGATTGGCTGTTAATAGAATAGTTAAATATGTGCATGAAACGCTATATGACCTGATGATGACCAGGGTTACTGATGAACAACTGTTTTGTTTTTTGAATGTTGAACATCCTTCTTTACCAGTTATTAAAGGTTTATCCTAAAATTCATAAGGATGCTGTGAATCCTCCTATGTGGCCTATTGTAGCAGGAGCAGGGTGGATCACTGAACCTTTATCTATGTTTGTGGAAGACAGATTAAAAGAGGTTCTATCTAAGATTTCTACTATCTTCAGCGATAGTAAACAATTTCTTGGTGACCTATTTGATTTCATGGAGAAGGTTCATGGGACCAATTCATGGCTTTTAGTGACATTAGATGTTAAGAACTTATTTAGCACCATAACCAATGATTTTGGTATAAGAGCCATCAAGAGAGATACTATGCATGAGTAGCCCATATAATCAGGATAACATTTTGCTTATTTGTATACTTTTGCAGTTGATTTTAGAAAACAATGTTTTCACTTTTCAAAATGACATCTATCTACCGAAATGGGGTGTCACTATGGGCACCCCGTGTGCTAATTCCTATGCTAACTTGGTTATGCATTTTAGGGAGGTTAATTCTGTTTTTAATAACAATGAATACTATGCACATGTAAAATTTTATAGATATTTTGTAGACGATGCCTTTCTTTTCTGGGAAGGGGATGAAGAGCTTTTACAGCAATGTATATGTTACTTAGAAACTACTACAGATTTTTTAAAATTCACCATGACTGTATCTAATACTGAGATTAGTTTCTTAGATGTCTATTGGAAGAAGGGGCCATTAGGTATTTTGAATACTGAATTACATAGGAAGTCATGTTGCAGGAATAACCTGCTCTCTCAAGGGAATCTGCATCCCCATCACATTTTTCCTAACATTGTTAAGAGTCAGTTTATGCGTACCTCCAGACAATGCACAAGGCAGGATGATTATGTGGAGCAGATGAAGTTATTAACTACTCAATTTTTAGATGGGTTATAGTAAAAGGTTAGTACACGATATTAGAGGTGAGGTGGAACATAATAGGGTGAATATAGCAAAACCATACTACTCGAGAAGAAAAAGGGATGCTGCTATTCAGAAGCAGACTGGCAGAAATAAAGCCCAACTCAGCTTGAGATTTGTTACCAAATATACCAATAATGTGACACATATAAACGACACTGTACATAAGAACTGGTCAATTTTAACAATTGACCCTAAAACTGCTGCTATTATAGGCGATGTGCCTAGATTTAGTTATAAGAGATGTCATAATTTGAAGGACTTACTTTGCAAGGGGCATGGCACACAGGCTAGTGCAGGTGTGAAAGTAGATACAAAGTAGGTGTAAACCCTGTGTCATGATTTCCATGCAACAGACTTTTGAACAGCCAAGTTTTAATGTTTTTAAAACCAGAATTAATGCAGATTGCTGTACATCGAATGTGGTTTATGTGGCGACTTATGATGCCTGTACTTGTTTTTATGTAGGGAAAACTACACAGAAATTAAAGGAGAGAATTTTGCATCACATGTATGAGATCAGGAATATGAAACTGAACAATGCCTTGGCAAAACACATTAGTGAAAATTCAGGACATAAATTTTCATTCAGAGTTTTACAACATTTGAGTGAGAATTTTAGAGGTGAGGATGTGAATAAAAAAGTTGAACAGGCCGAGTTAAACTGAATACCAAGGCTACAAGCAGACAGATATCCAGGCATTAATGGCAGTGTTTGTTTGAAACCCGCCCGTAAGGCGTGTAAATTGAAACACTGACTTTATTGGTTGTTGGTTAAAATGTGATTAAGGATGTGATTTATAAAGTTGATGTTTGTTTTTTTATGTATTGATCTGAGGAAGCAGAATATGCCAAAGTGCTTATCCTTGTTTTATTACAGTACTTAATTTATTGCCTATAGCTGTGGTAGCCTTGCTGTTTTTTTCTTTTGCTTCCAGCACGGGCTTTAGTTTGCTGATGGGCCTGCTATTTGGTTGTGATAAACAGACACATATGCACACACACTATGACTTACCTAGGTCTGCAATCTGAGCAGGCTGAAGTACAGATTCTTCCCATTGAAAGAGATGCATGTGCACTGCAAGACTGCAAGTGCACACGAGTATTTGAATTCCTGGCCTGTCCAGCACTTGCATAGTACTGGCATCTTTGAATGCTGTGATACACGGCTTCTAATAGTGCAGCAAACTGGGAGGGTCTTTTCCATAGCTTCTTGCCCCAGACTACCCCATCTGCAGTCAGCACTATAAGCCTAATTGCCTAAAAGCGTACAGTGGTGCTTAATTTGCAAATAGCTCTGAAATAAGGTTGCAGTAACTACCACAAAGGATAAGAAGTTGCTACAAGATTATCTGGATAATCTGTTTGGTTGGGCAGTACAAAACAGTACTGCATTCAATGTCAAAAAGTCTTTAGTCTACAATTTGGGCAGAATAAAAAGAACCGCCCTTCCTCCATTAATACTATGAGTTTACATTTAGTTGATGTTGTTAAAAGATCTGGAGTCTTTCAGAACAAGTCACTAAAGTTTGGACTACACTTTAAGGTAATAGTACGAAAATGTAATCTGGTGCTGTATGATACTTTTCGTACAATATCATCCAGGCTTAGAGCATTATACTACCTTTTATTTAGAACATTCATATAAGCCGCGGTGGTACAGCAGTAGCGTTGTTGCCTCACAGTAAGAGGTTCTCCTGTTTGATTCTCGGCTGGAGTGCCTTCTGTGTGGAGTCTGCATGTCCTCCCCGCGGTCGAGTGGCCTCCGAAAGACATGCGTAAATGTGTGTGCCTTCGCTGACGGTTGGTCGTCGGGCTGGCAACTCGGCACCATAAAAATCAACTGCCAATCATTAGTGGACCGGAGTTCTGCTGTGGTGAACCCTAACTGGGAAAAGCCGAAAAGACAAACATTTGATGCCATACACAGTATGAGTCATCACTCCATATCATTATGAGAGATCAAAGGAAAAAAAAAAATGGTCCAGCGAACTACTTAAAGAGAAAAACTTGTACAGCTAAGCTTGTATATCATCATGATATACAGATTTTTTAAAGGTAACATCATTTTAATTTGCAGGGTTGATTAATGAGATGGTAGCTAGTTCATAAGATGCAAATTTAGGAAATACTTCATAACATAAGAAATGTTAACTGTGGAAATTTTGATACAGTTGATAGATACCTGAAAAAAATTAAATATGCTATTTTATGCATTCAATTGCAATTATTGGTGAAAGAGCTGACTAATACAGAAAACTTAATGAATTCACTTGATCTGTGGGCTGGGAGCAGGTCATATGACCTTGACTTCTCATGAACAAAGACTAATGACCTTTATATATTATCTATGTAATACTTGTTTAATGTTATGCTTTCCTGGACCATCACCATGGTAAGTGTACATGCACCAACCAGATGAGTCATACAATTACCAATTTTAAGTAGGCAGGAGTTTGGAGTAAGGTTTCTCATAAAAACTAAAAAACTGACGTGAAATAGTGTATTTTAGTCATTTTGGCAATTAGAACAGTCTTAATGAAGAAAAATAAATATGCATAACTGTCTAGAATTTTCAAATAACTAAAATTTATTTGACTTTCACATCTTTATGTACTTCATGGTCAAACCTAGCCATCAAGAATAGGAGAAGAAAGGAATCCTGGGCTAGCTAAAACAACCAACTGCCTCATTAACAAAAACGGAAGGGACCACTCCCCCCAGACATCCTTCAGCCAAGTGCAGAAAGGTTAAACCTTGCTGTGTCCAAGTTGCCATCCCACTATTATGGTGCAATTTGAAACCAGGTCCATGAAAGTGACATGGCTGATGTGACAACATGAGGTATTGCCAGCTATGCCAGCAGAAGTAGGGCAGTGGATGTGTAACATATACAGCATAGCTTGCTGGAATTTTGTAAAGAATTATACGTCATTTGTATATCAAACTGATTTGTACAGATGCTTGTGTTGAAAAATGTATTTGTAAAGCTGCTTGTGTTAAAAACATATACCGACAGTGGATCCTGACTGTATTGTAACTTATTAAATGTAAATGTTTTAACAGAGAATACTGAAAGAGAAGAGATTAAGATCAGCCCCAGCTAACTTTTAGAAAAATATCCTGAAATTAAATTACCTGGTTTAGGCCATAAACATTGTATCTTACAGTTCTGATTACAGCCAGAGACTAAATGTATATGCCAGAGAATGGTTTATTAGTTCCTGTACGAAGAGTGAAGTGTTTATGGTTTTACAGCTTCCAAATGCTATAACATCTCAGCAAATCTGTGTGTGTGTGTGTGTGTGTGTGTGTGTGTGTGTGTGTGTGTGTGTGTGTGTGTGTGTGTGTGTGTGTGTGTGTGTGTGTATGGTAACACATATGTGCTAAATTCTGGTTCATTTTCTAGCAATGGGGGTAGCATGGGAACCAGATGTCACATAACCATATATATGTGTTGTCATTCTGTAATCTAGGACAAAAAATGTTTTAATATCAGATGAGAGAGAAGTCTCAGAGCACTCTTGTTTTTGTAACCTGACAAAGAAGGAAGGCTACTCACCTCCTTGCTCTAGTAAGTGACCAGAGAATAGTAATCTTTAGCTCAATATAGTGAGATTAGTTAAGTATTGTTTTTTCTGTGTCTGTGTGAATAAATTCATCTGTGTTGTTTTAATATTTCCAGTTATAGAAACTCTGGAAGTGTGACGAGAGACTTAGGGACACAGGTGGACAGTGGTCTCACCTTCGATAACCACATCACCACAACAGTCAGGAAATCTTTCTGTGTGGCACACCTCATCACTAAGGGCTTTTCATCCAGAAAAAAGGAAGTTATTGTCTCACTGAACTCATCCCTCATTAGACCCATTATAGAGTACAATGCTCCGTTTGGTAGGTACTTCACAAGACATCTGCAACAGCTGGAAAGGCCACAGAAATTCCTCACTAAAAGAATCACATGCCTAAAGCAGATGCCCTATTCTGACCGTCTAAAAAAACTCCATATATACTCTGTGGCATATCGTCTACTCAGAGGCGATCTCTGCTTAACATACAAGGCCATGTCAAACCCGAAGCTGTTGGACATGCTCCACTTAAAGAAATCCCAATCCCTCAGAGCCACATGCTCCAGGGATCTAAACTTTGTCATCACAATGAGCAAAACATGCTGGAGGGATAGGTTTCTGACCCAGGGACTCCCCATACTCTGGAATAGACTGCCCATACATGTCAAGCAGAGCTCCTCCATGGCCCTCTTCAAAAGGAACCTTGACGATTGGATGGGAGATAGGAAATTCACCCCGGCGATCACGTCAGTCGCCCTGCTAGGCAGGGGTCCAGGGAAGTAAATATTGTGGGAAGAAATATCTGGGGAATTGTTTGGCTAAGCTTGTATAGGCCTTAGGGCCGATAGCCTAGTACGAACCTATGGTGTTTATTGTAAATAGATATTTAGTCTTTTCATGTTCTATTATTTATTATTAAATATATTTAACTGTTTCATTGTGGCTTGTCCTTTAGAAAATATTTTAACCTTTCAGAGTACTTATATCTATTTGGCGACTTTGTGGCCACTCCTGAAAGCCTTACTGCATCGGTCAAACACTAATATTTTTATTAGTATTAATTTCACTCAGTATAACTGAGTACCATGGTAAGAGCCTTAGAAGACTTGGCTTGGAAAATCGGCTGAGGACTCTGCTCTAAAGCTATGTCAGTGGGGAGTCTCACTAGGGCCCTGGAGAGGGAGAGAGAGAGCGAGAGAGAAAGAAATCCAGACCCTGGCCTGAGTGTGTTCCCTGTGTGCTCTTAAGGGAATTTGTGCTCGGTGCAGAGAACTGCATCTGCAAATAGTGGGTGTATCCATGTTTGCTCCAAGTGAACGGCCCTCCCCAGCGTCAGTGATGAGGACTCAGGTTCCTATATTGCTAGCCCAGAGAGGTGACATCACAGTTGAGATGAGTGAAATCATAGGACAACCTAAAGGACTCTGAAAAAATGTATACAGAAATGATGATAGTGCACATATACTTTTTTTTTTAATTTTCCAATAGGCAACTGGATAAGACCACTGGACAAATTTACCAGTTTAACAATTTGCTCTCAAATCTGGTATTATAATCATCAGCTCTTTTCTCCTTACAGGATCATAGGAAATTCATGACAACTGAGTATTGCGACCATTTATACCTTACTAGTGCCCACCTTTTGAATGTACCCCTCTCTTGAGAAGGGCTATGCCATTCAAGGCTAGATTGAATTCATGAATACCTATTCATTAATCTAGGTCCAGTCTGAAGGATAATAGTGTATTACACTTTTTTCCATTTACAGGGGCAGTCTATTCCAGATATGGGGGAGAGACTGCATGATGAACCTATCTCTTCACCAAGAAAGTATGGACCACTGGTCCAGGTATTAGTGGAACTATTTGATTTGTGGAGAGACAACAAATTTGAGATCCAGACACAGAGATCCAGTTCTCAACTCTTAGTACAAGAATCAGGGACAGAGCCAAAAAATGAGGAACAAAGGCCCAAAAACATCAAGGACAGATTTTTAAATAGTGTCCTTAGAATATCAGGTTTTGCATTATCAAAGGATATAAAGTCTGAAACTCAAACGCCTATCATTATTTAGTGACTGCAATCCTATTCAATTTGCCAGGAAAGCATACATTTCAGAAGGAATAAACCAAAAAAAAAAAATTATGAAGCAAAATTAGGGACATTCTGAAAAATTAGGCACAGCCGAGAGCTAACTTCTGCTAATATGAAATGCTGTCTTCCTGAATGCTGACAAACCAAAAGGACAACAGCTAAATGCTTGAAACACACAAGGACAAGAAAATAAAACTGAACTGTATTTTGAAGGAGGGGCAAGCCTACTGCACACCCTAATGCCCTCCACACCCCCCAAACTTATATATATATATATATATATACATATATACATAGTCACATCAACTCAAAGAAGGGAGAAATCTCTCAAAATAAGTGACTCACTGACAGCGCACACTTACAAACTACACTAGCAGTGTTTTCCTATGGGAAATTGTGTTCAAAGAAGGGAGAAATCTCTCAAAATAAGTGACTCACTGACAGCGCACACTTACAAACTACACTAGCAGTGTTTTCCTATGGGAAATTGTGTTCCGTGTTGTGCATTTTTTTTTGTGCTACTGACTCTTGAGCAATTTCACCTTGGGCAACTGCAGGGGAGCCCCATGTTGTTATCAACTATTAGGATAGGACATTTTGGATGGCACAATGGTCTCCGGATTGATTCTCATCTGGGGTGCCTTCTGTGTGGAGTTTGCATGTTCTCACTGCAGTCATGTCGGTTTCCTCCGGGTGCTCTGGTTTCCTCCCACATTACAAAGAAAGGCATCTGGAGTGTTTCTCCCCAGGCCTCTGCTGAAAATTGGCTTAGTTCCAAGTCAAACTTTTCCCAGTTAACAAATGTTAAATAAATAATAAATAACTTAAATAAAATAATAAATAAATAACAGGAAATTCTCCACCTACTCCTTTTTTGTATCTTTCATGTGCACAGTTCTTGGCGATGCTACTATATAAAGGGATGGTTACTTACAGCACGTAGGCATACTTGCTTGTATACTTTAGTTCTTAGAATGCAAGCTTGATTACACCTGCTTGGTATAACTGACTGATGACATTATGCCATTTAAATGTACTAAAGACTAACCCTACAACTCTGTCCTTAACCATAAATCTTCACCAGGAGTTGGCAACCTTTACTAGTGCTGTGCCGAAGTAATGTTGCAAAGTCACTCAGCATACCAACCAAACCAGGGTTGCCAGATTTCTGAAATGACAGGTGGGACCAGCCAGCCAAGCAACAAAAAATAAATAAATAAATAAATAAAAAGTTTTTTCTATTACGGAGCCACTTTTATTCAGTGCAATTCAACTGAATGAGAGGAAGAAGACATTTGCCCTAAATTCCTAACGAAACAAAACTGTTTATTGAATATTGTTTATAAAGTTCACTGTATGTAACTAGAGAGCCATGACAGGGTATATATTACAAAAAAATACCTGTCAGAGGTAGGAATTAGTATGCGATTTACTCATGAATGGACAGGTTTTAAACCAAGGGTGAAGCTCAATAAATTGAATCCTCAGGCTAGAGGACAATAAGCACTGCAGGTACCAATTCTGTTGTACAATACATTAAATAACTAGTTACGATCATTCTCTCTCTTTCCGATCTCTCTCACATACAGTTGCTTCTGCTTTCATACATGCATTCACTCACTCTCTCTCTCTCCAATCACACACACACACAGTCTCTTTAGTTTTCACACATGCATTCACTCTCTCTCTCCCTCTCTTTCAATTCAAATTTTTTATGAGATCATACATAACTGTATTTCAATTCAGTCAGCATGCCACTGAAAATTGCTCCACATGCCATGCGTGGCCAACTTCTAATCTACACTCATGACTAAAATATGAAACTTCCTTAAAACTCCAAACTTAATCCTAAAACTCATTCCTAACCTTAAAACTCCATCACTGACCTTAATCCTAAAACCCTGTCTCTAACCCTAAAATTCTAAACCTAATCCTAAAATCCAGTTCTTAACATTAACTGTAATCTTAACTTTAATCCTAAAACCCCATCCCTAACCTTAACCCCCTTAACATAAAACTTGGTGTCTAACCCTAATCCTAACACACCATCCGTAAACCTAAACCCCCAACCCTAACAGTAAAATCTTATGACAAACCCAAAAAATTACCTCCAAGTACATTAAAGTGTGTTGCTTACCTACAACACAAGCATCTCAAAGTGTCACACTTGTCTTTCTTAGTGCTACTTCTCTGCACATCATTTGCCTGCATGCTATAAGTAACCCTTACCCTGTATACTGTCTTTTTGTACTTTGGTCAGCCTTTAATTTGTACCAGAAAAAAAGTTGCAACTCCTACCACCAACCATTAGCCTAGTACACACCTATGAACACAAAACAGCAGCAAAGAATGGAGTCTACATTTTCTTATTGTGGCACTGTCACTATGTTTTGCAAAATGTTCCCGATATCCTATCTAAAATAGCAAAATGCTCACCCTGTAGTTAGTGTTCATCAAAGTCAGGACTGTCCTACTGCAGACATGCAATATATGCTTTAGAGTGAACTGCTACGCTTTCACTGTGGAGACTATCCCACAAATTCGTCTAGAAATATTAATTTTTCTATAAACCTTACTATAGCATACTTACTAATTTTATAACTTTCTTGTGCATACCTCTCAACCTTTTTGCTCGAGAATTCTGGATGAACCCAAACATAGTAGGGCGACAAAGGCCAAAACCAAGAACAGCTTTTAAATATTAGCGTTGTCGCCTCACAATAAGACGCTGTCCGGTTCGATTCTCAGCTAGAGCGTCTTCTGCGTGGAAACATGCGTGAATGGGCGTACCTTCGTTAAAGGTTGTGCGTCAGGCCTGGCAAGTCGGTACGTAAAAATCAACTG
The DNA here is from genome assembly GCF_019279795.1 of Protopterus annectens. Lineage (NCBI taxonomy): Eukaryota > Metazoa > Chordata > Ceratodontiformes > Protopteridae > Protopterus > Protopterus annectens. Next base: position 1,131,063,488 of record NC_056747.1, read on the forward strand.
CCAATCATTCGCGGACCAGAGTTCCGCTGTGGCGAGCCCTGACCCAGAAAAGCCGAAAGCCTCAATCAAACAAAAAATGTAAGTCACTTCTGAACAATGAGTATTAAAACTTGAGTGTCTGGTATTACTGACTTGGTGTACTCTTCAGTAATCTACAAGAAAACCAAAAACTTTAAATGGAACAGTGCAAAAAATATGAAGCAAAATCAGGCTCTTTCTGTGTAATCAGGATAAGTTGAGAAGTATGCTTATCCATTTATTTCTTAATTGTGCCTTCATAGTTGAATACTGCAGCTTGTCCCTCTATAGTTCCAGTAACAAAAAAAAAAAAAGAGAGAGAACAATGAATGCACCCTTCCCTAGTACACTCTGTGAAAGGCTCATACATCATATATGATGTTGCACTGTTTTAAAAAGGTAACCATGTAAAATATTGTGACTCACCTTTATGCTAAGAATGAATGGCTGAAAAAATGGACGTGCATTACACCAAGTCTGAAATGGCCATTTCTCAGAATATTCCCTTTCCTCCAAGGTATGGTGATCTTGGAGTTAGTATATAAAAGTTCAGGGGAGGAGCAGGGGGGTTGCCCTTTGCAAAAATGAAGTTTAAAGAAGAGTAGTGATATTCAATATTCACTTTTCTCTTGCATTTTCAGTGGGGGGGGGGGGGTTCTGCATGTCAGCAGTCAGATTTACAAGTGCCAACATTTTATTGGGGAGCCTTTTTTAATAGTGCAATTTTTGCTTAAACTCTTTCTAAACAAACATAACACAAACTACCACCAACGAGTTAATAATGGCAGAAATGAAATGTACATACTGCATTCTGATTCATGGCTTTGCAAATCTAAAGATATACTCTTTAAGCAAATTGCAGAATATGGTAATACTGGGAAAACCTCGTAGATTAAAGAAATGCAGCATGCAACCACATAGGTTAGAGGGAGGGAGGGTCAACCAGATGTGCGGACAAGAGTTTAGTGCTGCAGTTGTGTGAATGTGTATAACTTTTTTAAGGAAATCTGTGGGGAGTGAGAGTACCATTTAATCTGGTTAGTAACTGATACACAGTTACAGACCTTAGCAGTTATGGTCGTGCATTACAGCAACCACAGAACATTTTAGCAGTGGCATGTACACATCATGATACTGGCGGGCAGTTCACATGGGGCCCTCAACTAGCATGGGACCATAGGCAGCTGCCTAGGTAACTTTGTGCTAGATCTGGCTATGACTGTTAACATTAGTTTTCAGCCTTTGAACTGAAATGCCCTGCTTTTTTCTTTACTATAAAATATGTTATCTGCATGAGTTAAACTAAACAGTTAGAACTACCATACTTCCATCACAGGATATATGTCAGATGCAGGTGTGAGCCCAGCATTGAGCACCATTTTACTGTCTCCAAAGATGATGCCACAATACCAGCATAAAATTATGGACCAATAACTGGCTTAGCTACTGGTGTAATTCCAAAGGGGTCCAAAACTTGTCAACCTGGAAGGACATGGTTGACAGTCCACTCTGTTTTACCAGGAATTGTCTTTACCTGTCACCTCTAGACTTTCGCATATTGGTCAAAACATTATCTACCCCTATACTGCCTTTTTTAGGCACTGTCAACAGACAAACCTTATAACATATCTGAACTACTAGGCTATCTGCCCTAGGGCATTTATAAGCCTAGCCAGAGTGTGTTTGGCTTTCGCACCCATTTTAAATTAATTTTGCTATGCCCTTTTTCGAGGTTAGTATACTGTGCCTCTGTCTAACAGTGACACAAAAGTGATACCCGGGGTAAACCTACGATCTCCCATCCACTCATCAAGATTCCTCTTGAAGACAGTCAATGAGGGACTCTGCCTAATCTGGACTGGGATTTTATTCCATAGTGAAGGGAGCCTCTGGGTTATGAATCTGTCCCTCCAGCATGTCCTATTTATTTCAGTGCTGAGGTTCAAGTCTCTCGAGCGTGTGGCTCGATGGGATTTGGATTTTCTGAGGTGCAGCATGTCCATTAATTCCGGGTTGGACATGGCTTTATACGTCAGGCACAGATCGCCTCTGAGCAGGCGGTATGACACTGAGCAGAGCTGGAGTTTCTTTAACCGGGCAGCATATGGCATCTGTTTGAGCCCTTTGATCCTCTTGGTGAGGTACTTTTGGGGTCTTTCCAGTTGCTGCAGGTGTCTGGTAAGGTAAGGTACATCCCAAAAGGGGCATTGTACTCAATTATGGGCCTGATGAGGGATGAGTAAAGAGGCACGATGACCTCCCCTGATCTAGATGTGAATCTCTTCATGATTGTGGGCTATATAAAATGTTTTTCTAACCACTTTGGCCACGTGGTTGTCAAATGAGACATTGCTATCAACTTGGGTCCCCAGGTCCCTAATTACTTCTTCTGTACTTAATGGATTACCACCTATGTGGTAATCTGTGGGCACTTTGTTTTTGCCAAAGGGGATGACTATACACTTTTTGGCATTTAGCTTGTGGCCATGGCTCTGGCACCAGTTGTCTGTTTCTATAAGGCCCTTTTGGAGGATGCTTTTGTCGGCTGGAGAGTTGATTATGGTGGCCAGCTTGCAGTCATCTGCGAACTTGGTCAGCCACAGTCCTTCCATGTTGGCCTGTACCTCCAAGAAATATATACCGAACAAGAGAGGTCCCAGGACTGAGCCTTGTGGGATGCCACTTGTAACTGGTTTGGAGTCTGACATGGCTCCAGCAATTCTAACCATGTGGGTTCTGTCCTTGAGCCAGTCTGCAACCCATCTAGTGACATAGGGATTTATATTTAAGCTGGTGAGCTTATCTATAATGCCTGAGTGGGGTATTGTATCGAAGGCTTTTGCGAGGTCGAGGTAGACTGTGTGGACCACCTTCCCCTCGTCAATGGCCTTGGTGACTGTTTCAAAGAAATCGACTAGGTTTAAGAGGCAGGATCTTCCCTTAACAAAGCCGAACTGGGTGGGATCCAGTGTCTGTAGGTCCCCAATATCTTTATTTATGAGGTCCACGATGATCCTTTCCACAGCTTTGCAGACCAAGCTAGTCAGGCTTATGGGGCGATAGTTTCCAGGATCCGTTGAGGCACCACCTTTGCAGAGAGGGACCACTGTTGCTGTACGCCACTCTTTGGGTACATATCCTGTACTAAGGCTGAGATTGAACAGTAGTTTTATGTTTGGGTTTTGCTTTGGAGAGGGCGGCTCTTACCTCAGCATCTGAGATGTCAGGGGGGCAGCACTCTGCTGGGATAGATATTTGCCCTTTTGGTGGGGGGGGGAGAAGTTTGCGCTGAACCTGTCAGCTAGCATGTTGGCAATGTCTGTGGGTTCTGTGTATTTTTTGTCATTCTGGGCTAATTCTGAGCATATCTGGGAATTCCCACCGAGGTTACTAACATAACTAAAGAAAGCCTTGTGATTATCCTTAGTGTCCTGTGCAATTTTTCTCTCGAAGCTGGCCTTAGACGATTTTATGAGTGCCCGTAGGTTTTTGCTAATACTGAACAGAGATGCCTTCCCTTTTTGGGATTTTGCTCTATCATGTAGTAGCTTCCTCCTTCTATTGTATATTTTGTTTATGGCTGGGGTCCACCAGACAGGACGTCTGCCTTTGGAGGATTGGGTCTTGGTTTTATTTGGGATTGCATGATGCATGCATTCCTGAAGGTGTTCATAGAATGCGTTTATAAAGGATTCTGCGGTCTGGGCCGTATTTTCCACAGGCCCGGGGGCTTTGAAGGATTCCACCTCAGTTTTAAGGAGTGTGAAATTTGCTTTAGAGAAGTTTTTCACTGTGGTTTTCTGGGCAGGGGGTGGGGTCGGGATGTGAATATCCAGTGAGATTAGTTTATGGTCTGATCTTACCAGTGAGGGATACACTTCTGGTCTGGAGCATAAACCCATGTTGGTGATGATCAGGTCCAGTATGTTTTCCCCTCTTGTGGGAGTGGTAACAAGTTGTTCCAAAGCATTTGAGTTTATAAATTCTAGGAACCTTTGGGCTAGGGTGTTGGAGCTAGAGTAATGCTCCCAGTCTATGTTTGCGTAGTTGAAGTCGCCCAATATAGTGGTGTTTGGAGAGACCTTCATATTTTCCAGTGTTCTCAGGAAGGCCGAGTGGGGTTCCTGTGTTTGGGAGGGTGGTCTGTAGCAGGCTATAAACTGGAAGGCAGTTTTACCCACTGTTAGTTGCACATGGATAGTCTCTGATGCTTCGTGCTGTGCCACCAACCTGGAGGTGTGGGTATCTTTGACGAATATTGATACTCCTCCTCCTTTTGTGGTTCGGTCCAAGTTTTGGGGCCAAAAAGCATGGTATGAGGTATAACCTGGTAGTGCTGGGGTGCTCTCGGGACCCTTAAACCAGGTTTCTGTTACTGCACAGATATCGATGTTCTCCATGCTAAGGAGAGTTTTGAGTGCGTGCATCTTGAGGTTTAGACTTCTGGCGTTGAGTAGCATTAGTCTTAGTTTCTTATCCCTTGTGATACCTATGGAGGTGGGTTTGTCTTTTGAGCCTTGCCTAAAAAAAGGCACTATGGGGGTAGCAAGAGCCTTTGCCAATATCCGAAAGCCCAGGGGTGACAGGTGCAAGCCGTCCCTAGCAAAGCATTGTGGCTTGTCAAGCATGTCATCCCAGGCTGACAGGCATTGGATCCCCTTTGAATGACACCAATATTTAAGCCAATTGTTGAAATTGATCATCTTGTCTTCATATTGTGGCATCATTCTTGGTGAGGGTAAGATGTTACTCAAAGTCGGGGTCATAACGGCCTGGGTGACATGCTCAGAGAGCTCCTCTATGTCTCTTTTCATGTAGTCCAGGGAGGTACATCTCAGGTCATTCACACCAGCATGGACAATGACTGAGTCATATTTGTACTTGCCTTGGAGTGACCTGAGTGCTTGTGTTATGTGGCGGATCCTAGTGCCTGACAGGCAGCTCACCGTGACCTTCTCCTTGTTCAGCCTGGTGAGCGGGAAGTCAGTGTGCCTGACGATAGAGTCACATATTACAAGTGTATCAGGTGTGTTGTTTAGCCTTAAGGGCTGTGACTGTTCGGCATGACGAGCTAAAAGTGTTACTGCTCAGTGCTCGGATGTTCAACAAGAAACTGCACTCCCTGGAAGCTCTCCTCATCCTGCAGAATTCTGATGTCTGTGCAGTTACTGAAACATGGTTCAAAGCCATGGAAAGCACTTCTGAAGTGCATGGCTATAATGCCTTTCATGCGTTCTGACCACCCAATGAACATGAAAGAGCAAAAGCCAGAGGTGTATCTATCTACATAAAGGATAAGAAGACCTCGAGGATGGTTAAACAATATGAGAAGCTTGAACTCCTCCATGTGCAACTAACCATGGGAAAAATCCATCACTATATTCTTGCTAGCTACAGGTCCCTACTGTGAACCAGGAAACCCATACATCACCCCTGAAGTTACTAGAATCGCTCACCATCCAGTCCAGTACCATACTCACGGGTGATTTTAGCTATCCCTCCATTAACTGGGAGGCATACGTGACCACTAACATGTAAACCCAAAGAGATCTTTTCTTTGTAAATTCAAATGCATTGGAGCAGTTAGTCTGCACTCCACTAGAGGAACAAATATCCTAGATCTGGTCCTCACAAATATGGGAGAGTGTTGAACCCTCCCCTGTGATGTCCTCACTAGTAAGATCAGATCACAAAGTGGTCTTCCCTGAAATAAAGTTAAAACTAGTTCCCCCACTTAACCCCAAAAACTTATAAAGGTTCTTAAATGTACATTACCCCCTACTAAGGGATGACAGATAGTTTCCAAGCTCCCCCAAATCCAAAAAAATCTTTAATTTTACCTCCTGCACATTACTCCTCCGTATATCATTATATCACTGTATTTTGGCATTAAAATACTCTATTATTTCTCGCCTCCATATATGATTAGAAATACAGTCAATATCTGAATAACTATATATTAGTTTACTCTACATGGGCTATTTACTTTGTCAAAATATCTTGCAACTTGCAATACAAGCAGTCTCTCCTAGCAATATTTGTAAATTTATTTCAATCTGTTCTGGGGCTCTTATCGTCTTGTATACAAGGTTCACACAAACCTATTTTAAAATGTTTTATCTGTTGTGGGTCTTTCCTTCCCTTTTATATAATTACTGATCAGCTATTATGAAATGTTTTGTCCGTGTTTGTGCAGCCTTTGCCACCACCTCATTGTAAAATATTTAATCTGCTGCAGGACATGCCTTCCCTTGTATATAATTGCTCATCATCTATTGTTTAAATGTTTTTGAATCTGTTGTGCAGGTTTTGCCTCTGGGCACCCACTGGAAATGGACCATTAGTTCACATGCAATTTCCTGGTGTTACCACAAGACATGTAAAATAAATAAATATTTCAGGATCCTTTTATAAAAAGCAATTGAAGTACATTCAGCAGTCGTCAGGGCAACAAACATTCAAGAGGGCAGTCCTATAAGTCTTACTATCTACAAACACCCACTCCTACCCTTACAATCCATATTTTTACTATATTTCTGGATCCCCATTTTTGTCTTTTGGCAACAGTCCATTAGGCTTTCTGATGGCTGTGATACTCCCTACCTCCTTTTTAGGAAGTCTCTTCTCGTCATCCAGAGAACCCATCTCTCCTTCTTTGTCTTCCTAGGAAAGGTTTTGATTCTAGGATGTTTCTGGTATCAAAGAAAGAAACATTGTGGAGACCAGTCCTAGATATTTCCCTTCATCTACTAGTTTGTGGAAGTTCCATTTTTCAAAATGCTATCACCTGTAAGCTCTTAAATCTAAGGCTACCAAAAAAAAAAATAATAGATGTTAATTATCACAGTCCTACAGCCACAGTTTTCAAACATTTTCTTTTTTAAATATTTTATATGTTTAGATTTTCAGGTTGTGTGTGTCTGGACTACACTTTCAATTCACTGAATTACCCTTTAGGTATCCTCTACTCCCACTGTATTACCCTTTAGGTATCCTCTACTCCCACTGTATTACCCTTTAGGTATCCTCTACTCCCACTGTATTACCCTTTAGGTATCCTCTACTCCCACTGTATTACCCTTTGGGTATCCTCTACTCCCACTGTATTACCCTTTAGGTATCCTCTACTCCCACTGTATTACCCTTTAGGTATCCTCTACTCCCACTGTATTACCCTTTAGGTATCCTCTACTCCGACTGTATTACCCTTTAGGTATCCTCTACTCCCACTGTATTACCCTTTGGGTATCCTCTACTCCCAGGGTATTAAAGTATCTAGCTCCAATGACAGCCTATTACAGAGTGCAAATTATTCGTTTTTCTTCTTATTTAGACAACTCTCCTATATTTGCACAGCCTGTTTCAAAATGTCTGGAATCTCTCCCTTGCGTATGAGCTCTCCTTCTCGGACTAGGATTCCAGGAGAATGTCCAAAGTTCACTCACTCGGGCTGTGCCTGCAAATGGTCAGTTTGTGATAAGTGGACTATCTCAGTAAATAAAATAAATAAAAAAATCCTATATTATTCCATCCCACAGAATGGTATTCATGGGATATCTCCTAGATACTTCCATTAGAAGAGCTTTTCCCCATGGGATAAAGCAGACATATTTATAGACCTAGCCCAGCACTTTGGCATAGGAATTTCTTAAGATTTTAGGATTCATAGCATCTACTACTGTCATGATTCTTTCAGCCAGACATCACATAAAAATATATACATGTTAAAAGAAATTCAATGGTACCCAAAATATGTACGGTCCCAACATCAGTACCCCTGGCCTTTAAAATTCCACTTTGGGGATTTGTAGAAATGGGATTGCTTTGGTGAAGAAAACACTTTTATTCTGAACCAATTTCTCCCATTCCACCTTGAATTGGGTCTTTGTCTTGTAACTAGTGTGCAGCCAAAAAAGAGGAAATGTGTCCAAGTCCACTCTTGATAAATAACTATATTTGTGTGTGTGCTTGGAGGGGGTGCTGCTTGTACATTTGTGATTTATAATTCAAAAGGAGCTACTTACAGTTAGACAGATAAACAGATATTTAGTAGCAAAGCTCCAAGATGGAGAATTATCAATAGTATTCAGTAGCATCATAGAAACCTAGCTGGGAATTCTCCCCTAGGAGAGACTGTCTTTTTGTGTTCTAAGTGATGTTAGAGTAACAAGCTGTAATGTTGTGCTAATAGACTGTGTTTGCATACACAAAGATTACCACTTGTGAATGTCCTCTTTTTGTCATTTTAATGTGACTGCTTGCTACAGGAGTGTTCTGTGGTAGGGACGTTTGGGTGTGAAGATGTTTTGACTTTAAATAAATTATTTAGGCCTCATCTAATAAGGCAGTGTATAAATGTTCCATCTCCTAGACCCCTGCTTCCAAATGCTTCATCTCCCAAGCCCTTGCTTACACTTATCAGGGGTACCAGAACTTGTCAGAGATTTGGGATGCATGTCTAGGCTTAAAAAAGCTCTTGTGGTCATTAGTCTAGTACACACCTATGAACCTATATGAAAAAATTCAGCTAAATCTATCTCAAACATAACAGATGATTTCCATGCTAAATATTCAGTCAGAGTAGCTTTAAGTTGCAGCACTATGACCAAAGTTCAAACCAAATGCAGGAGCTTATAATGAGGTCAAGGGGACTTTCTTTTTATATTTTGCTTTCTCTTTCTTTTCCTTAAGTAATTTACATGAAACCTCTGCAGGGATGCTTAGCAATATAAATAATAAATAAAAAGGAGATCATGAAAAATCAAGTGAGCTGACAGGCTTGCAGCCCCTGGTACATCAATCAGTAACTCCCTAACCCCTTGGAATAGTTTTGTAATGCAGGCTGTTTCCTTCATTACTCAGATTAATCCTTACATTTTTCACATTACAGTGATGAACACTTTCCCCGATTCCTGCAACATATTCTGCTTCCCTTACACTACTGTGTTATATTTTGTATCTAGTGGTGATGCTCTTTGATATATGCCACGAAGTGCAGATGAACACAACCAATGCGAGTCAGGCATAAAACAGTAGCTTTATTAAAAGTATGTAAATCACTGATTAAACTGATACTACTAGTCTATATGCATATCCTGATAAAGGGAAACAAAATGCAATGTATATGCCAATTGCAACACATCATGTTGTGTATTTAGCTTACCATTTGAAATGCAAGTTATTTTATAGTGGAAAAACTGACAGAAGACTTAGGGATAGAATTAGTGAACATCTGAGTAACATTAAGAATACCAACGATATTAGTGCCCTAGCTAAGCATGATGCACAACATGACTCCTCACATAAATTTAAGTTTCTAGTAGTAGAGAGAGTGGCAGCAACCCTTAGAGAAGGTGATTTTATGAAGAGGACTGAACAGTTGGAAACAAGATGGATCATTCATATGCATGCTGATACAGGATTCGGCCTCATTGATAAACTCCCTATACAGCCTTTTTTTAAAAGCTGGGGCTATAAGAAATAGTTATATAATTTTTAATAAATATTGTTTTTAAATATTAGGTTAACATAAGTATGTATACAGACCGCTGAAAAAATGAATGGCTCATACTGAGTTTTATTGGGAACTAAAACTTAAGTTATTGTTATATATGTATTTTACCATGCTTACTATGCCCTTGCGATCAAACCACGCCATTTGTGGGTAAATCCTGATATACCCACACCCACTCATGGGTTATTGCTTAATTAATACATGAGCTGCATGAGTAGGCATACGCTTTAAAAAAAGCAGTGGCAATTTATTATTATATGAGAAAACCAGTAATATAAAACTTTCTTTAAATAACTTCCAACTAAAGTGGATATCATTAGGGACATGGGTATACAAACAGAACAAGCATTTGCACTTAAGAAACACCAAACAACAAATATGAAGACAAGAACACTAAGGCAAATGGGACTTGCATTCAAGGTCATAACCACAAGGCAGCCATCTGTATTATGTTCCACCATTAGACCTACCGACTCAGAAGTATAATCTAGTATTTTGCTAATTTATACTTGGAGGTTTACGACAAATGGAGTCTGTTCAAAAGAAATAGACAAAAAGACTTACTGGACAAAGTATAATTCCTACTCATGGAGACTACGACGACTGCATTATTTAATATAGGGTATCAAATTTTGAGGGGAAAACTGTGTCTAGCTTATAAACCACTCAATAATGTTAATTTAAAAAATGCCTTAAGATTAACTTTAACCTGTCGTAATCCTGTCACTCCTCCAAAGGGGTCCAATATGTACAAGGTATACAATTAAGAGAAAGAAAAGGGACACTTGCATATCACAAACTATACCCTTACTATGATACTCACTACCTTTGGAAATAAGCATTTCATTATCATTAGTCTCTACCAAGTTAAGATTGAATTAATCTATAGGAGAATATACTGGAGACAAATTATCTGTGTTGTCAAGGAAATAAAATTATTATTAATTTGACATTTGTTAACCGGGTTATTCTGGCTGGGCAGATGTCCTTTATCAGCAGAGACCCAAGGAGAAAAGCTGCAAAAAGAAAGTTAAATATAGTACATATTAAACAAATTAACATAAAGGTAATCCAGTTTTGTCTTATACATAGTATAAAAGAAATTATACAAACTTTGTGAAAGTACATTTAAGCAGAGAGATGTCACTAACAAATTAGTATAAGATAATTACAATTTAGTGTTGTTTAGTAGAACAATTAAGTTGGAGCAGTACAGGAACAAGTCCAGGAGCTTAGCAGATACTCCTTTAATGCTTGCTTGAAGCAGTTTGATTTATCATGTGAACGAATATAGAGAGGAAGTTTGTTCCAAGCAGAGGTGACGGAGTGATTATAAAGTAGTTTAGCAACGGATTTATTGGATTTGTGGATCTGAAGGAGATGTTGGTCAGAGCTGTGAAGTTCACAGTTAAGAACACAGGGAGTGATAAGAGTTGCAAGAATAGGACAGACTAGGGGTTGGCGAAGGATAGAGTGAGTTAGGTGTAGTTGAGGCAGGAGGAGTTGATGATGAAATTCTAGCCAGTGGAGTTTTTTTAGATAAAGGCAGTGGTGTGAACAAGATGGGAGATTGCTGGCAAATCTAGCTATTTTATTCTAAGTGAGTTCAAGTTTAGGCAAAGGTTTAGGTTTGAGATTTGTTAGGATATGGGCAGCATATAACAGAGTAGGGAGTAGGTATGCCTGAGCTAGAAACAGTTTACATTCTTGTTTCAAAAATTTTTTGTTTCTATAAAGAAGTCCAAGTTTTTGATGCGTCTTTTTTATGCAGTTATTAATGTGAATGTCAAATTTTAGTTCATCAGCAATGAAACCCCCCAGAGTAGTTTAGCGTGGGGTTCAGTCCTAATAATAGTGTTATTTAGTGTGAAAACTGAGAAGGTGGATTTCTGGTGTTGCAAATACTTGGACAGGAAGAGAAGTTTTGTTTTGTTAGGGTTAAGTATAAGTTGGTTTGTTGAGAGCTATTTTTCAACAGAGTACAGAGATTCTTGGGTGAGGGTGCGTAGGTGAGGTAGATTGACAGAAACAGAAAAAAATCATAGAGTCATCGGCATATTGTATTAGTCAGGAGTGAGAACAGGATTGGTAGAGATTATTAGTAAAGATGTTGAATAACAGGGGCCCTAGGATGGAGCCTTGGGAGACCCCAGTTTGAACGGAGAGGAATGGGGAAGTTACAGAGAGCCATTTAACAGATTGTATTCTATTTGATAGGTAATTGGAGAACCTGCTGAGAGTAGAGGTGGAAAGATTAAGGTAAGTAAGTTTGGAAAGGAGAAGGTTGTGGAATACAGTGTCAAAGGCTATAGAGAGATTGAGGAACAGGCATGAGACTAACTTGTTATTGTCAAGAGATTAAGAGATAGAATGGGTAAAAGATATTAGTGCAGTGGTTGTGCTGTGATGAGGGCGAAAACCGTGTTGTGTAGGGGTGAGGAGATTTCCTTTGTTGAGATGAGTAATGAGCTGTTTATGTATACACTTTTCAAGAATTTTAGAGAGGAGAGACAGAATAGCAACAGGCCTGATGTTAGTGGGGTTAGTGGAGTTACCTCCTTTATGAAGAGGAACAACATAGAATTTCTTCCAGATATCAGGGCCAAGATTTTCCTGAACTGACCTATTGATAAGTATGGAGATGGGATAGACAATGGACGAAGCTGCTAATTTTAGGTAGAGAGGTGGCAAGTTGTCAGCAGATGGGGCGCATGGTTTAAGTTTATTGAGGAGTGATTTTATATAAGAAGTAGGGATAGGCTTAAGAGAAAAGTAAGGTGTGATGGAGGGTGGGGGAAGTATCTGGGTATATAGTAGTGTCTGTCTTTGTTAATTTCTGTATGGAGTCTATGAAGAAGGTGTTCAGAAGTGTGGTGGTCTCAAGGAGAGGGCTGTTTGTGTAGGGATTTGGTGCAGATGGGTTCCTTGGATGTAAGAGTCTACTGATGGTACGCCAGAATTTTGGGGGATTAGAATGGGGGGGGGGGTTCTGTGGGTTACGGTAGAATGTTTTTTTTTTTTGTCAAAAATTATTTGTTTAGTTAAATTACAAAGTTCTCTATAGAGGTGGAGATTGGAAGGAGTTTTTAGTTTATGTCAGGTTTTCCAAGCACAGTCTCTCCTGTACATGAGGGTGAGTGTGTCTTTACTTATCCAGTTTGCAAAGGTGGATTTAAGTCTAATTTTCCTCATGGGAGCCAAGGAGTTTAGAACAGCTTCTTCTTCGAGAGAGGTCAAATAAGAAAGACCAGTTAATGGAGGAGAGTGCTTGATTGAAGATGTCAGAGTTAAAGTTAGATAGATTGTGACAGTCTCTATTATATGTGCGATTTAGGCAACTGGAGGGAATGCCGCTGGATGGAAGTAGGAAGGTGATCACTAAGTGAGTTAGGAAGTGTAGAGGGATTATGGTAGTGGTCAAGGTGGGAGGTGAGAATCCAGTCAAGTGTAGTGCAAGTTTTGGATTGTTGATTAATATGACTAGGTAAGGTGATAAGTTGTGAGATGGCATATATGTTAATGTCAGTATTGGGAGAGTTAGAGGACAAAATATTCCAATCTATGTTTACATCACCTAATATTATGGTTTCATAAGAGATAGTTTGTGAGATCCATACAAGAAACAGTTCAAGGGTAGGAATGTTGTTGCCAGGGTGTATATAAATGGAAGCGATGGCTATTTGTTTTTCGATAGTTCAAATTACAGTTGACTATGAGGATTTCAGCAGAGTGAAAACATGGTGGAGTGAAAGGAAGGGGATGGAGGGAGAGATGTTCCTCATACAGTATAGCTGCACCTCCACCTTTTTCCTTGGGTCTACTCTGTTGAAAGATATTGTAACCAGGGGGTAAGATTTCACTATCAGATATATGGGGTTTTAGCCATGTTTCAGAGATGGAGAGAATATCAGGGGTGTGTAGAGATATCCAGGAGTGTAGTTCAGTTTGTTTGTTTAGAGTACTGTGGATATTGAGAGTTATGATTTTCAGGTTTCTGGTAGTTGTGATAGTATGAGTTAAAGTGCTGAACAGTGGTGAGGAGGGACGACTGGGATTGTAGGGGAAAGTGGAGTAAGAGGTAGGGCCTAGATTGGGGTTGAATGTCTCCAGACAGAAGCAAGTTAAGTATTAAGACCATTGGGCTAGAGAGGGAAAAGTAAAGGTAAAAAGATCTGGCTTTAAGTTTGGGTGGCAGATGCTGTGGGGATAGTTTAGTTTTGTGGAGATAGGTAATATTGTGAGAGAAACGAGTGGGTGTAATAGGGAAGAAGTGGGATGTTAAGAAATGATAATGTGGGTATGGAGGGGTAGCGCCCTGGTAGAGGTCAGTTAGAGAATGAAGGTGGGATGTGGAGACTGAGAGGAGTGATAAAAGTAGTGTTGCAGATAGCAGTAGATATAGCATGATGCCTAAAAGGATGTAATGGATGTGGTAGATTAGATGGAGTGAAGGAGAGGTTTTGCGAAATATAAAGGTTAGAGTAGTAAGAGTTAAGGAAAGAAGTAAGTAGCTAAGCATTTCGACTGGGAGAGGGAAATGACATACAGTGAGACATTTGGGTTGATATGGTGAGCCTGAGTATAGCGAGGACGAACGGAGTAGGGCTACACCATCAGGGATTCAAAGGAAAGTAACCAAAACAAAAGAAACAATCAGTAAGTTATCTGTTTTGTATTGCCACCTGTCTAGTATACAACTAGTTGTCAATAGTTCTCCTATAGACAAGTCTTTAATGGGACTTCCAACTGTTTAGTTATAAGTCTTTACTGAAATTTATGCTAGGCTTACTGTGACACTATGTATAGGAGTTGGGCAAAAATTTTAAGAGTGGGAAGTATAGAGATGGATTTGTGTAAAGAGGAGGTGTTGGGTCTTAGATTTAAGTTAGTGGGACCATTTGATTTTAACTTAGAGAGGTCAAGCCAAATAGTAACAGGGTCTGTTTTAACCTGAGACAGTAGAAAGGGCAGGGGGACGTCATGGTGATGTGCCACAGCCGTAACCAGTCCTTACAATAGGTAGGCTAATAAAATTAAAAGTTCTAATACACATACAAAAAATGTGTATTAGAATGTGTATCTTTGATGGCCTTTGAACATAAATGCAGAAAGAAGAAACTGAAACTATTATTTATTTATTTATTTTTTATTATTATTAATTTGTCTGTCTTTCGTGACTGTCTACAATCCATCACAATGTCTGTTCATTCTCCATCACTGGCATGAGAGTCAACAATAACATGGGAGTCATCCAGCAGCCATGAGGCTTTTTTCCCATTTTCCTGGCTCTAACCCCCCCCCCCCCAAATTCTAAATGGATGATGTGTATGCTCACAGACGTAAAGGGCCTAAACTGAATTTCTATCTGTATGTGCACATTCATACTTGTGAAACATTCAGGTCCCCCATTATCAACACCAACTTATGTCACCCAGCTTTACACTGTAGGTCTAAGCAAGTGCTGTCTGAATGCACTCGTTTACTCACTATCACAGCCCTGCTGTGGGGCTTAGGCTGAAATTATAAATACAGCCTTATCCTTATAATGGAGATCTGACTGCCATGAGTCTGTCACAAAGTCTGATGACATCCCTCACTGTCTTCTGAAGCCTCTCACATTCCATTTCTAACCTGTCTGCCCCTTGAGTACTACACTCTGGATCCCAAGACAAGTGGCTTTCCTGCATTGCCTTCCCAACTTGTCTAATGGATACACAGGATGTCCAGTCTCCACCTTACTATCATATCATCTAATTCCAAGCTGCATTCTGTCAGTGAACCTATACTGGTGCAGCAATTCTTGGTTCATGTTTGTCAGGGTGATTGGTTTTACATCCAGCTTTCACTTTAGAGAGCTACCACAAGTAACCCAAGGTAACGCACGTCAGGCAACCAGACACTGGTCAGCCAGCTGCTTATTGCTGGACTTTATGGTGAGCACATACTGGCCAACAGAAGCACATACACCACTATTAGCATGGGTCCTTGGCATAGGTCAAAGTAGGCTGGGTCCTTAACCCATTTTATCACCTGCAAGTCCCTATGCCCATTCTTGGTGACAATAGATAAAATCAAATCACACACAGACATTTTTTACACGGTTGAGTAGCCAGGCCTGACACAGCCTGCAAACTGTGATCCGTGTTCTCCTGTCTACAGAACACTGTGTACCATTCTTCAATAGGTGTCACAGAGTCTGTGCTGCTGCCCAAACTACAATAAAGTCAGGGTGGGTTTGAGGAAGAAACACCCAGCATGTTTTTTGGGAGGTGGAAAGACAACAACAGAGAAAGAGGGAGAACATGCAAACTCCACACAGGCACTGGTTGTATTTTGTGCATGGGAGTCATTATGCCAACTATGCCATTATATAAACTAACTTTTAACTATTGGCTTAGTTATATATATAACCCCCTTAGAAGGACACCTATATTAGCCTGGGATGAGATGATGACAGCCTTACCTGCTTTGCTAGGGATGGCTTGCACTACTCTCCTCATGCACATCATATACTGACAAAAACTTTTCCTTCCCCAAATGTGCCTTTTTTTAGGCATGGTCAATCTCCTCAGACTACTGCCATAATCAAACAAAATCAAGACTGAAAAGGGGTAGCACTGTTTAATCTTAAGAAGTGGCACTCCTCACAAGTCTTCCTGACCCTCAAAAATACCAATATCTGCATTACCAAAACAGTGTAGTGAGAGTACCCCGACAATAGTGGGTTTCAATCTCTACCACTCTTTCAGACCCACCACTGAAAATACTGTGTTATTGGTAGGGTTGTGTCCATATTCTTAAGAAGCCAAGTCACACTTAGACTCATAAGGCAAGACAATGACCTTGAGCTCTTCCATGTCCTTCTTATCATCAATAAAAATCTATACCACCTTACTACCAATTACAGTACCCCTTCTCCATGTTACATGCAGCCCATGAGGCATATCTAACCCAACTAGAATCCCTCCACAGTCACCCCAGTACAATTCTTCTACTATTACCTGTGAAACCTACAATACCACAAATAAGTATGCACAATGCTTCCCAGAGTTCATAAATGCTAACTCCTTACGTCAACTAGCTCATGTCCCAACTAGGGGATTGAAAAAAAATTGGCTCTAGCCCTCATCAATATAATCCTACTATGCTCAACACCTGTAACTGTCATATCATTGGTCAAATACCACCGCTGTTCAGAAATGTTCATTATGAGTATAAAATCTGATTTACCATCACATCCTTCATTCCTTAGAGAATATTCTAAGGCAAATCTATTCCAGCTAGCTGATGACCTGATGAATTGCAATTACTCCATTCCCTCGATGACCCCATATTGCACACCGTTACATTTCTGGACTGTTTTTATGCTCATCTAAGAAAAAGCACTGGCGCACCAGTCCCCCTGAAATGCAAATATAATGCAAAGTTCAGGAATAACTGATTTTGACTAAACCACAGTATCCAGCAAAAGTAAGTATGAGCTGAAAATCACTGTGTGTGTGTTAAGGACAACCACAAAGCCTTTTTCACCTATGTCAGAAACCTCAGAAACAATACTCAGCAATGCACTGAGATAATACATAACATACACTCATCCTCAGAAGAGGCAGCCAAAATATTACTGGATAGATTTAGCTCAAACTTTATACCCCGATTTCACCCTAACTTTCTCCCACATTTTAGCATTCAAGCACACACACACAAAGTCCTGAGGGCTCTCAACATGGCCAAAAAGCACTAGCTCCATGGGTACAGACAATGTGCCAGGCTACCTTTTTGTCAGCACGAAGCACAGTTTTATAGACTTACTACTGAACCTATTCAATCTCTGCCTCTTCAATGGATTCACGCCAGAAGTGGAAAGAACTGTTGGAGTTATCCCACTCCGCAAAGTAGGACCCACCCCCATTCCTGGAAACTACAGACCTATAAGTCTCTACTGCCTTATCTGCAAAGCAATAGAGTACATCATTATGGAACGTGTTAACAAGGATATCATCAGTCTACAATCCCTTGACCCAAACCAATTTGGGTTTGTTAGAGGTAGATCCTGCCTCCTAAACTTAATAGACTTCTTTGAAAAAATCACAGATGCATTGGATGCAGGCAAATCAGTTCACAATGTCTACCTTTACCGGATACCTTCCCATACTCTGGTGTACTTCACAAACTAATCAAACTAAATGTAAACCACTATGTTAACTGCTAGATAGCAAACTGGTTTACTGACAGAACTCCATTTACTAGTGCAGGGGGAACACTCTCATTGAAAAGGGTCATTAATAGTGATGTTACTCAGGGACCTGTCCTTGGGCCACTTCTCTTCGGTATTTACTTTCTTATGTCAAGGCTATTGTCAAAAGCATGTGGCTAACAAATCAGCACACTGCCAGATTCATCAGAAGGGCCTAACACATAAACAAGTAATGCCTGGGCCATGGCCTTAAGCTAAGTGCCAAGAAATATAGAGCTGTGCCCTTTAGCAAATGTGAGCACTCATGCACCTACTGCAAAGATGACTCCCCCTTTGAAATCTGACACAATTATTAGGGACTTGGGCACTTTCATTGACAACAATCCTTTGATCACCATGTATCCACAGTCATTAAAAAACCCTTATATTTAGTCACACTGATTTCCAGGGTATATCTCCTAGATCAAGGGATGTTATTATTCCTCTCTACTTTTCCATCATCAGACCCATAAAAGAATGTAATGCCTCTTTTGGTATGTCTGTCTAAAAAAATTACAACTTGAAAAAGCAAATACTCGTTATCAGCAAACGCTTTTGACTGTTGAAAAAATTGAACTATCGTATGAGCGAATGATCTTTCAAAGGGAGTTTTTGTTGGGAGCCTTTTATATGGGATCGTGTTACAGTGGGCTAAAGGAATTTGCCCTTTGCCCACTGCTTTGCAATCTCAGAGTTAGTTAGTATAATGGCTTGCCTTCCTGCAAAAAAAAATGAATTTTACTTTTTTAAATTTTCATTAATTTTAGATTCACTTTAAAATGATCGCTCTTTGTACGTTTGCTTATGTGAACATTCAATAGTTCAAGAGACACTCATCTAAATATATGAGAACTCGAAAGTGTACATTTTTTCACTAACAGAATCAAGTGCATGTCTTCCTTATGCTACACAAACTGCCTTAAAGCACGTTCACTCTTCTCTGTTTCCTACAGACTCTTGAGGGGTGACTTTGCCTCACCTACAAAAATTCAAAGGATTCAGCCCTGTGCAGCCTCCTACACATCTGTAAAACAACCACCACCACCATAAACACCCTTCCAATTCCAAGTTCATTAATTTGTTTAGTAATTTTAATCCCATGATCCCTACATGGGTGTATGAATGTTTTCATGAAAAGCCCTTGTATTTAGTGGAAATCTGCTGACTGTTATCACTGTAGTAGCTGCAGGAAGAAGATCATGTAGACGTCAGCTCTGTTCTGAACAGTTTTACCTCAACCAGTACTATTTTAATTCATTCAGTTAATAGCATCGCATACCCTCAGTAGTAATTTGCTAACATAGATTTGTTCGCTTTGTTTGTAAGCTGTTCTCTCTCATTCTCTCAACTGGCATAGTAGCTATAAAACAACACAATTCATGTGTTTCAGGACATCCTTATAAATCACCACAGAATAGGCACTGACCGGACTAAAACAAATTTGCTTTTGATTGGACAGCAAGATGGAGTAATCCTGCTCAGTTTCAGCTCAATGAACTCATCTCTTCTACCCTACCCCCATCCCTCCCCTACCTCATTTCCTTTATTTTTCCTCAGCTCTAACCAATCTTGCACCAGCCAATAATAATCCATTTCATAAAAACAGAGAGAGACTGTCATACCCAAATAATTTCTCCATTTGTGTCTGTTACCTCATTTCCTATTTCCCCCTCTGTCACCTGTTCCACAATTCACTGTCATTTTGTCTCACATATTCACTTTTTATTCCCCTGCAGTGCTGCCCACTACTTGACATACAGTAATCAAGCTCTCTCCTTTTCTTATACCTCAGTAAAACTACCCCTAAAATTTTCAGCACACTTCTAGTTCCCTCCCAGGGCACAGCTACAACATTTCCTTTGAATTCACATTAGGTCCCCCCTAACTTTGTGAACACAACAGCATAATGCCTTTATAACTAATAACAGTGTATTCTACAAGGTACAAATCTAGTAGACTTGCATTTAACCTACCAATTACCACTATCACCCATCAACATTACACTGTAAAAAAGCAGAAGTGAAACAAAAACAGTTCACAGACTCCACTGGCAGCAAACTAGGTTAAGGAACAAACTTAGAATGCTGAATTGTCACATAAAATCCTTTATTTGCTGAAATAAAAAATAAGGTTGGCGCTTTCGTTTAAACCATATATTGAACTTCATCAGACAGTTGGTAATTTTGAAATCACTTCCTATATAGACTTCCTGTAACATTGATTGGTGAATCAACTCATGAATATTAATAACATTTAATACTTCATCTCATGAATATAAAACACACATTCTAAAAGCACCTGCCTGCTGTTCTATTGCTATCAAGTTAATAATGAACTGTAAATAGAATTCTTAACTTCTATATATATGCACAGTAAAAGACCACTACTAGAAAATTTTTATATAACATACTTTTAAAAAGTATATGTTCTATACTCAATAAAAACAAACTATATAGTTCTGAACAACTTGCTGTATTAACTTCTAGATGACTAATAAATGGATGGTCTGATTCGAGGAAGTTTCAGAGGCCATTTTGGGAAAGAAAGATGGATTAGTGCTGAGAGAAACCTTACTGTAGGAAAGATCAAATATGGAGGATTACATGACAAAGCCTGCGACTCTGAAATCCTCCGAGTTGATATACTAGGTACCAAAAACAATATTTTCCAAGACAGAAATTTAGAATCAGCAGTAACTGCAGGTTCAAAAGGTGCCTTAGTAAGGCACTGAAGCAAAATAGTAATATCCCAGGGTGCGACAGAGTCTCTCAAAGGTGTTTGTAACAAAAACTATCTCTTATAATCGCTTTCAAAAATTTGAGGAAAGTAATGGGGGTATGCTGCTCACCCACATGAAAAATGGAAATAGCTGCTAATTGGACTATCATAAAATAACTAGCCCTGAGTGAAAAAAATCTGCCAAGAAATCTGAAATAGAAGGTAGAGGTGCTGAAAGAGGATTTAAACCTTTGGAGTATGCTCGGATATTAAATCTCTTCCACTTACTTCTGTAAATTTTTCTGACAGAAAGTTTCTGTGAGGAGGTTAAATGTGGATGACATAAGAGGAAAGCCTGGAATTTGTGGCCATCACTGGAAGTGGAGAAACCAAGCAGTCAGACTGAAGGATTTGATGTCTGAGTAAGGTTTGCCGAGTGGGTGGGAGATCAGGTCTTGTTACAGGATGCAGAGCAGGTACACTAGGTGAGGCCATAGGAAGTGAACCAAATTTGTCGAGGCTTAAAGAGAGTCATGAGAATCACTCTTGCCTTGCGCCAGGCTACTTTCTGAAGAAATTGGGCTGTGAGTGGAGTCATAAGGTCAGTGTAGATGGGTCCCAGAGGCCAAGTATGGAATAGAGCTTCCCTCTGGGATTGTCCCTCTTGTTGAATCAGGGTGAAAAAGCTGCTGCATTTGGTGCTGTACTGGGATTTGAACAGGTAGGGAAGCAATCCTGTAAAGTCTGCAATGCAAGGAGGATCTCCTGCATTTCCAGCATATTGACGTAAAGACTGGGCTCACTGCGACCACATCTCTTGGGCTGTCCTCCCTGCAAAATATCCCCACACTCTGGAAGGGATACATCTGTAGTTCACTATTGCCATGGGGGTGGTGAGACTAAGAGATGGCCTAAAGAATCAAAGGGAGATGTTAGCCACCGCTGAATATGTTGTTTTCAAATGTGTGTGAATTTGACAGGATAATGCATTGATTGATGGAGTATGGACCAATAGACAGAAGAATCCAGTGAAGGACTCTCATGTAAATTTTTGCATGAGGAACAAAGGTACTCGATGCTGCCATAAATTTCAACAGATGAAAGATTAAGTGAGCTGGGGATATTGATGCAGTAGCACCTGTGAGGCCTGCAGTTACAGAGAAGATATTCCGGCGAAAGGAAGTTTGTCTGAGTGGCAGTGTCTGAGTGACATCCTATGAATTGTAAAGTTTTATCTGGCTCCAGTCTGGATTTTTTTTGGAAGTTGATTAGGATTCCTAAGGATGAGTACACATGGAAGTAAGAAGTTTCCCACCAGAATTAGGGAATCTCTTGTGGTGGCCATGATGAGCCAGTTGTCCAGATAAGTGAACAACTGAAAACCCTGCAGCCTAAGTAATGCTGCTACTACTGTCATGCACTTACTGAACACCTATGGGCTGTGGTAAGGCCAAAGGGCAGTGCTTTGAAATTAAAATGACTGGCTCCCAGTCTGAAGTGAAGGATCTCCTTGACTGTTGGGCTATCTTGATGTGATAAGGCTTCATGGAGTGCTACCAAGTACATCCAGTCATCCTTCCTCAGAAGAAGCAATATGCAATGTACCGTGACTATCCAGAAAGATGTCTATTTTACAAAAGGGTTCAACTTACTGAGATCTAATATTGGCCAGAAGTCCCCATTGTTTATTGGAATTTAAAAGAAACTTAAGTAGACTCCGGCTCCTTACTGGTCTGGTGGGACCTCATGGATCATTTGTTGGTATAAAAGCTTTAAAATTTCCTATGCTGCTGCCTTTCACTGCGGGAGAGAGTGGAACATCTGCATGGGACTTGAGTTTCAAGTTTGGAAAACTCAGAAAGTGGATAAAATAGCCACTGGTTATCACTCTTAGTACCCAGGAATCTCGAGTGATGGTTGACCAAACATGAAGGTGCTGAGATGCCTCCAGGGTAGGACAGTCAGGCAAACCTTCAGGAACTATGAAAGTGTTTGTTAACAAAGGGACTTTGAAACCATTAATGTTGCAGAACAACTCTGCCTCTCTGGTAACATTCATTGGTATTCCCCCTCTGCTTCGGGGGGGAGGGCTCATTCCCCAGACATATATTGGGAGAAGCTCTGGGATTCACCTAGTGAAGTGAAAAACAGGATTCCAGTGGCAGACAGAGTTTTGCAGTCCTGCTCAATACTGGTAAGCTTATCTTTAACTTTGGGTCAAATATGGTAGACCCATCAAAATGGGCATTTAGGAACAATACCAAAGTTCTCCAACACATAAATGCATCCAGGCATGGCAGTGGATGGCAGTGCTGGTACCTACTCCTCTTGATGTGCCATCCACACAGTAGGACAATAACAACATGGACACATGAGAAATGGACAACATGGTAGCCAAGTGCAGTTCCATCAATCTATGGGACTCTATCATTATGGCACCAGAGAGGAATTTTGAAAGTTCTTTAGACAAGTCCCTCTGAAGTCTGGACAGATGGGCTATGTTGTTCAGCACAAGAAGGGCAAATGTCACTGAAGTATACACTCGCATTCCAAACCTGCCCAGAGTCCTAGATTCCCTGTTTGTGTGGCTGGCAGAGGAACTCTGCTTAGAAAATTCCCTTTTTGTGGCTGCAATCACCATGATATCATGCACTACAGAATCCTTACTCCAGTGTGCTCTGGAGAAAACAAAACAAAAATTTTGTCAGGCTTGTGATGTATCAGCTCCACCACAGCCGGCTCATTCCATGCCAGCTAAGATGACTAACTCATCTGCAAGGAGAACCACCCAGAATGTAAATGGGCCAGCACCAAAATGCCTTGAGGAATGGTAACCCCTCCTGGGAAGGGAAGGGGCACTGTCTGAGCAATTCTAGATCTCCAAAGCTGGCATCTTCCAAGGGAGATCTTGGGGACCCTTCTCCCTCCATTCAGGTCAGGATCTTTCCTGAGGGACTTCTGTGGGAGACCAAATGTCTCCTTTTGCATCCATGCATCCTGTTCTCTTCCATTAGGGGAGTGTCTGTGGAAGAACTGGAAGCAAAGGGGAGTCCAAATCCTGGGCTTGTTCAAGGCAGATTTTTGCTGGCTCTCCTGAGTTACAGAATGAAGGGGTAACCAAAGCTTCTGAAACAGAAAGGGTGTATCTGAGTGGAAACCATCATCCCCTTCTACCAAATGGGAGAAATGGGAGAGAATCTTCTCAAAGGCCTTAAATGCTGAATCAGAGTCCAGTCCTGAGGAAGATCTCCTCAGGTCCAAGGACCATGACAAGGGCTTGGATCAGAGGCTGAAAATGGCATCAAGCTGCTGAGGGCCATGGCACCAAGGGGCAGAGACTGGTCTGACAATCTTGGAGTTGACCTTGACCCCTGGACCCAACAAAATCACCCCCAATCCAGCGAATCAGATGGGGGAGGGAAGTGGGTTAAGGAAACAGAGTTAAAGACATCCACATGCCAGCTGTGATGCGGGAACACCCAACTCCAACAGCATCTATTCCAAAGATCGGATCAGAGAAGGAGATACCAAAAGAGAGATGGTAGCACCTAGTCCCACTACCCCCGAAGCAGTTGGAATGGAAAGAAACAGCTGAATTTTAGTTCCTAATCATTTTACCAATATCCGCTTCAGTGAAACTCTTCAAAGACTGCACTGACCTGAAAGAAGACGTCATCAAAAGTGGTATGAAGGAATAACAACCACTTCTTTCTAACGAGACAGTCAGGGTTCAGATCCATTGGGAGGAGAAACCAGCTCAAATGAGAAAACCTGCTCTGTAAGACAAGTTACAGTTGGAGACCAGCTCAGAGGCTGATCCAACAAACCCTGTGTTTATGTCAAAGTAATGGGTCCAAACGCCAAAGGACCTTCAGAGCAGGACTTGGGATCCAGCTGGATCCAGTGAACTCTCCCTATCTTTATCTTTTTTTTCTCTCTTTCAGCTTCTCCTTCCTAGACTGCATGGCGGGCTTATCAGATGACCACTTGGGATTAAGTGAGTCAGATAAGCAAGTGTCACAGTTTCCTGCTGTGGAAGATAGAAGACCTTTCAGGATGGGTTTTAGGTGTCTGTTAGAAAGGGCTCAGGGCCAGAAGAAAGAAAATCCTTCACAGAGTTCATCCAAATGAACTACCTCCAGGCAGCAAACATACTTTTTGTGAGAGTCTAGCAGAGGGATCTTATGGCCACAGCCCCTAAACTTCTTGAAGACAGATGCCTTGTCGGACATATTAGCAGTAACAAACACAGAAAAGCAGAATTAAGCCAAAAAGTACCAATATAACAAATCTGATAATACATCTACTTTTATACACCTATATACTTAAGACTTCCTATTGTCTATCTATATATATTATTTATTTATATATATATATATATATATATATATATATATATATATATATATATATATATATATATATATACACACATACATACACGCACACAGTATACATATATATATATATATATATATATATATATATACATACATACATATATATATATATATATATATACATGGGTCTAATTTCCTTCATCGAAAGCACCCATTACCGAAACTCAAATCGCGGACACCAAACTTCCAAAACTTCAGTTCCACGAAACATCAGTCTGCCGAAGCACATTTCTGCAAACAGTGATCACTGTTTCCGGCCTCATATTCAATAACAGCTGCAGTGTTTTTCTTTTTTTAAGTATTACCGGGAGTGAATGTTGTATAGTACTCTGAGCTTCTTAGTGTAGATCGCAGTACAGTGCAGATAAGGAAATTTACCCTTTTCCCCACTGTAGTGCGATCTCGGAGTAGACATGCTGTAGGTGGATTGGACACTCTTAAATTGGCCCTAGGTGTGAGTGCGTGCATGTGTGTGTGCCTTTTGTGGAAGGTTGGGCGCCAGGCTGGCAACTTGACACCGTAAAACTCCACTGCCAATCATGAGCAGACAGGTGATCTGCTGTGGTGACCCCTAACCAAGAAAAGCCGAAAGAAGAAGAAGAAGTGCGATCTCTGAGTTAGTACGCATAATTTGCAGGAGGTGTGGGGGGATGCAAGGAGGCCTGCCTCCCCTGCAAAAATGTGTGTGAAGGTTAGTTTTGTTTAGTTTTTGGGTTTCACAGAAGTGTGTTTCGATAGAGTGATGTTTCATTCAACTGCATTTTCAGAGTTTTGGTGTTTGCAATTTGAGTTTCTGTAATGTGTGCTTTTGATGAAAGAAAGTAAACCCATATATATATATATATATATATATATATATATATATATATATATGTGTGTGTGTGTGTGTACGAATAGAAGGAAGAAAGGTGGGAAGCCATCGACGTCTGGCAAGAAATAGAGAAAAAAAAAAAAAAAAAAAAGAGTAAAACCAGTTAAGAATACCACTAAAGGGATACCAGGAAAAGATAAGAATGGCAGTCTGACAAAGATTGAACGAGTCACTCATCTTTTTTTTCAGAAAAGAGCTGAACCATACTCCAAGATTTGGAGACCACATCGGTCTCTCAGAGGGGCAAATGAGATCTGAAGGATGGCTAGGTTGGTGGTGCATTATGGGAAGGAAAGGAGCATGCGTTTTGGAGCCAGAAGTCTAAGTCTAAAAAGTGAGGGCTTCAGTTCTGTTTGGATCTGACAACACCAATTGTTGAGGTGGATAGAAAAGGCAACATCAGATATACAGGAAAACCACAGTACACTCCAGGTTTTGGTCAGCAATCAATAAACTTATTCAGCCTGCTGTTTCAAAGAAGAATAAAAAAAAGTATAACATAGCATGTAGATGTAATTCATGTTACATACATGCTGCTAACTCCCTTAACAAACCCAGTCACCCAACACAGTGTCAATACTACTTTCTCACTTACCATAAACCCTACCAGCTTGATTAAAAAAAAAAATCAAAAACTTACAGATCATGTTTAATATTTTTCCCCAGCTCATACAAATCCTTAAGCTGAAGCACAGCACATCTTCCTGCTTGCAATTAACCTACATGTAATAAAATAAAGCATTCTTAATCCATGCAAAGCTAAAATTAGTTTTAAAATTCCTTCTCATACCATGCTTGAATAGCATGGGGTAAAAAATAGCAAAGCAATTTTGTAATTGCCAATATTTTTTTTCTGCCAAGCTGTTAATTTAATAAGTCAACAATTATTTGCTCAAAGTGGCACAAATACCCCCTTCTGGTACATGAATATTAATGCCTTAAATAAGGCAGGGGTGCTGACACTTACAAGTTCAGAAGCATTTTTTAAAATGACATTTTTCTGAAAATGGTACCAAACGAATTTTCATTTTCACATAAAAACAAAACTTAATTTCTCACCATTACACATGATCTTTTATAGCTAGTTTAAATTTTAATTTCTTATGTCAGGTAACTGATGTTTGCACAGCCAACAGCATTAAACATAGCAAGACCTTACTATATTGAGGTAATTCAGATCCTATATCCCAGCTCAAGAGAATATTTCCTTAGTTACAATAATTTCCTTCCCCAATATTTCTCAGAAGTACCCTCCACAGCATTTTTTTAAAATCATCCAAATCCTTACAGTCTCAAAAAATAAGTTCCCAGTTACTTCTTTTCCCATCACATCCCTAGTAATTGCTATCTACCTGAGGAAAATTCACTGAATTCTGCTTGGGGTATACAGATACCTATGCTAACACATCAATACAAAAATCCTAAACTCTCTGAACTTGGTTGCCATGCAGATGTCATTGGTGACTCCATAGTCAGACACATTGACGTCCCGCTCACCAGACTGAGTAAGGAGAAGGTCACAGTAAGCTGCCTGTCGGGCGCTAGAATCCGCCACATAACGCAAGCACTCAGGTCTCTCAACAGCAGGTACAAATATGACTCAGTCATTGTCCACACTGGTGTAAACGACCTGAGACGCACTCCTGACTACATGAAAAGAGACATTGAGGAGCTCTCTGATTATGTAGCCCAGGCAGGTATGACCCTGACCTTGAGCAGTATCCTACCTTCACCAAGAATGATGCCACAATACAGAGATAAGATGATCAGCTTTAACAATTGGCTTAAACACTGGTGTCATTCAAAGGGGATCCAGTGTCTGTCTGCCTTGATGACATGCTGGACAAGCCACGCTGCCAAGGGACGGCTTGCACCTGTCACCCTGGAATTCGGATATTGGCAAAGGCTCTTGCCACCCCCATAGTGCCTTTTTAGGCAAGGCTCAAATTCTAAACCTACCACCCTAGAACACAAAAAGGAAAAAACTAAGGGTAATGCTGCTCAATGCCAGAAGTCTAAATCTCAAATGCACGCACTCGAGGCCCTTCTCAGTATGGAGAACATCGATGTCTGTGCTGTGACAGAAACCTGGTTCAAGGCTCCTGAGAGCACCCCAGCGCTATCAGGTTTTACCTCATATCATGCCCGCCCCAAAATCCAGACAATACCAAGAAAGGAGGGGGTATCCATATTCATCAAGGACACCCACACCTCAAGACTGGTGGCAACGCATCGATGCATCGGAGACCATCCAGGTGCAATTAACCATAGGCAAGACTGCTCTGCAAATTGTAGCATGTTACAGGTCACCCTCACAAACTCAGGAACCTCACATGGCCTTCCTGAAAACACTAGAGGGATAAATGTATCACCAAACACCATCATACTAGGTGACTTCAATTACCCTAATATAGACTGGGAACACTACTCAAGCCCAAACACCCTAGCCCAAAAGTTCCTGGAATTCATAAACTCAAATGCCATGGAACAACTAGTCACCATCCCCACAAGAGGAGATAACATAATTGATCTCATCATCACGAACATGGGAGCACAATGTTCAACACCGGAGGTGTACCCCTCACTGGTGAGATCAGACCACAAACTAATCTCGCTGGAGGTCCTCATCCCACCCCACCTCAAATAAAAAGACCACAGTAAAGAACTTCTCAAAAGCCGACTTCACACTTCTAAAGACTAGTGTGGTCTCCTTTAAGGCCCCCGAGCCGACAGAAAACAGTACTCAAGCCGCTGAATCACTTACAAATGCCTTCTACCAGCACCTGCAGGACTGCATGGATAAGGCAATCCCAAGCAAAACAAAGACTCTTTGTACCAAAGGCAAGCGTCCAGTCTGGTGGACCCCAGCCATAAACAAACTCTACAACAAAAGGAGGAAGCTACTACAAGATAGAGCAAAATCCTTAAAAGGTAAGACACCCTTGATCACTATAAGTAAAAAACTAAGAGCTCTCATAAAATCATCCAAAGCAAATTTTGAGAGAAAAATAGCTAAAGACTCAAAAGACAATCATAAGGCCTTCTTTAGCTATGTTAGAAACCTGGGAGGAAACTCCCAGATATGCTCAGAGCTAGTTCAAAATGATGTGAAGATTACTGATCCTACAGACATTGCCAACATACTGGCTGACAGGTTCAGTGCAAACTTCTCCCCAAAAGGAGAGATATCTATACCAAACGATTGCAGCCCCCAAACATCTCCAGCGCCCAAGTGAGAACTGCTCTCTCCAAAGCAAAACACAGCATCCATGGGACCTGATGGTGTCCCCGGCTGTGTGCTCCATGAACTCAATGAGAATTAAACCCACAGCTAGGACAGCTGTTTAATCAAAGTCTTACCTCTGGATACGCACTCCAGGAGTGGCGCACTGCAACTGTGGTACCACTTCACAAAGGCGGTGCCTCCACCGACCCTGGAAATTACCGCCCATTAGCTTGACAAGCCTTATCTGCAAAGCCATGGAGAGGATCATAATGGACCTCATAAATAAAGACATAGGGAATTTGCAGACTTTGGATCCAACCCAGTTTGGCTTTGTCAAAGGCAGATCATGCCTTTTAAACTTGGTTGACTTTTTCAAACAGTCACCAAAGCCATTGATGAGGGAAAGGCAGTCCATACAGCCTACCTCGATCTGGCTAAGGCCTTCGATACAATACCCCACTGGTATCATTGAAAAACTCATCAGCTTAAATGTCAACCCATACATCACAAGATGGGTTGCAAACTGGCTGAGTGACAGAACCCACAGGGTCAGAGTTGCTGGCGCCATGTCAGACTCAAAGCCTGTCACAAGTGGTGTCCCACAGGGCTCAGTCCTGGGCATATATATATATATACACATACATGGGTCTAATTTCCTTCATCGAAAGCACCCATTACCGAAACTCAAATCGCGGGCACCAAACTTCCAAAACTTCAGTTCCACGAAAAATCAGTCTGCCGAAGCACATTTCTACAAACAGTGATCACCGTTTCCGGCCTCATATTCAATAACAGCTGCAGTGTTTTTCTTTTTTTAAGTATTACCAGGAGTGGATGTTGTATAGTACTCTGAGCTTCTTAGTGTAGATCGCAGTACAGTGCAGATAAGGAAATTTACCCTTTTCCCCACTGTAGTGCGATCTCGGAGTAGACATGCTGTAGGTGGATTGGACACTGTTAAATTGGCCCTAGGTGTGAGTGCGTGCATGTGTATGTGCCTTTTGTGGAAGGTTGGGCGCCAGGCTGGCAACTTGACACCATAAAACTCCACTGCCAATCATGAGCGGACAGGTGATTTGCTGTGGCGACCCCTAACCGGGAAAAGCCGAAAGAAGAAGAAGAAGTGCGATCTCTGAGTTAGTACGCATAATCTGCAGGAGGTGTGGGGGGGTGCAAGGAGGCCTGCCTCCCCTGCAAAAATGTGTGTGAAGGTTAGTTTTGTTTAGTTTTTGGGTTTCATAGAAGTGTGTTTCGATAGAGTGATGCTTCATTCAACTGCATTTTCAGAGTTTTGATGTTTGCAATTTGAGTTTCTGTAATGTGTGCTTTTGATGAAAGAAAGTAAACCCATATATATATATATATATATATATATATATATATATATATATATATATGTGTGTGTGTGTGTGTGTGTAGGAATAGAAGGGAGAAAGGTGGGAAGCCATCGACGTCTGGCAAGAAAGAGAGAGAAAAAAAAAGTAAAACCAGTTAAGAATACCACTAAAGGGATACCAGGAAAAGATAAGAATGGCAGTCTGACAAAGATTGAACGAGTCACTCATCTTTTTTTCAGAAAAGAGCTGAACCACACGCCAAGACTTGGAGACCACATCTGTCTCTCAGAGGGGCAAATAAGATCTGAAGGACGGCTAGGTTGGTGGTGCATTATGGGAAGGAGAGGAGCATGAGTTTTGGAGCCAGAAGTCTAAGTCTAAAAAGTGAGGGCTTCAGTTCTGTTTGGATCTGACAACACCAATTGTTGAGGTGGATGGAAAAGGCAACATCAGATATACCGGAAAACCACAGCAAACTCCAGGTTTTGGTCAACAATCAATAAACATATTCAGCCTGCTGTTTCAAATAAAAAAAAAAACTATAACATAGCATGTAGATGTAATTCATGTTACATACATACACTGCTAACTCCCTTAACAAACCCAGTCACCCAACACAGTGTCAATACTACTTTCTAACTTACCATAAACCCTACCAGCATGATTTAAAAAAAAAAAAAAAACTTTCAAAAACTTACAGATCATGTTTAATATTTTTACCCAGCTCATGAAGCACAGCACATCTTCCTGCTTGCAATTAACCTACATGTAATAAAATGAAGCATTCTTAATCAACGCAAAGCTAAAATTAGTTTTAAAATTCCTTCCCGTACCATGCTTGAATAGCATGGGGTAAAAAATAGCAAAGCAATTTTGTAATTGCCAATATTTTTTTTTTTTTGCCAAGCTGTTAATTTAATAAGTCAACAATTATTTGCTCAAAGTGGCACAAATACCTCCTGCTGGTACATGAATATTAATGCCTTAAATAAGGCAGGGGTGCTGACACTTCCAAGTTCAGAAGCATTTTTTAAAATGACATTTTTCTGAAAATGATACCAAATGAATTTTCATTTTCACATAAAAACGAAACTTAATTTCTCACCATTACACATGATCTTTTATAGCTAGTTTAAATTTTAATTTCTTATGTCAGGCAACTGATGTTTGGACAGCCAACAGCATTAAATATAGCAAGACCTTACTATATTAGGTAACTCAGATCCTATATCCCAGCTCAAGAGAATATTTCCTTAGTTACAATAATTTCCTTCCCCAATATTTCTCAGAAGTACCCTCCAGAGCATTTTTTAAAATCATCCAAATCCTTACAGTCTCAAAAAATAAGTTCCCAGTTACTTCTTTTCCCATCACATCCCTAGTAATTGCTATCTACCTGAGGAAAATTCACTGAATTCTGCTTGGGGTATACAAATACCTATGCTAACACATCAATACAAAAATCCTAAACCCTCTGAACTTGGTTGCCATGCAGATTGTCCTCTCATTATTGCCTTGTATACTGCCTTTCTATTCTCTCTTCCCAATCTGTTCTAACCTCTTCTAATCGATTCTTGTAGTTATCAGTATTTTATATGCCCAAATAATTATCCTTTCCTTTCTTTAACAACACCCTCTGTTCTAGACTCAACTAAAAACTCAACAGGAGCTTCTTTCAGTCAGAAGTCCTCTATCACTATCTTTGTCTATACTCTACTATAAATCCCTGATAGGCAACAGAATCTTAGCCGCAGTCCAAGCTTTTGCTTGGCCTCATCCCACTCTGTTTGTGAGGTGAGACAGAGGCCCACTGTCCCAACAAATAGCATTGTTGCCTCAAAGCAACAGGTTCTACAGTTCAGTTCTCCGCTGAGTGCCTTCTGTGTTTGCATGGGTTTCCTCCAAGTGTTCCAGTTTTCTCCCACATCCCAAAGACATGCAGTAAGTGAAGTTGGCACTCTAAACTGGCCATACGTGTAAGTGGTTTGAAAGAAGAACCAGTGTAGGGCTAGCCTTCCCACAGTGTGAACCTTAGCTCTAGATGATTTATTATTGAAGTGACACCTCAACCTCATGTGGAAAATGGGAAGAAAGGTTAAGGAAGAATGGATATCACTATATTACCTTTCCAAACATAATTATTTACTCTCAAAGCCTTGGTTCTTTTGTTAATTTCGCAAATAAATTCCAGACTCTTCTTGCTTGTTTTCTTAGCCCCTACTTGCCGTCATCCCTTTAGGTAAAATCTTTCTAAGAGCTTATCTTTAGAATACTTTCTCTTACTTTATA
The DNA here is from genome assembly GCF_019279795.1 of Protopterus annectens. NCBI lineage: Eukaryota > Metazoa > Chordata > Ceratodontiformes > Protopteridae > Protopterus > Protopterus annectens. The sequence goes on from NC_056747.1 coordinate 1,131,096,094, forward strand.
AAAATAATATTCTGTATGATTCTTGTTATTCTCCATAAGGGTCTAATTCCCATTATTTCCTTATTTCTTGATCCACCCTGCTGTTTATTATCGTGTCTTTTCACTTTGATTGGTAACTTTCTTATGTTATGTATAAGAGTCTTAACTGCCCAGCCCTAAATTATCCATTCAAATCAGGTAATCCCAAACTACATTGTTCTATGGGAAGAAATAACTTAACTCTTAACCTCTTCCCTTCCCTTCCCAAATAAATTCCTTCAACTCTTTACTAAATGCTATCCACAACTTCTTTGGTTGATAAAGACATGTCTCACCTGTATATAAAACTAAAGGGACTAGAAACATTTTCACTGCTTGTATCTTGCTATCCAAAATCAAGATGTTTCCAACTTCTCAGTTTTTGAATTATCTTTGGTTTAGTCTCTTCCCACATATCCTTAGCTGCCATAATAGAATCTTTCTTTTTTAATTAAACACCTAAATGCTTTATCATGTCCCCATAGATATAGGCACGGCTGAACCAATTCATGTGTGGGTACGTAGTTTACAGCAATATCCTTTGTTTTATCTTTGCTTATTTTACATCCTGAAAAAATCTGAAACTGCCTCAAAACATTTCACAACACTTAAATGTCCTTTTTCTGGATTTATCAAGTACATATTTGTGAATAAAGCTAACTTTTCTTTAGCCAGTGCCATGCCAGTTATATCCTTGAATTTGTGAGTCCTTTATTTCCTTTATTAATGGCTCTAAAATAAGACAAATTACAAAGGGGAAAGAGGACACTTTTGTCTGGATTCTGTCAGAGGGGAACCCTCCCATCTTAAGTTTTGCCTCTGACCCTTCATATATACTTCTAATTAACTGTATTATTCTGTCAGGAGACACAAATGCTACCATCACCTTTACTCATAAAATTCAGGATACCTCTATCAAATGCCTTCTCTGCATCAAGACCCAGCAAAAATAGTTGCATTTTCTTACACTCTGCTTCTGTCCAGAAAATCGTTTTTTTAATAATATTGCCAAATGTTTGTCACCCCTTCAAGAAAACAAACTGATCAATATCCATCAACTTTTGGCAACAACTTTGCCATTCCCTTAGCTAATATAGATATAAACATTTTATAATCATGGTTTAAAACTGAAATTGGTCCATGTGAAGCTGGGTCTGAGGGGTCTTTACCCTCTTTGGTGATTGAAGTCACCACGACTTTCTTCCAAGATGCTTGTACTGTTCATCCTTTTAAAATATTGTTAAACCAAATCTTCCAAATCTATCAGTGCCTTACTTCCTAACCTCCATACTCTCACAGGATTATCTGTTTCTGGAAACTGGAAACTTCCCTGTTGATTAATTATACATCACCATTTTTATTTCATCCATTGTTACCTTAAATATTAATTCTTAACTCAAATAATTTTTATTTTTCTTGTTAAAATTATGAGGTAATACATTCTTGAAACATAAACTGATAAGTCAACATTAAACACATTTAACTATATACATTATGTACAATGGCCTGAAAGAGAATACAAAACCTGATTAATACATTCCTAATTAAATAATCAAACATAAAATAATTTTCAGATTCCATTAGAGAGAGTTAGACTCCATTTATAAAGCTTTAATGGGCTATATAACTTTCTTCCAAGGATTGTTGCCAAAAGGTCTGGGGTAAATCCTGGATTATTTGACTTTGGTTTCCTTGAACACTGCTTCTTTCAGTAAGGATAAGAAGTCTTCAAGAACAGGAGAAGCAGAAGAAGTCCATTTTCTGGTAATGCATTTCCTAGCAATCACAAGTGTTGACCATAGTAAATACAAACTATCTTTATTCAAAGGAATGCCATCATTAATATTATATAAAGCTAAGGTTTTTGCTACTAGAGATGGTCAGAGAACAGAGCTTTTAAAACATAATCTATGTCATGTAATTCCAAAATTGTTTCATCATAGACAATCATAAAAAATATGTAGCCAATCTGCTTTACAGATCTGAGAACACCTCCAACAAGAGATATTTTTAGAATTACATTGTGTAACCTTATATTGAGTTAGAAAAGCTTTGTGTAAAAATTTCCAAGTAAATACACTCCAGTATTGTGACCAAGATGTGAGTTTAACAGCTAATAAAATGTTGGAATTACTTCACTGAGATAAACAAGGAATATGCCCCATATTAAAATGAAACCAATATTTGTGTTGCAATTTTAGCCGGGGGAGGAGCAGGTTTCACAATTAATGCCGCTCCCCTTTTGTGACAGTTCTAAAATTTCAGTGTTTAGCTTGTCTAGTTTTCAGTTATCTGAAGACCATGTTAAGGTATTGAAACTGGGTTTTGACTTTCAACCAAGTAGGAGGGCAAATACTACGAAGTCCTTGATAGAGCTGAAGTTATTTTCTCTTAAACTGAATTTAAAGTACATTATAAGTGATGTGAATTGTACAAATGTAATTCGTAAACCATCTACGTATAATCCCAGTTTAACATATACTATTAAAGTCTTTGAAAGCTTTTGTGAAAATGCTATTTGGAACTATCAGGTAAAATGCTGTCAGTTTTTATAACCTTAATGAAAGTGAAAGTAGAGCTTTGAATGAGCTTAAATGTAGAACGAACTGATTTAAGGTTCATAAAGGCGGATAAGGGGGGGGTGGGGTTGTGATTATGAATGTGGATGACTACAACATTGCTATGGAAAGTATGTTGTCTAACCCTGTCGAATATGCAAGGGTTGAGAAGTTAGACATCATTAAAAGTTATGGCGTTATTTATGGTATGTTACATGATTTACTTTTGAATAATCACATCAGCAATGAGTTATTTCAATTTTTGTATGTGGAGGATCCCAGAATAGGTGTAATGTTTGGGATCCCAAAGCTTCATAAGTCTACCACCAACTCCCCTTTCAGGCCTATCATTTCTGCTTCGGGTAGTTCTACTGACTGCATTTCTTTGTATTTGGATCCTGTGTTTAAGCCATGTGTTGAGTTTGCCTTCTTATATAGCTGACTCATGGGATATTTTAGACAAAACTAAGATGTTTTGGTTCAAGCAACATTCCTGATAATTTAGTTTTATTTACAGTTGATGTGGTATCTCTCTTCACCTGTATACCACAAGATATGGGTGTAGATTTTGTAAGATGTTTTTTGTGTAAATATACTGATTTAAGCAACAATAATATTATAACTTATGTGTTTGTTAGATATTTTATTGGAAAATGCATTTTTTATGTTTAATGGAAATTTTTGCAAACAGCTGAAGGGAGTATCGATGGGAGCTACTGTGGGGTCTACATATGCTAACCTCGTTTTAGGGTGGTGGGATTTGTAAATCCTACCTAATGTTCCATGTTTTAGTAATGTTTTTTTTCTACACAAGGTTTGCAGATTATTTGTTTTTTATTGCTTGGGGTAAAGATTTTCATGTGCAGGAATTTGTTGATGCTTTGAGTCAAAGTACTTCTTTTTTAAAGTTTGTTGTAGGTGAAGTAGGTACCAAGGTGTCTTTTTTAGATGTTAACATCATTTGGGACACTATTAGTAAAAGGTTTCTTAGCACCATACGTATGAAGGTTACATTTTGTAACAGTTATGTTCATTTTAAAAGTGGGCATCCAAACTTTATTAAAAGAAATGTCCCTAGAGGACAGTTCATAAGAGCATCTCGTATGACAGTTGACAATTCTGCTTTCCTGTCAGAATTAGAGTTTATTAAGGGCCTTTTTTCTGACGGGATATCCTTCAGAGATACTTTGTAATGCAGCAGATGAAGTTACCAGTGGAAGGTATAAGGACTTTCCTCCTATTTTAACACATGGCTTTCACAAAATAGAGGTTGTGGTGGGACAGTTAGACAATGTTAATAACAAGACTAGTGACGGTCCCAGGTATGCTTTACAGATTAGTGCAGATAGTCATGCTATATGTATAATTATCTGTGATAACTGGAAGGTCATTGTAGGTAATCCTGATGTAGTCAGAGGTTTGGGAGACAGTCCATCTTTTGTTTACAAAAAGAGGAATAAAACTTTTGGAGTCTAACAGAAGTCATTCTGGTGCCAGGTGTACTGTTGGGAGTGGTGGGGGGAATGTTCAAATGCTCTGGTTGTAGGGCTTGTAGGGCTTGCAGGGCTTGCAGATCTATTTCTGAAGGACCCATCATTTCCTTAGGCCATGTGGATAGAACTTTTATGGTCCCTGGCCAGGTAAATTGTAGTACTGTAGGTATTGTTTATATTGCCTTATGTTCTGCATGTCCTTCCTTTTATTTCGGCATGTCCACTAGGAGTTTAAGAAAAAGAATTTTGGAGCATGAGTATGCCATTAAAACAAAAAATTCTAACAATGCTCTGTTTAAGCACTCTATTGCTTGTGTCAACTGGAAAAAAATATACTTTTTCTGTGTTGGAAGTGGTTAGGCAGGACATAAGGGGAGGCAACTTTAGAAATCTTGTGGTCCAGAGGGAGGCTGAGTGGCAATTTAGGCTGGCCTCCTATATTTCCCCAGGTCTTATTGATGCTGTGAACATTACGTGTTTTTTAAACAATAGGAAAGTGACTATTAACAAATATTAGTTTTGGTCATTTCCTACAGCACTAGTTTATTGTTTTTTAATCAACAAAGTTTTGAATACTGAAACAGTTTATCTGCTTGCATTTTATTTTATTTTGTTCTATGGCTTTTAATTTAAGTATGATGTAATCAGTTTTAATGAGAGTGATGTGCTGACTGGTTGGTGGTGTTTGTATTATTTAAATGTTTAACTGACTGAGTTATGTTTAGTTTCTGAAGAATTCTGTTGGACGAATAGCGAATATTAAATTTTGACTATGCTAAAAACTACTTATTGGAGTCCTCCTGGTGCATTATTTGTTTTGTTTTTTTTTGCTTTTTCTATGTTGTAGTTTTGTTTTGTAATTTATTAAACTTTTAGATAATTTTGAAGCAATGTTATCTGTGGTGGATTTGTTATATAAGATTTCATATAAAGAAGTTATTAATTTAGGTTTATCTTTAAATGAGAAATTACAGAGTATTTTGCAATGATCCTGAGAATAAGCTAATATGCTTTGTAGTAGCAACCAATCCTGAGATGACAAGTCAAAGTCTTCTTTATATATTGGATATCTATTACTTCATGTTCTTTAATACAATGTTGCCAACAAATTAAAATTTTGGCTCAAATGAAGTAAATATGTTTTTATATATCTTATCAAAACATATCTGTAATACTGAAGGGTACTAACAGTTCAAACAAAGATTGTAATATCAACATTAACATTAAGAAATTTCCTAAAATCTTTAAGGGCAGAGTTCATAGAGTTAAATTTTGTAGGCTTAGAGGTATTATATTACAAGACCCAACAAAGCAGAAGCCAACATTTGTTGGATTGATCATTTAAATAAAGATTGGTTAAACATTATTTTCATTTAGTCAAATGGTTAAATGTAAAGATTTTCAGAGTTATAATTTGGATTCACCAAATTCAAGAAGACTTTAAATGTAGAGGTTTTGATCCAAGTTTCAACATCTGGACAATTTACTCCTCCCTGATCTCATGTTCTGATATGATACAGAAAAGCAAAACCAAATAGCTTATTTATATCTTTGATGAAATGATTTTCAGAAGGAATAGAAAAAGCCCAAGCTATACATAATATTTTGTGTTGTGAAGAAGAGTAATTTTTTATTAACTATAGCATATCTTCAAATTAAAGGAAATTTTTATTCCATTTAACTGTATAACTGTTTATTATAACATTATTATAATTGGTAACTATTGTCTCCTCTATAGTTCTACATAAAATAATAACCAGATCATTAAGATAATTTACTTGTCCCCAATAATGTGATTTTTATAAATTTGTGTTTTCTTCTTTTTATTTAGTAACAGACCAGAAATGAACTGAAAGTATTTTATTGAAGAATCTAATTCAGATAGAGTTACTTCTGAATTAGGTAATGTTAGCAAAACATCATCTGTAAATAATTTTTGAGAAATATTGTTATCTATATCAATACCGTTAATCTTAGTATTTCATATTAATATAGCGAAGATTTCAATGGCAAGTGCAAAGAGAATATGTGACAGGGGACAACCTTGCCTGGTACCTTTAGTTAGAGGGATTGATTTCAAAGTAAAAGCACCTAATTTAACATAAGCTAAAGTATGTTTGTAGATATTTTTAAAAGGGAAAAAAGAAGGAAAATCAAAAAAGATTTAAGACTTTAAATAAATAGTCCCAGTTTAAATAATCAAAAGCTTTTTCAATATCCAGACCAATTATCAAAGCTTCCTCATTACCTCTATTCAAGAATTCAATAAGAATTAATATTCTTCTAATATTATCATGTGTGTCTACTGTATATAAATCTTGATTGATCATCATTGATTATATGGGTCAATGGAACTTTTACTCTGTCAGCAAAAATGGACATGAAGATCTTATAATCATTATTTAGAAGAGAAATGGGTCTGTCAGAACTACAGATTGGGAGGGGGCTTTATCTTTTAGAATGTGGATAATTAATGAATATCTCCAAGATGGATGAATGCTACCTTGTGACTGGAAAAAAAGTGATAGATGAAGGAAAAAGTTTATATATTTCTATAATTATACCATCCACTCCTGGTGTTTTATTTCATTTAAAATTCTTAACATTGTCTGTAACTTCTTTATATGAGATTTGTGATTGAAGATTTTTTTTAATTTCTCAGAAATTGTCTTAATATTGGGAGACACTAAGTCTAATTTTGAAAGATTTGTTACTAGATTACTAGATTTATTGTTAACTATATAATGATATTTAAAGGCATCAGGGATATATCCAATATCAGACACTTTCTTTTTTGTGCCTTCATGTACTATTTTAACAATATTATTAGGCTTAGAATACATTTTAACCCTCATTGATAAATTATGCATATGTTTAGGAGATAAAGAATACGAATTCATTTTTAATCTTTCCAATGCTATATTTGTCTTTTGTCATTCGAACAAACGAAAAGCGCTTAACATATTAAAGTTTTTTGGTACCGTCCTGCAGTCTGTTCCTGTGTTCTTTGATTTTATAGCAAGTTCGTTTGTTGCCACGTTGTTAGTCTTTTTAGTCAGTTTTGAACTATGTTAAAATTAATAATCAGATATATTATAAGGAATAAAAAATGAATGTGAATAAAAATATCATAATCTAAATTTATATCTTGTTGTTTGGTTTTTAAATCTTAATCAAAATCTTTTATGTTGAAATAAAAACTCTTTAAAAGTCTATAAAAATGTATCAAGAAGGTTAATAGAATGAATCCAGATAAAATCCAATTCTAGTTAAATCTTATTAATTATCCAAGTAGTATTGTATCGGGATTATGAGAAAAAGTGAAATTAATATAGGACAGAACTTGTTCTATTGTGATATGTTTTGTTACTAAAAAGATTATATGTGACAATCTAACAATATGAATAAAAAATGTCAACATCAAACATGGAATTATCGAAATTCCTAGTCTAACAGATAAACATTGATTTTTCAGACCACCCTTCGTAACTAACCAAACTATGCCGAGTTGTGCTCTACGGATAAAACGTGTTAAAAAGACCATGTTTGAGCAATTAAGATAATTTTGCATGAAACTGCTTAATCAAGACAAATAAGAAATTGTCAAGTATAAATGGCAACTATGACAAATTGATGAAAGAAAACTTAACCAACCCTATAGACAAAGAAAGAAAGAACTTTAAAATATCCACTAAATATACTTCAAAAACAAATGACTAATATTAATTAGATCTCTGTTAAAACTGTTTTGTCCCACCTCCCCCTATTTTCTGCCGTGTCTTCATTTGGTATAACTGGTCTTTACAGCTTGTGTGTTATCTAACTCAAGGATCACTTGCATAAAATTAGACCTGTTAGTAACAGCCTGCATTTAATTGCTGGAACCTGTGTTCTGAGAGACTGCCTTCCAATCTATCTGCAAATATACAGAGCTTTGGTTTTAGAGTTTGTACTCTTGTTGCTTAGATCTCTGTTGAAACTGTTTTGTCCCACCCTCCCTATTTCTGGCTTGTAGTTTAAATTTGGTAGCTTTTGCAGATGCCCGCCCCACTGTAGATATGATCTGGGACACTCCCCCAGTCCCATCTCTTTACCACATTCTACCTAATAAACTCTTTCTGCACTTGCTTTTAGTCCTTTTTAATTTAATTGCATTTTTTAAACTGTATTTGGTCTAATATTGCTACATACTCAAGTGTGCTAGCTTGCACTGCATGTGAATTGCTTTTACTACTGTTTTAGCTACTTTTCTGTAAAAAAAAAATGTAAGCCTGTTTCCTACCTTTCCTGTAACTAGTGTTTCAGCTACAGATTTGCTGTATCCATGACTGTATGTAAACTTCTGAGACCTCAAGCCTTTATGCGTTGTAGGGAAGCCTTCTAGCTTATCAGTTGGAGTGGCAAGCACTAGGTAACCTGTCTACCACATGAGTGGTTCTGGCCCAGAAAATGTAGTTATTGGCCTTTTGGACAATCTCTTCCATCTCTCTCAACTTTCTGATTTGAAAGCCTGCATTTGCACTTGTTTCAGTTCTGTAACTCGTTTAGTGCAGATACAGATTCTTAGTTTTAGCACTTAAATTTGCTTATTTGTGCTCAGCACTTGTTCAGAACTTGTAAGCACTAAATAAGCTACTAATTACTATAGCACTCCACCTTCCTCATTACCTAGAGGAAAACAGTTTTTGTACTTACTTTTCCTCACTTGCTTAGAGAAAAACAGCTCTTGTACTCGCTTATCTAGAAGAAAATATTTTTTTATTCAGGCATGTCCAAGGGTCAGCTCCCAGTGTTCTCTCCTGTCCATCTGATGAATCTGGACATCTTGAGGCAATGTAGAAATTGCCTCATGTACACAGACAACCCTCTCCTCCTTCCACCCAACACTACAACCTGTGAGAGATGCACTTATCTAGCCAAACTGGAGGTAAAGCTCTCTCCAACCAAGACTGAACTTGACAGTCATGAGGAGAAGGTAAACATTTGCAACACACCACACTCATCACATAGTCTCACTAAATCTACACCACCAAAATCCATACATAGTAACACAAAAACATTCGCGGAGGCTCTCAATAATAATCTGTCTAAGCAACAGAGCCCTCCAAAGCAGAAACGGAAGCAACCTCCATCCCCCAATACAACCCAAATGACACATAGCCCACAGACTCAGTATGCCACTCAACCACAGCCAATAAGGCAAAACAACGTACCCAACACACTAGTCATAGGTGACTCTATAATCAGGCGCACTGATGTCCCACTCACCAGGCTAAACAAGGAGAACGTTACTGTCAGCTGCCTGTCAGGTGCCAGGATCCGCCACATAACCCACGCACTCAGGTCACTCCACAACAAGTACAAATATGATTCCGTCATTGTCCATGTTGGTGTGAATGACCTTAGACGTACCTCCCTGGACTACATGAAAAGAGACATGGAAGAGCTCTCCGATCTTGTAGCCCAGGCAGGTTTGACCCTAGCCCTGAGTAGCATTCTGCTATCGCTAAGAATGATACCGCAGTACAAGGACAAAATGATTGACTTCAACAATTGGCTAAGCTTTTGGTGTCATTCTAAGGGGATCCAGTATCTGTCGGTTTGGGATGACATGGTCGACAGACCACGATGATTTACCACAGATGGCCTGCACCTGTCACCCCTGGGATTCCGGATACTGACTAAGGCTCTTGCTGCCCCTATAGTGCCTTTTTTAGGAAAGGTTCAAATGACAAATTCACCACCATAGCAGGAACAGGCAAGCAAAAACTGTGAGTAATGCTACTCAATACTAGAAGTCTAAATCTCAAAATGCACTTACTCGAGGCACTCCTTAAAATGGAGAACATTGATATCTGTGCAGTGACTGAGACCTGGTTCAAGGCTCCAGAGAGCACCGCTGCACTACCAGGCTATACCTCATACCACACTTTTCGGCCATGTAACCTGGACCGAAACACCAAAGGCGGAGGTGTGTCCATATTCATTAAGGATATCCACACCTCCAGGCTAGTTGTTCAGCATAATGCATCCAAGGTTATCCAACTGCAACTAACTCTGGGCAAAACTGCAATCCAAACTGTAGCTTGCTACAGATCCCCCACCATGCCCCAGGATTCCCACTCATCTTTTCTTGATGTACTGGAAAATATTAGGGTTCAACCAAACACCCTAATAATGGGCGACTTCAACTACCCCACCATTAACTGGGAAAACTACTTGTGTACCAACTCCTTAGCTCAACGCTTTCTAGAATTCATAAACTCCAATGCCCTGGATCAACTTATCCACACACCCACCATGGGCAACAATATCCTAGACCTAGTCATTACCAACATGAGTGACCGGTGTTCCACACCTGAAGTCAACTCCTCAGTCCGATATGACCATAAGCTAATCACCCTTGATATCCACATCCCACCCTCACCCCCCGTTAAGGAAACCACGGTAAAAAATTTCTCCAAAGCCAACTTCATGCTTCTTAAGACAGCAGTGGTGAACATCATGACACCCATGCAGATGGACAATACAGTTACAACTGCTGAATCCTACACAAATGCACTCTATAAGCACTTACACAAGTGCATGGATCGTGCTATCCGAAACAGAACCAAGATGCTATCCTCCAAAAAAAGGAAGCCAATCTGGTGGTCCCCTGCCATAAACAAACTGTATAACTGAAGGAAGAAACTGTTGCAAAAGAGAGTAAAATCCCATGAGTGGAGGAGCTCTCTGGTCAGCCTCGGTAAGAAGTTGAGATCCCTTATAAGATCCTCCAAAGCTAGCTACGAAAACAAAATTGCCACTAATTCTAAGGACAAGCACAAAGCATTCTATAGCCATGTCAAGAATCTCAATGGCAATACCCAGATCTGCTCTGAGTTACAGCACAATGGCACGAAAATTACAGAACCAACTGATATTGCCAACATCCTGGCAGATAGGTTCAGTGCTAACTTTACCCCCACCCCCACCCCCTAAAGGGCCCATATCTATACAGGAAGAAAGCAGAGTCCCTGTAATCACAACTACACAGGTAAAAGCTGCACTCTCTAAAGCCAAAATCACAGCATCCATGGGACCGGACAACATCCCAGGTTGCGTTTTACACGAACTTCAGAACGAACTAGCTCCCCACTTAAGCACCATGTTCAATAATAGCCTTGCATCAGGCTTTGTGCGCAGTGAATGGCACATAGCAACAGTTATCCCACTTCACAAAGGGAGAGCCACCACTGATCCCGGGAACTATCAACCTATTAGCCTGACGAGCCTGGTCTGCAACACCATGGAACGTATCATCACGGAACTCATAAACAAAAACATTGGTAACCTCCAAACTCTGGATCCCACCCAGTTCAGGTTTGTGAAAGGTAGATCATGCCTCCTGAACCTAATCAACTTCTTTGAGGCAGTCACCAAAGCCGTAGATGAGGGTTAGGTGGTTCACACAGCCTATCTTGACCTCTCCAAGGCTTTCGACACCATCCCCCATTCTGGAATTATAGCTAAACTCACTAAACTAGGTATAAATCCCTACGTCACAAGATGGGTCACCAACTGGCTCACTGACAGAACCCACACTGTAAAAGTTGCATTCTCCAAACCTGACCTCAAAGCAGTGACAAGTGGAGTACCACAGGCTTCCATCCTGGGACCTCTCCTGTTTGGTATCTACTTCTCTGAAGTACAGGCTAACACAGAAGGCCTTTGGCTAACGAAGTTCACAGATAACTGCAAACTAGGAGCCACAGCCAAGTCCCCAAATGATGTTGACATCCTACATAAGGGCCTCGCTGAGACAGATGCCTGGTGTCAGAACCATGGCCTCAAGCTCAATGCCAAAAAGTGCAGTGTCATCCCCTTTGTTAAAAACTCTATACCCATGAACTACCACATAGATAGCAATCTACTTAACAGCGAATGTGTGATAAGAGACCTTGGGACCCAGGTGGACAGTAGTCTCTCCTTTGATAGTCACATTGCCACAGTAGTCAAGAAGTCCTTCTACGTGGCACACCTCATCATAAAAGGGTTCTCATCCAGGAAAAAAGAGGCCAATGTTCCTCTCTACTGGACACTCATTAGACCCATTACAGAGTACAATGTCCCTTTTGGAAAGTACCTCACAAGACATCTGCAGCAGCTGGAAAGGACACAGAAGTACCTCACAAAGAGGATCCCTACACTGACCGTCTCAAAAAACTCCAGCTTTACTCCATAGCATATCGCCTACTCCGAGGTTATCTCTGCCTAACATATAAAGCTATGTCAAACCCAGAGCTGTTGGACATGCTACACCTAAAGAAATCCCAATCCCTCCGAGCTACACACTCGTGGGACCTAAACCTTATCACCACAATAAACAGGACATGCTGGAGGGATAGATTCCTGTCTCAGAGACTTCCCATACTCTGGAACAGGCTACCCATCTATGTCAAGCAAAGTTCTTCATTAGCACTCTTCAAGAAATATCTTGATGAGTGGATGGGAAATAGGAAATGCACCCTGGGGACCACTTCTGTGTCTCTGCTCAACAGTGGCACAGGAAAATAACTTTCTTGGGTGGCGTAAGCCAGGGAACCTTGTTGGCTAGGCTTACGTAGGCCCTTGGGCCAATAGCCTGGTACCTACCTATGAACCTATAACGATTGAATAATTTGGTTACTACTTATAGATGGTTGCATACAAATTTGTTAGATATTATTAGCATCCCTAAAAGACTTAACCTATATAAGAAAAGCATTTACAATAACTTCATACAGATATAACATTACAATTATCAACATCTACAGTTATATAATAAGCAACTATCTTGATTGCTTTGGTCATTAATAACATTATGAATATGCCACTGTTAAATGCAACAGTGAAAAGAAGGATGTGACATACTAAAATATTGACATGTAGTTCTTATTTTAAAGTTAAAATATCAAAGTTAGAGAAACCCAAATCTGCATATTTCCTAGTAACAATCACAACTTTGAGGAAATTATTTTTATTTAATTTTTTTCTCCCCTTACTTTTATCTCCTCCTCCTTATCACTCATCCTCACCCATTCAAGACAGCTCAGTATCCAGACATTACAGAATGAAGACTAACAACATAGCTGTTGATACAAGAAACTACAACAACACGAGTTTAAGAGCCTCAGATAATCTTGACAAATGTAAAAGGAACTATTGATTACCACCATGAAGATGAAATTGTAAAACAATTTAGATTCTCTCTATACCATTAAAAAGGTACTACTATTATATGTATAATGCCGAAAGTCACACATAGTCTACAGTATATCGCCGAGTCTAATCTTTGGAAAATGCCACATCTTTACCCCAAGATAAAATTCTCTTGTTCAGACAAAGAACAATTCTTGACCCTATTTTGTGACAAGAAGCTTCTGATTACCTACACAACAGAAAAACTCTCCCCCATGGACTAGAATGAAAGTTAAACAAAACATATGCCCAGAAATCTACAAGCCTGATTCATCACAGTGAATCAGAAAGGTTAGATATAAAGATTTGTTAAATATCCATCTCATCAATATTGTATCATATATTTAAAAAAAGGTTAATCAAATTGCAGTCAAGGCTGTCATATCTACAAATACCGAGAGGAATTCAGATTCAAATTATACCATTAATCAAACTCCCCATATGAATCTTTACTGCAATATGGATACATGTCACTGGCTAACAATATGTCAGGGAAATGTTATAAAATACCCACAATGTGTTACTTCTCTCCTTTGGAATGAAAGAGAACCAAATATACTCCTCCACCTGTTATGGAAAAAAACACTAGGAAACTGGAAGAATAACCATGAGACAGATACCTGAGATATAGTCTCTGTCTTTCAGTCTGTCACTGAAAGATCCTTGTATTTAATAATCATAAAACCATACATATTTTGATTTCCACTAGGATAGGTACTATCTCCGACCAGTGGGATTGTATATGAGAGAGTCACAACTTTACCAGCTTCTATATGTTACCACTAACCACATGATACTGATACAGTGCTACTGCATATTATAGGGGTTCCACTTTGAATCACCGAAAGCTTGAAACATGGAAATTCTGATCATTGAGACCAGAACATCAAGTTTAAAACCATCGAAGATTCACAGGGAAGGTAAAAAAAAGAAAAAACCTCTAAAAACTATTTTATGCAGGGAAGTTTTGCCCCCTTGCACCCATGTGGGGGGCTGCGCCCCCTACACCCCCACAACTTTAATATACCAACTCAGAGACTGCACTATAGTGGGGTAAAGGGAAATCTCTGTTTTAGTGCTATATGCAGAAGTGCTAAACGGGAGATTTCCTGTACCCTGTCTGCAGTGCCATCACAGAGATGGCACATTCAGACACAGTGTGCAGAGCACCTTGCTGCCCTGCAGAAACACTAGCTTTTTCCCTTTTTTACTTACCTTTTTCTTCCCCTTGACAACATTGATGTTCTAAAGACTCAATGATATGGTCTCGACCATATGAATTTCGATGGTTTAGAATTTCGATGTTTTCAAGTGGAACCATTATAGGATATGATATATTAAGCACAAAACAATTAACTCAGCAACACAGAGAAACAATGATACACACCTCCATAATGACCAATAGTAAGAACAGAGTTTTACGTATATATTTTTATTTGTATAGCATATATTTTTCTGTGACCTTTCACCCAAGGGTCAGAGATTTTCCAGCTGTTGACAACTCTGGAAATGTCACGTCACACGAACTATATACATCTCTGACTCTCACCACTATATTACATTTCTCAAATGCACCCACCCTTGTCACATTTTAGTAATGCTTCTCCTTTCAATTTCATTAAAGTATGCTGATATCTGCAATTATTATAGCATAACAGAATTAACATATCACAAGCACATAAACATGTACATTTTATATCAATTTAAATTATGTATAACTAACTGATCAGAGGAACAAATAATGTTCAGATTAAAAATGACATCATGTCTTGTAACTGCAGACAATATTTTCACTAAAGGATAAACATTTAAAAAATATATATAAGCTCTTACTGATGAATCACTTTGTATGACTTCATGACTATATTTATGATGCCTCAAAAGGGAAAAGGGAACAAATACACAGTGTCCAACACAGGAAGTGCACCTGTGTATCACTTCCCACTGTTTTCTGTTAAACACAGTAGAATAAGAAAAGGACAACATGCTTCGCAAATACTAATATAAAGGATAATCGTTATATCAGCTCTCAAAGCATCTCGAGGTAAGTAAGAGCTTCACATCAAACCTATTAGTTGGATATTTTCAAAAAAGGCCAACTGAGTTTACAAAAGGAAACAGTAATACAAGACCATACAAAGCATCACAAAGCCATGCAGCTGTCACCCCTCAACACCACATGAAAAATACCAGTCCAAACAGATATACCAACCAAAAAGCAAGCTATTTCTCAATACAAGATAACCAAGCACGGCACAACAAATTGCCAATGAGCTTCAGAAAAAAAAAAACAGTTGCAAACAAACATTTTTAATTACAAAGATTAAAAAAGCTTATGGAAAAACTGATGTTACTGATTATGATTAAATTCACTAACTTAATCACATATGAAATAGAAAATAATAAAAAAGTTACCCGTGAGAAGTACTGATGAGATATTCACATAACTGGTGTTGGTTAACTCATCAAGCTGTTCAGTTTAAAAACTAAACAAATAGAAGATATTTGTACTTGTTTAGAAATTAATAAAAAGAGGATGAGTGTTAACTTAGCTAAATAAAAGTAATTTGGAAGCTGAGGCTTTGAGAGATTTAAGGTTATTAAGTGATAGATTCAGTCTTTTGTTCCTTCTTCTTTTAAGTCGGTCACAAAATTCTTAGCTGCAGATCTTTTCAGGGAAGATGACCAATACATGTCCTCTGGGATAGGAATTATGTTATTGTTTTTAATGAATGAAGACATTTCCTCTAGATTATTAAAGGTTCTCACTTCATTAGACAGATGAATTCTAATTCTAGCTGGGTAAATGATTTGAGCTTTAATGTTGTTTTGTTTCAGCAACTTAAGAGGCCAGCACTTCTTTTTCATATCTATTACGCTGGTATAGTAATCATTATCAAATCTGATTTTGTTTAAACTTCAAAAGGGTTTTCCTCCAGGCAGTTTTAATTACTAGTCCTTTATCAATACAATATAGAAATGTTATTACTATAGATCTTGGTGCCGATGAAGATGATACTGGTGCCGCTTTCCCTATAGCTCTGTGAGCTCTTTCTATACCATAGGAGAAACCCTCTTTTAACTCCAAAATCTCAGGTATCCAGGAATTTTAGAAAGAAATAATGTCCTCACCTTCAGATTTTTCAGGAAGCCCAACAATTCTAATACTGCATCTTCTTTCTCTGTTTTCTAGGTCATCCATTTTGTTAAGGAGACATTTATTCTTTTTAAGGAAAAAGTCAGTTTGGGATTCCTCATCTTTAAGTCTTCCATCATAGGTTCATAGATTAGTACTAAGCTAACTGCCCTTGTGAGCCATTTTAAGCCTACCCAATTATCCCTTATCATAACGTATAAATAACACCCTGCACCTTGTGTTTGTAAGGCAAACACCTTAACCATTAGGCCACCCTCCCAACCCCAAAATATCATTCAAGGAAGTTTCAATGTCAGATATTTTAGTTTAGTGTTGCTGGAGTAGTTCTTTAAAGACATCAGTTTGTTTAAGACAGCTTTCCCTGAGGTCTTCCTGGTTTTCTTGAAAGCTATCCATTTTCAAAGACAATTCTTGAAGAGTAGAAGTCACCATCTGCAATGTGTCAGGGCGGGAATGCAATTTAAGCTGTTAATTTTCATTTCATGAAGTAGTCTCCAGTTGAATTTGACAGGAAAATTGTTGTGTAAATCCATCAAAATTGCAAAGTTGAAGACTAGGCTATTATTTATACGTTATGATAAATTTGGTTACAAAAAATTTTTTTTCCTGTTTTTGAAAGTAGTTCTATAGAGCTCTATAAAAGTTTGGTGTTATCAGCTGGCCATCTTGGCTCCACCCCCTTAAATATTAATTCTTGAACGTCATATTTAACTAACCTTGGCATAGTTAAGTCTTCCATAAATGTTTCCATTTGCAGTTTTTCTTGGTTTCCCCATTGCTGTGCTTTATATAATGTTTTAATAGAATTTCCAAAATATCCGTAATACCTGTATAGGATCTCTGGTTAGTTTTCTTGTCATAAGTTCCCTCAGTCTGGCAACAACCCTTTCTACTTTCAGTTGGATAAGTAAATGAGCTAAGAGTTTCTGTGCTCTGGCATTATCAAAAAGTACTTGCTTATATATATCTCAACCTGCAGACACTGAAAATAGAAACAAATGCCCTTGAAAAGTAGGAACATCCAGCTAAGAATCTGGACATCTAATTAACATGCAATATAAATACCAAACAGCACAAAACTGTTTCTGCTTCTGTTAGTAATGTGGGATACTACTCAAACACATTAAAAAAAGAGAGAGAGAGAGAGAGTAACGAAAATGTTGGAAAATACAAGTACATTATTAGAGAGAGAGGTAAAATTTGTAGACTTTAATGAACTGTATTTAAAAGTTCTACCACACAAGGTCATTCATTTTTGCTTAAGAAAAGGGAGATGTCAGATGTGATGAAGGGGACTCAGAAAATTGTGTGGAGGTGTAAATCAAGCCTGAAAATAGGGGCATCCTGTGCAGGGGTAAATCCAGCCTGAAAAAACATTCCTCTAAAATATGAACATCCGAGAAGTCTGCTTGCTTAATTTCAGCCCTCATGCATATTATTCAAATACTCCCTTAATTTCCCTACAGCACTGTTTTCTTCTTGCTCTGTGATATTCCTATTCCTCTGCAAAACATTTAATGTTTGACAAGCCCCTCTAAATAATTCCTATTAATTTTTCCCACACATTTCATTCCTATGAGGAATGGTCCTTGCATGCCTACTCTGGAACATGAATAAAGAATCCAGTTTATAGTGCTTTGGAAAGGTATGAACAGAGGACAGAATTGTTGCCTCTAGGATGCCTTCTAGAATCCACTCCCTTCCAGTATGCCGCTAAATAGGATAAGGCTCTGGTGGGATGCACCTTAACCTAGCCCGGAAAAGATTTACCATGGTAGAAGTAAAAAAAAAAACAAAACAGCAGAGGACAACCAACAAGCAATCATTTGTTTATAGACAGGTTGAACCTTCTTAGCCCCAAAATAGGAAATAAACAGCGGTTAAGCTTTCCTGAAGTGCTTAGTTCTGGAATGGTAGTATCTGAGCTGCCTGTGCACATCCAAGGTACACAGAATCTTCTCTCTCTCTTTTCTAGGTGCCAGAAAGAAAACTGGGATACTGACGTCTTGGTTCAGGGAAAACTCAGAAACAACTTTTGTCATGAAAGAAGAATTAGTGTGTAAAATGTATTTTATTTATTTGACATTTGTTTGTCGGGAAAATCCGACTGGGTCAGGAACCCATTTTCAGTGGGGGCCCAGGGAGAAAAGCTCCAAATGATACATGAAAATTAAGACAATTTACAAGAAGATAAAATCAGGTATTAAAGCACACATTAATAATAACTGAATACTAAATAAGTACAGAGAGATGGATACAATAAAAAACACATACTAAATTAAAGTGGTAGATTGTAAACTTACATTACATATATATATATATATATATATATATATATATATATACATATACATACATACATACACACACCTCAAGTAGGAGTAAGGTAAAGAGTGAGGATCAGAACATTAGATGCAAGTAGATGCTTAGAAGGATGGGAAAGTGAATACTGTAGAAATATGTAAAGTCTCTTAGTCCAATATGCTAGTGGTTAGTAGATGAAATTCCTGTTTTAGGGATAGAAACGAAAGCACCAAAAGAGTGAATGGAGTTCACCTGTTAGGGACAGAGCAGGAGCAAGTCTAATGACATAGAAAATGTTTTTTAGATAGGGTAACCCTATCCTTGCGGAAAATCTGATAAGGTTGGTCACTATGACAGCTTGCAGCTCACAGGCTCACCTTGCAGATGTCAGAACAATAAGCAAAACAGTTTTACAGTGCTTAACCTCTAATTAGGCTGAAAGTCAGGTTCAAAAGGGAATATGGTCAATTATTCAAGAACAAAGTTGAGATATCAAGGATGGGGAAATTGTTTTGAGGGGGGGTCTCAAGTTCAACAATCCTTTCATAAACTATTTGACCATACAAATAGGGGGATCCATGCGTAGACAAGCTAAGATGGCTGTAAGATGCACCTTGATAGATGCATAAAATATGCCATCACCGAGTAGTTCACACAAATATTTTAAAACCAGAGGGGTAAACACCATATCTGGCCCTCTGGTATTTGTTAGGCACCACTTAGAAAACCTCTGCCGCTTACAAACACAAGACTTTCAAAATGCAAGATTTCTTTTCTCCTTCAATACCTGCTGCACATCCTCATGGAACAAGTGCCTAAAAAGTATTTTGATAGAATCATCCAGGCTGTCAGCAGCAATTGCTCTAAGTTGGATGCACCAGTCGCCTGTGACACTGTGTGAGTAGATTCCGAGTATGACGAAGCTTGTGGTAATTGACCTTGGCCAATTCCATTAGAGCAGAGAGTCAACTCTGACTGGGCTAAAAGGGGGTCAACTTCAAGGATCTTTGATAATTCTTTCTGAATCTTCAAAAGTACCTTAGGTATCAGTGAAAAGGGTGGAAATGCATAAAGGGACAGTCCTGTCCAAGGGAATAAGTATGCTTCTGTCCTCCAAGCATGGCTGAAAGGATGTCTAACAGATTTTTTTGAAAGAAGGCAAGCAGAACCATTAGAATTGTTCCCCACATCCAGACCGGATCCATGTATACCTCTGTTTTGAGT
The DNA here is from genome assembly GCF_019279795.1 of Protopterus annectens. Taxonomy (NCBI): domain Eukaryota; kingdom Metazoa; phylum Chordata; order Ceratodontiformes; family Protopteridae; genus Protopterus; species Protopterus annectens. The sequence continues at coordinate 1,131,116,067 of NC_056747.1, forward strand.
TTCCACTCATGAGGTTACATAAGGGATCTTCTTAGTCTGCTTGTTACTATGTTTTGCTCTAACAAGATGCATGTGGCCTGAAGTTTGTTGCAAGGCTAGCTCCCAGGCCATCATTATCAAGTGGCAAAGAGGGTATAACCTTCTACCCTTTTTGCTTGTTCAAGTACCACAACTGTGATGTTGTCTGTGACCGATGAAAAGGGGACCTGCAGACCATAATGGTGAAGAACTTCTAAGGTTTGAATCACTGCTGACTTTTCTTTGAGGCTTTTGTGCTTTGTAGCATCTGAAGGACCCCATTCGCCTTGCACTAGAACACTCCTGGACAGTGTTCCCCATGGAAAATATGGTGAGTCTATATGGAGTGATTGAACTGGGGTGTGCAGGGAGAATGCCGGGTCTAGAAGGAGAGACATCTGATACCTCCACAACCTTAACTCTCACTTTACAAAATTGGTACCTGGCACTCCAAGGGAAAGAAAGGTGCTGGGTCCAATATATATATATATATATATATATATATATATATATATATATATATTTTTTTTTTTTTTTAAGTATGATTGAATCTTTCTAATGCAGAGTCTGGCCAGTGGTGTCATGAGGCCTAGAATTGTAAGGCAACTCTCTTTGTTGAGGCAAAAGAAAAGAAAATTCCTTGAAAATGTTCTGAACAGTCAGGACTTTGTCTTCTGGTAGGAAGGCCATACTTTTTTTCTGTGTCCATCATACACCCCAGGGAGGAAGCTCTTTGAGAGGGTGCAAGAAATTACTCTTGCAGTTCAACTTGAAGTTGGGAGTAGCTGGAATGTGATAAGCAGCCAAACTATTTGGAATCTTATCCTCAGTAAGATAATAAACTCTGCCAATCTCTAGCGTAGCTCTAGATTGCTTCCAGTGAAATACATCTCTAAACTTAGCTAACATCTGTGGAAAGATGAACACTTGCTTAGGTTTTTGTACCTGTTCACCATGTGAGGAATCAAACTGAATGGGCTCAGTGTGTTCACTATTGTCTGTATCAAAGTCCTCAACAAGATCTGAAATGACAGACTGATCTCTAGCGAAGGTACCCCCATAGTCATTCCAAATATGAACATAGACTGTCTACCTTGAAAACAAGCTACTAGCCTAGTGGGTCTAATCCGGTCAGCAAAGGATAAAAAAAAAAAATTTCAAAACTAGCTGACTATAAAACACTCATAGCTAAGGAACCCACACCAGCTCTATACATGATAATAACCTGATTGTCATGTGGTGAAGTCTCCGTTTGTTCTTACAATGGACTATACTAGACAACAAAATATCTGGGGGCACAGTATTATGTCTGGCAAAGGGTCTCTTACCACAGACCTCTCCTACATCTAAAGGATTTGGTTCTTCTGTACCCGAACCAGGTACTGGCATAACCCCCTGAGGATTTGTCTGACCCCCGTACCATAGAGGGATGCAGACTCACACCAAGGGGTGATAGGGAAAAAAGGTAAGTCGTCTGCCAGCTGGTTTGAGATAACAACAGAGTCACAGACCATAAGCTGAGGCATGTTTTTCTTGATTCTTTTCTGTTTAGGTGCTTTTAGGTTTGGGGTAGTACTCATATCATGATCCTTCAAATCGGGAAACACATCAGCCAGAATAATACACACACACTATTAAGGGCTGACTAAAAACAGGAATAATAGAAAATATAAACTGTGACCCCACACAGCAAACAGGGCTACACACATAAAATGTAGCAGAAACAGTTTAAATTGTGCCAAACCTTGTTCTACAATCTGCACACTGCAGTAAATAGCAATACACACATTCATAGTACCAAGTAAGGTTCACTTCTCCAAACATTGACAAAAATCAAGTATATGTCCTTAAATCAAAAATAAATGTTTTGCTTAGAGATTCCCTTGTTAGAAATGAAATCTCCACAGAAAATTCAAATAAAGTAATTTTTGGTAACCACACAATTCAATGATAAAAACAGCTTTAGCAGTGTTAAATCAGTAGTAAATACATAAACGATGGAAAAAGTGAAAAAATGCAGTATTTTCCTCTTGGAACCCAGCTGAAGCAGGTAAAGAGCAGGGGCAAGAGGTCTTGTGTCCAACTGACACCACAGAATTTCAGTTTCCCAGTAGAAGTCATAGAACACCTTTAGAAAATTGCCATAACTGCTTAAGAGCAGAATTAAGCAAGCAAACAAACTTGTAACTTAGAATTCCCAGATGAATTAACAACAGTAGTAAAGAGCAAGAATATTTAAATAAAAAGTTAACACACAAACACACATTTTTTTAATAAAACAGATAGAAATCAAAATTACATTATAATAAAGAGGAATGGAAAATACCAAAGGAATCATATCTGTGTCTAGAAGCTGTAATCAGTCCATACAGGCTACTGAGGATATTCAACTGTGGAAGTCCTACACTGACAGTAAAAGAATGAACTGACTTTCTGTGGCAGGAGTTTGGCTTCTCCTGATGGGTGGGGCTTAGTCAATCCAATCCCATATTACACAGTGTCAGAGGAGGGGATTCTGGCTTTATGTGCAGGCATACATCCCTTACGCCACTGAGGCAGTGTGAATGATGAACATCTCTCACATCACTTCCACTGTTCATTCCTTAAATTCCCTTTTTCACAAATAAGTGGGAAAGCATCAGAGTCTCATTTTACTTCATTGCCCTGTATCTTTATCTTAGTCTTTATTGGTACATGATCTGAAATAGTTCTTGGATGTGTTTCAAAACATTTGATTAAATACCAGTGTTCCCATGAAATATAATTTCTGTCCAGTATACTCCAGTTATTGTACCCTGGGGAATATTATATAAATTCTGAGTTCCTGCTAGTAAACTATAATCTCCATTACAGATATTATCATATATTTCTTCAGAAATCTACCCTTTTTTCTTATATTTCCCTTCTAGGTCCACCTGCTACACCCCCAATACTGCAAATCAGTTTACAGACCACATCCATAAAAAGACGTTATGTACTCACCATAACGTTCCATGTGAGTTGTTCATCTCGCCTTCATTCTTTACTGATGGGTTCGGAGCCAATCCCTCGGCTCCGAGTTGGCCAATTGCAAAGCTCGAGGTCTTCAAATAGCTTGAGGTCAAGTCTCTATCCCATGATGCACCTAGAGTTACCTCAGATCTTGTTTGCTGCGTATAACAATACCATATGTCATTCTTTCACTCCCAAGAGAAGGTATAGAAGGACTGAGCAACCAGGATGGAGCCAGCATTTACAGAATAAATCCAATTCGGAAACAAACCAGAACGAAAAAACAGCTTCGGATCCACCAATAAGTGCTTCACCACTTGTCAGCAAAAAACGGATTTAATGCAGCAAATGTTTAAAATAAAATATGACTGTAAACAAGTTAAGCGCTTTCACCCAAAACATTTGGGCTTCATCAGAACAATTCATAATACACAACTTCATCCTTATATACATAATTTGGCGCCAAAAATTACTTAAACCATTAAACACATTTAAAGCGGCAATATCCTTTATACTGCTATTCAAAGCCGTAATGAAACGGCTTCATCATATAGATTCTATAAAAGCTATAATAAAACATGTAATATATATATACAAAACAACAAATAAAAAAATGATATAAAAAATATGTACAAACATGTAAAACTAATAATTGTATACTTAATATTCAATAGTATTGTACTAGTAAATCAATAGTACTGTGCTTAATAATCACACCCACTAACTAAAATGTATAGATGTGCAACATATTATTCCCAACAATACACTAATAAGTGGGCAGTGAACCTATATTACACACTATCTAGTCAAATATACTATATGTAACAAAAATATGTAAAACATATAAAAACTGTGCATTAAAAATATACTCCACTATTTGTGGTACTCTAATAATAAATATGTATTTCCTACATGGCATTATGTTAACACCACATATCTATATCCATAATAATGTATATGATAAAAAGCTAATACTGACCTATTGTAATTGTAATAATATTTACTGTAATATTTCCAATATGGGTTTAACTGGGACATAATCATTTAGTCCTGGTGGTGTGGTTGCATCTATCAGAAGAAAAATTCAAACGAGTCACATCTGCCTCAGGTGATGAAAAAACTTCTTTATTAGCAGCTAACCAGATTACAGAGCATGTTGGCCAAGATGATCTCCTCTGGTCAACTTGTTTACTGACATCAACTTTTATACTGCAAGCAAAACAACTTTTTGTTATATTTCTGACCGTTGACAGTTGGCTATGAAAAAACACCTGTAATAAACATGTTTACCACAAATCACCTCAAACCAACAGTTAGTACAGAATGTTCAAGAAGTACAGAATGTTCAGTTCAACAATGGTAGATCAAATTTTCCAGGACACACAGCCTGCTTCAGTAAATTAACTCTTACTCTTATCCCAGGCTTCACCAAGCTATAATCAAATCTCTTTATTCTGAAAAGCAGAAAACAGATATTATTGAAGTTTATAAGCAATGCTGCATTTTGTTCACAGATGAGGCCCATCTTTGATAGGCATATCCCAACAAATAACATGTTCATTTTGCAAGAAGAGGAAAAAGGCAAATAACAGTATGTTTTAAAACTTTTTCTCTTAACAGCATCCAAATATATTTGTCACCATACTTCCTTATAGTTTAATAAACTTTTATTGTCACCCCCTCTAGGGTCCATTTTAATAGTATCCAGAATGGCAAATTTAAATTGGTGGGTGTCATCATTCTTCTCAATATGTCTATATAGCACATTAGTAGTGTATTTTGTTCTAATACTATAGGTATGATCATAGATTCTCTTTTTAAAACATCTTTTCGTCTTACCCACATAGTAACTAGAACAAATATTACACTTTGCCATATATATATAATCATTTTGGTGTTACAATTTCCTGTTTTAAATCTTACTATTGTCTTGTGTTCATTCTCTAATACTATTTTATCCTTTTCCAATATGTAACTACATTGATTACAAGCTCCACATTTCTTATCTCATCTAACAGCCCAGGAGGGGGTAGGAGGGAGGGACGTAAGAATGATGGTGAGATGAACAACTCACATGGAATGTTATGGTAAGTACATAACTTCTTTATGTAAAGTTGTTCTATCTCGCTGTTCATTCTTTACTGATGGGTAGCGTCTCAAGCACCATCAACCACGGGTGGCTCACAGGAGTATATTTTTCAGGACTGTAGATCCAAAGGAGGCCCTGTCAACTTTGTAATGTGTGATAAATTATGAGGTTTTGAGCAAGTGGCTGCTGCGCAAATGTTATCAATAGAAAGTCTGGCAGAAAAGGCAGAGGATGTAGAAACAGCATAAAGTTAAGGCATGTTAGCAGCTGAATAAGCAAAGGTGATACAATCAGATAACCATTTATAAAGAGTTGTTTTAGCCACTGGTCTACCCCTTTCCTTGGGTCTGAAAATGAACCAAAAAGCTGGTCTGATTTCCTGAAATCTTTTGTTCTATCCACATAAAATCTGAGCTGTATGTGAACATCAAGTTTGTGCAGCATGTACTTTAAATTGTTTGAATGGTTGGGGAAGAAGACTGGCAAATCAATAATTTGGTTGAGATTAGTTTCAGTTCAAACTTGGGCAAGAAAGAGGGTTTTTTCTAAGTGAGACTCTGTCAGCATGGAATATCAAACAAGGAGGCTTGATGGATAAAGTCTGAAGCTCTGACACTCTGCGAGCAGAAGTAATAGCTACTAAAAAGATGGTTTTCCATGAAAAAAATTTGAGGTCACATGAGGAAGCTGGTTCAAATGGTGGAAGAATTATAAGAGAAAGCATAAAATTAGATTCTATGGAGTATTGGGAGATTTCACAGGAGGTCTAATATGAAAGGTCCTTTTGAGAAAGGCTTTTGATAACTTGTGTGACATAATATTCAATCCTTCGAATCCAAGATGAAAATTAGAAATGGCAGCAAGTTGAACACAAACTGTTGCTGCTGCAGCTCCTTTGTTGAAAATCATAGTCAAGAACTCTAAAATGGAGGCCATAGAGTCTTGGTAAGGATCAATATTGTTTTTAGAGGCCCATATAGAAAATTCTTTCCATTTGCTAAGATATAGCTTTCTTGTAGAAGATTTATGAGAGGATAAGAGAATTTGCTTTGTCACTGGAAAGGTTATGGAACCTGGCTATGATGGGAATTGGAGCAGCCAAGCTGTCAGCTTCAGGGACTGCAGAGAGGGATGAAGTTCCCCCAACGAGTGCGTCAGAAGTTCCAGAACTGGGTCTAGAATCCAACGGTCCTCCAAAAGATGAAGTTAAAGGAAGGGGAACCAAGTCTGACGAGGCCAATGAAGGGCTATTAGAATGATGGTCCTTCTCAGGGTTTTTGCTTTCTGTAGAACCTTGGGTATCAACGGGATTGGTGGAAATGCATAGAGGAGACCCAGAGGCCATTCATGTATGAGTGCATCCCTTGGGGCTTCTCCCGGAGGGGGAATCAGGGAAAAGTAGCTTCAGCATTTCGTGTTCATGTGACTGGCAAAAAGGTCGCAGCAAGGTTGGCCCCACCTGTGGAATATCCTGTCCACTATTTCCATCTTGAGGGACCACTCGTGGGGTAACAAGATTGCTCTGCTCAACTTGTCTGCTATCACAGAAAGTGCTGGGTGGAAACAGCCCACTGCCATACTCTGACAGCCTTGCGACAAAGGGGGTAAGACCTGGTTCCTCCTTGTTTGTTCAAATACCAGACCACTGACATGTTGTCTGTTTGAATTACAATCGTACCCACAGGAAGAGAGTCCTGAAAGTACTGCAATGCCAAAAGTACTGCTCGCATCTGTAGGATATTGATATGCAGATGTGTTTCCTGATCGGTCCATGTGCCTTGGGTTGACTTTCCCTGAAAATGCCCCCCACCCTATTAGGGAAGCGTCCATGGTCACTGTGGCTGCTGGAGGGGGTAGCACAAATGGGCATCCTATCTAACATGAAGTGAGGTCAACCACCACTGAAGATCCTTTTTGTAGGAAGTAGTGATCATTATCATTCGTGTGAATGACCTGAGACGTACCTTCCTGGACTACATGAAAGAGAAGAGAGACATACTCTGATCATGTAGCCCAGGCTGGTATGACCTGACCTTGAGCAGCAGCACACCACCACCCTCACCCAGCCATCAAAGACAAAATGAAATGATTTAACAATTGGCTAAAATTAAAAAAATTTTGGGAGGGGATCCAAGGTCTGTCAGCCTGTCATGATGATGACATCGACAACCGTTAACTCCATCAGGGTTTACCAGGGCTTGCATCTGTCAACTTGCCACTTTCAAGATATTGGCAGCCATTATTAGGCCCATTTTTTTAGGCAAGGCTCAAAAGTCAAACCCAAGGAACCCCAGCCCAACAGCAAAGAAACAACAAGAAAACTAACTCTTAATGCTAGTTACATGGAGCTTAACCTCAGCAATGCACACTCGAAATGCTCAGTGATATGGAGACAAGAACAGAAACTGAGAGCACCCACACCAGAACACAAGCTCACTAGAGCACCCCAGCACTACCAGGCTATACCTCATATCATGCCCATTCCGCCCAAAGAACCATGAACGGAGGGAGGAGGGAGTTTTCATCCCACAATCCAAGGTCCACCTCACTAGGTTAATGGCATTGCCTGATGGAACCATCCAACCATCCATGTGCAACTAACAGTCTTATAGCATCCTTTTCAGTTTATAGCATCCTACAGACCAGATCATCAAGATCTCTCCAAGACTCAGCTTTCCTGGAAACATGAAGAAACTCTCTGATCACCGAACATCACTGACTTTTTCAACACAAAACATTGAAAAAGAGCAAGCCCCAGCACCAACCAAGCCCCAGCACCTGGAATTGGAAATTTAATGCTATGGAACAACAAGAAAATGCTATCAAAAGGCCACAACCACTCATACAGAGGGACAACATACCAGAAGTATATCTCACCAGAGACTCCACCCTCCCTCACAAGAAGTATATCTCTGTCACAAGTGGCCCACACATTGTCATCCCACTCCACCCACCCACCAGAAGACCCCCAACCCAAAACCAAAGTGAAAAACTGAAACCTTCACAACCGAAGACTCTCCCTTCAGCCCCAAAACTTAAGCCCCAACAGGCCCCAAACTGCAGACTGCTATGCCCAACATGGATATCTATATCCCAATCCTGCATAAGAAGGATCCCAGGGATAAGCTCCATGTCAACCAGAAATACCAAGGCAGTATCCAGTACAAGGCACCCCAATCATAAATAAACTGATAATTAAGCCAATAAAAAGTGATTAAAATAAAGGAATAATTAGCAAGAAAGAAGACTGAAAAGCCCATGATCCAGTACTATGAAAAATTACGAAAAAAAACTAAAGGCTCCAAGAAAACAAAAAGAGACAAGGATCGCAAATGATAAAAAGACATTTTAAAGATTTTTAGTTCAGTTTTAAGGCCTGGTATTTTTAGCCCCAAAATCAATATTCTAACCACACAGATCCTACCAATATTCTATCAATCCCCAATCATCAAAAACTCCAGAAGGTCTCAAATTGAAGTACCTACACTTCGGAAGACAGACTCCAAATCCAAAAAGAGCTCCTGCTAGCAAACATTTCCCAAACTCATGGGAAGGCTGCCCTGTCACTCCCAAAAAACAAAACACTGCAGGACCAGATGGCATCCCAGGCTTGGAATACATCCATGCCATTGCACAGCCTAATCCCTCAAATAAAATCCAGGGAGGATGATCCACAGAATAAAATCAGGATATAATCTACCAGAATCTCAGCAAGAGATATGTGCCCACTCACCTAAGGAATACAACAAACCCTGGAGCTAACTCTCCTGGAGCCTTAGGAGCTACTCGCTTACTATCTTGGAGAGCTCTGAACAGTCATCATGGAACTGCATTGGGGAGACACAGACACCAGATCCTACCTGTCGAGACAGTGAGGGCTTTGTTGAGGGCAGATCCTGCCTTTTGAATAATCACCAACACCATATTAGATGAATGCAAGGTTGACCACACAGCCTATCTGGACCTTGCAAAGGGGGGACAATGCAAAGGCATTTGACAACATACACTCGGACATCATAGATAAGCTATCAGCATAGTATGAACCTATGAACCTATGTGAGACATGGGAAGCTCTTGGTAAGACCATTGAGTGAACAACACCCATTGTAGTATCTGCATATGCATACAGCCTAGTGGTATGGCTAGAATTGCTGCTGCCATCAGGCCTAACAATTTCAGAATTTCTGATGCTGGTCATTTGTCTTTGGATATCAGAATGCTGACATGCTGATGAAGAAGAAAGACTCTTTCTACTGGAAGTCTTAGTGCGGTGGTGGTGGTGGTGGTGGTGTCCATTTCTGCTCCGATAAAAATGATATGCTGCGATGGCGACAAGGCAGATTTTTCTGAGTTGATTGCAGAGTGACAGAGTGGGCTGCCTGGCCTAAATGAGTTGATGCCTGGTGGTGGCAGTAAGAAGCCAATTGTCTAGGTACGGAAACACCTGGAATCCTAAATGCCTCAGGTGAGCCGTGACCACTGCCATGCATTTGCTGAACACTCTGGGGGCTGTAGTGAGGCCAAAGGGCAGGGCTCGAAACTGGTAATGACTGGCTCCCAGCCGGAAGCACAGATGATCCCTGGATGGGCTGGCCATTTTTATGTGGTAGTACGCATCCTTGAGATCTAGCGAGCACATCCAATTGTCTTTCCCTAAGAAGGGAAGTATAGACTGAAGAGTGACCATCCGGAACTTCTCTTTCTTTACAGATTTGTTCAGTCTGCTGAGGTCCAATATGGTTCTCTAGTCCCCAGTCTTTTTTCAAACTAAAAAGAATCTTGAGTAAGTTCCGGATCCTGTCTGGTCTGCTGGGACTGGTTGGATGACTCTTTTTCTTAGCAACGTCTGGACCTCTATTGTTGCTTGTTCCCTGTAACTGGTGGAATGTCCAGGATTTTTCTTATGGGTGGAGGGGGAGTGGTGAATGGGATGAAGTATCCTCTGGAAATGATACTTTGTACCCAGCTGTCTTTTGTTATTTTGAGCCAGGCATCTGCGTACAAAGATAAGCGACCCCCAACTGCCTCCAGAGCAAGACAGTCGGGCCTCCTTTCAGGATCGCTGGTAGGGCTTCCCAAAGAAGTGATCTCTGTCGCCCTGGCGTTGCGGACCCCCTCTGCCACGAGGGCGGCATCTTCCATTATTGCCCCCTCCTCTGCCTCTGGAGGGGGGGGTTCACCACGTTTGCCCTGAAAGGCTCCTTGGGATTTTTGGAACCACATTTTTCCTCCCCTTTGACCCTTAGGGTAGGGTCTGGTAGAGGTGGAAAAACGGACCCCGACGGCAGACAGAGTCTTTCCGTCCTGCTCATACCTGGTTAAGGTTTCCTTTACTTTAGGCCTGAAAAGGGACAAGCCATCAAAGGGGGTATTCACGACAGATGACTTGAAGGGCTCCATGGAGGAACACAAGTGCATCCAGGAGTGTCTCCTAAGAGCAACTCCTGTACCTGCTGCCCTATTGGTTCCATCAGCTGCATATGAAATGAAGCGCATGGATGAGTTTACTATAGAAGTGAGGGCAGCAAGCTGGGCGGTAACTCTGTCAGTAGCTCCTGCAGCTACTGTACCCTGAAGAGCATCTCCTAGCTTTTTAAGGAGATCTCTTTGTAATCTGGTAAAATGGGTTAAATAGTTGAGTGAATTAAGAGCAAATGTCGCTGAACTAAACATGCGCTTCCCATATCTATCCATGATCCTGGAGTCTCTGTTAGGAGGATGGATAGACGAGGAAGTTTCAGACATTTCCTTTTTGCTGGCTGCCACCACCACCATGGCATCAACTAGCACATCTTTTGTCAAGAAAGATTTGTCAAGGGGGCCAGAAATTAACTTATTAGGCCTCCTAGGGACAGGCTTCATAGTATCCGGAGACTCCCACTCCCTTCGTGAGGCCAGCTGCATCAGCTCATCGAAGGGCAGAGAAACCCAAGAGGTGGAGGGCTGAGACACAAAAGCCTTCAGGAGAACTGACGTGCCCTCAGTAGGGTTTTTGGACTGCCAGTCACCCCTCTGCCTTAGGATTTCAAGTATCTCAGCAAATGAGATATCTTCAGAGGGGGACTGTGGGGACCCTTCTGACTCATCCAAGTCAGTATGAGATGTTAGAGACTCCTGGGGGGAGTCTAGATTTTCCTCTTACAAACACTCTCCCTGGGAGCCTCATCATTGGGAGCTTCTGGTGAAGTCTCGGAAGAGCAAGGACCACCCAATGGGTCTCTATGCTTGGTCAGGATGTGTGAGGCAGAAGCAGACACAGGCACTTTAGGGGAGGAGGAAGCCAGACCTGAGGTTGAGGATGTCTTAGGAGACACAACTCTCCTCATGGTATCGAAAGCACCTCTGCTCCGATGCGAGGGAACCGATGGATCTGAGGAAACCATCGATACCACCGGCACTGGGACAGTGGGCTCTGACCCAGAGGTAGGAGCCGAGCTCATCCGAGCCAAAGCCCTGAGAGACAGAGTCGGAACCGACAAGTCGGTCGACTATCCTCCCCAGACCTGGCCAGAGAATGTCGGCTCCTAGAGTCCTCGATCGGCACCAAGAATGTCACAGCAAATGTAGCCAAAGACACTGGAGCAGGCAGCTCTGAGGGTTCCACAATCAACAGGTCCAACTCCTCTGGCTCCAAAGGACCAGCATGGCTTGGAGGAGGAACAGTTTGAGCTGGTGTAAGGGTCTTTGGCTCCGAAGCCATTTGGGTTGGAGCCAATAAAATTTTTGCCAAGGCCGGTGTAAATAACAGCTTCTGCACCACACGATCCACATCCAGATCAGAAAGGCTGAAAGAGGACCAAGATGAGCACACCGAAGGTGGTACCAACTGTAATAATGGACTCTTAGGAGTTTCAGATACCGGTTCCAAGACTAGAGACCGGCTCCAAAAAGAAAGGACTGTTGCTTCCGATGTCAGTGGAGCAGAAGTCAAAGATTTTTTTTTATTTCTTTGACTCAGAAGTCTTAGAAGACTTTGAGGACTTGCTGGATCCATATTGGTCACTCAAAGCTTCTTGGAAGGATGGTTTCAACAAACCTCTGTCTATTAATTTTCGTTTCCTTTCCTGTAGGACTCTGGAGGAGAAGGAATGGCATATAGAACAGATATCCTGTAAATGCAGGGCTCCTAGACAGTACACACAATTTACGTGGCTGTCTGTTACAGACATCTTTTGGGCACTTTTTGAAACCTGACTTAGGATGCTTCTCTTGGTCAGCCATTGTAATCTCAGAGAGAAAATTACTGTCACCACAAAAGATTCTTAACAGTAATTATCAACAAAGCCTTAAATAAAATCAGGCTGAGTAACACACACACACATACACACACACACACACACACACACACACACACACACACACACACACACACACACACACACACACACACACACAGTAATAATAATGTAAATATTAAAGTGACAGAAAAAGGTTTGTCTAAAACACACAAAATGAAATATATACGCATACTATGCAAGAAAAAAGAGGACAGCTGCTACAAGACACAACAAACCTTATCTAAGATATTCTAAAGAATAGTTATATCCGACAAAAATTATTGTCAACTGCAAAAACTTCAACAGTATTATCAAATCCAAGCCTTTTCTAAAAAAAATTAAGGCTAAACACACCACACAGCAAATAACTATAAACTAACTATTTAGTATAAATCGTGACAAAAGGTCACTGACTAAACATACTCTAGTAATTAGAAAAAGATTTTTAAACTAGGCCTAAAACAAGAGGCCAACTAGAATTTTAAAGCACACTAAGGGAAGGGAATACAATGTAGGTAAACACACCAAAAAGCTATAAGAGCTTTATAAAACTATTTAAACTACCTAAAACTATCTAAATATCAATATAATTAAGTAAAGTATGAAAAAACAGTTTTACTGGCCCGAGCTAATGCAGAACCTCCGATCTGTTGTAGCGGCAAACTAGAACTGAGGTAACTCTAGGTGCATCATGGGACAGGGACTTGGCCACGAGCTATTTGAAGACCTCAAGCTTTGCAATTGGCCGACTCGGAGATGAGGAATCGGCTCCAAATCTATCAGTAACGACTGAACAGCGAGATAGAACAACTTCACATATAATGCTTCCTGCAGAACAGGCATAATTTATCCCAAAATTCTCGAGCTCCATATCAGTAGTTTTAGGTGGGATATAAATATATGCTAGTGTAAACGTTCCCTACCAGTAATACCTTACTATCACAAATCCATCATTACTGTCTATCTTTTCTTTTTCTGTCACAGATGGAGCCTGTTCTTGACAACCAATTCCCTCCTCTTTTCCTCTGTCCTTAATGTGGTTGTTGTTGTCTTTCGGCTTTTCCTAGTTAGGGGTCGCCACAGCAGAACACCGGTCCACTAATGATTGGCAGTAGGTTTTTTTTTTTTTACGGTGCCGAGTTGCCAGCTCGACGCCCAACCTTCAACGAAGGCACGCCCATTCACGCATGTCTTTCGAACGCCACTCGACTGTGGGGAGGACATGCATACTCCACACAGAAGGTACTCCCCACACACCAGCCGAGAATCGAACGGGAGAACCTCTTGCTGTGAGGCAACAATGCTACCGCTGCACCACCGCGGATTTCTCTGTCCTTAATACTCTGCTAAATATCCATTCTGAATGTTTTTTCTTTACTTAATCCACATACCTATTTCTATCCAAATGTGTTTACTGTAACATCGCAAATCACACCCCATTCTTCTTAATATAATTTAGTACTCTTTACTTTTGGTCTACACCTGCAATTATGACTGACATTTCCTGATGAAATTGATAAGGCAGTCATTCTAATAAGAAACTATTAGTTTCACATATTCAGCATGAAAGTTCTTAGGAATATATTTCCAGCTTGCAAATTATATGCACACATTAATGCTTGTGAGGCTGATCTTGTATGCAAATGCTGGTTTTCAACTAACTTTAAACTCATGTTCAAAGGTTCACATGTGTGGCTAATGACCACAATGGCCATTTTAAGCCTAGCCATGCATCCCAAATCTCTTGACTAGTGTGCCAGGCTTTGTGCTTTAATGAAAACACTTACTAAACAAGAAACTAAATGCATTTTAAACTCCCCAACTACTTTTAACTCACAGTAAACACACAGAACTATACACACTTGCCATAAAAGGGAATATTTCCATATTCCATACATCTCCATATTGAGACAGTTGCCCCAAACAGAAATCTACACCCATAGGTTCCTGCTATTCTAAAGTTAGGTTTAATCACGATGAAAAGTGCATACTAGCGCCTGTGTTCCCCTTTGCACAGATATCATCTATCACCGAAGGTAGCTCTATACTTTAAGACATAAATGTTCAATTTAAAAGTAGAAAATGTCAACTGCTGCAAAGGTAAAACTCATTATCCTACATTGTCCTACATATGAATCCATAATGATGAATCATAAATGTTTCAAATGGATCAATATTGAAACCCCTCTAAGTCAAAGGAAGAACACTGTCCTGAAAGAGGAGAAAAGAACATGAAGACAATGGATTAGAATTTGATAATTTCATAAATAGGAATCTGTGTCATAAAGGATCAGTTAGCATCAGTAGATGTTCAATCCAAAGCTTCCAAAAGTCATGTAGTACAGAGCAGCCCCAAAAATATTATTATTTCCTCAATATTTACCTAAAACAACCACTTCCTGTTAGACTTTCTACATCACTTCCTCTACCTTTCCACTTCCAAACACTCTGATGAAATTCACAATCTTCTCTGTATATCACAGAGTCCTACTTCTCAATTCAGCTTTTTCTCAAACACATCTCACCTCTGCAATTTAATTTATTTATTTTATTTATTTGACATTTGTTAACCGGGTTAGTCTGACTGGGCAAGATGCCCTTTTTCAGCAGAGACCCGAGGAGAAAAGCTGCAATTACATAATAATCAATACATTGATTAATACAAACAATTAAAGTAGGAGAACAATTGGTCTTTATACAAAGGAAGTAAGAAATACATAAAAAAACAAGGAAAAGAACATATAAGTAAATCATAGGAACATATTACACTAAATAGTCAAGGATTTAAAACAATTTGTAACATTCAGCGTGACAGTAATTACAATGTAAAACCTTAAGAGGCAACAGGGACTGGGAGCAGAAGAGGAGAAGATTGAGAGGAGGGAAGTTAGATGTGAAGGAAAATTGATTAGAAAATTGAGTTAAAATAGAAAGTTGAGGTAGAAAAAAGAAAAGGGGACCTTAGCTGTTGAGAGAGACAGAGAGGCAAGGGGGAAGATCTTCAAGTGGGGTCATTGCAGGAGCAGATCGAAGAGGTATGCAGGTATTTTTTAAAGCTATTTTAAAGCTGTGAGTATTATCAATTGTGCGTAAATGTAGATGAAGTTTGTTAGAGGCAGAGTTGACAGAGTGGGTATAGAGTATCTTAACAATGAATTTGTTAGGTTTGGAGATAGACAATAGGAGTTGGTCTGAGCTACGTAGGCTGTGGTTAGGGATATAGAGGGAGATAAGATTAATCAGAGATGGACAAACAAGGGGATGGTGAAGGACAGAGTGGGTCAGATGGAGCTTGGCAGAAGGATTTGGTGTTGGACTTCAGGCCAGTGGAGTTTCTTTAGGGCAAGAAAGTGGTATGTTCGATAAGGGAGATTACTGGCAAATTGAGCTATTTTATTATGTGTGTGTTCAAGTTTGGTAGTCAGATTCTTTTGTAGTTGGGTGAATAATGGGGAGGTGTACAGAAGGGTGGGAAGAAGGTATGCTTGAGCTAAAGACAATTTGGATTCAGGAGTTAAGACTTTTTTATTCCAGTATAGCAGTCCAAGTTTTTGGTGAGTTTTTTAATACAGTTAATGTGAATGTCAAATTTAAGCTTGTCATCAACATAAACTCCGAGGAGTTTAGTATGTGACTCAACTTTGATGGAAGTGTTATTTAGAGAGGAGAAATAGTTTTTAAGATGTTGGAGAGATTTAGGCAGGAAGAGTAGAAGTTTAGTTTTGTTAGGGTTAAGAAGTAATTGATTAGCAGAGAGCCATTTTTCAACAGAATGTAGAGATTTTTCAGTAAGGGTGAGTAGGTGAGGTAGTTTATCAGATGTGGAGATGATACTAGAGTCATCTGCATATTGAATCAGAGTGGAGGTAGGACAGGAAAGGTAGAGGTTGTTAGTAAAGATGTTGAATAAGAGAGAATACACTCCAGTATGTAACTCACACACTAATTACTGCCTCCGTTTTTCTTCTACTCTTTTCCACTCAGCCCCACTTCAAGTTCTACAACATAACAACTGAAATTCCCTCCTGGTGGGTCACACACATCCAATCAGCATGTCCCCATTTCTAAAAGAGCATATATACTGTCCACTAAGTCCCTCCCCACCACACACATTCTCACAATTGGCAACACACCATATAAATTATTATTACCTCAGGCTGATGGCATCCTTTTCAGCCCAGGCCCACTTGTAAACAAATACCTCTCTCTGGCTCACAAAAACTTAGGAAGTATCATTAATAAGTGTAGACAATCTGAGCTGTGGACCACACAATATAACACTAAAGTAATTGCAGCCACAGAAATAAGTCTCAAAATACCTCCTGTATTCTCCTCTCTCACTTCTACAGAAACTTTTGATAACAGGCCTTGTTCACTACAGGTTGGAGACAAACTGTTATGTTAGGAATGATTCCAGTCTGAAGAGAACAGAAACTCATATCTGTGTGCCTAAACCTCAGAACCAAAAGCAACCACAGAGAAACACTGCTGCCCCAGGAATCAAGCACAGCAAGCTAAAAGCTTTCACTAGTAAATCACAGTCAGTAACACAGGTGAAATTCCTCACGACTCTAATAGGTAGTTAACACTTTAATCCATAGGACATAACCAGCACTGCCTTAGATACAAATATATACAGCCAACACTATATCACATGACTAATCCAATAAAATTTAACAATATAGTAAAAGTACTACAGCACTTCTATATAAATATTCTAAACATATATGTTAGTAAAAAACATATATACACTAATAAAAAATACAACTATAGCCATGCAGTACGTAACTAATGCACTACTGATAAGAATGTTATTTTTTCTTGGATAGTTTCCACTATTAAGTCCTATTTGCAACATAAGCTCACTGTATTCCAACTTAAGCTTCCATGGGCCACCTCTGGTTTCAACAGTAATTTCTTATAGTACTACAAACCTGTATCCTTGTTCCTTACACTCATTGGTATTTTTTATACAGTGCATTGTTCTCATTAGTATTTTTTATGCCACAAAAATGCCCATGGATATGTTAGTGCAAATTACGCCCTAGCCATGCGCACATAAAAACAGTGACAGGGATCACAGTAGGTGAGATATACAATGCCTACATTGCAGGGG
The DNA here is from genome assembly GCF_019279795.1 of Protopterus annectens. Lineage (NCBI taxonomy): Eukaryota > Metazoa > Chordata > Ceratodontiformes > Protopteridae > Protopterus > Protopterus annectens. Next base: position 1,131,133,558 of record NC_056747.1, read on the forward strand.
CGGCTCGTGCTACTGGACTGCAGGACTGCAGCCCCCCAGCTGGAAAAAGAAAGAAGAAAAATAATAAAAAAGAAAATAAAAAATGACTCCCGGAATGGAAAATAAAATAAAAAACTCCTGGAACGGACTTTGTGCATGCGTGCATGCAACATTCATTCCCGGAACTACACACAATCCGGACTGGTTTAACAACAGTCCGAAATAGGCAGAAGGCAGCAGACTACAGAAATGCCCAGAAGTCTATGCGGTTAGGACCGCATACACTGGAAAGGGGACCGGACTGCAACGTCTGCAGGCTGGATATCCAGCCTGCTCTCCGGGATATCCAGCCTGCTCTCGCAGGAACGTTTTTCTCATCGTGGGGAGTACTGGGACTTATTTTCTTCAAGCAGCTACTGGATTCAATGGAGCTGGGACTTAGGACATCAACGGAGCCCTCAGGTATGTTTATTTCAACTGAACGGTGTGTGTGTGTGTGTGATTGCAAGGTGGGAGGGTGGGTCCATATATACATGCGTGTAATTAACACTTCGATAAAATAGACCTCTTTCCAGGGCAATGTTATAATACTCATAAAGTAAACAGGAGCCCCCCCTGCCCATATCACAACTCTGTACAGGTGCTGATATCCTTCTAACAGGTTAATCCCCACTTCTATCCACTACACGAAGGAAACTGACTGCATTGAATATGTGTAGTGCAGAATGACCCCAAAACCAAGTACCTATGAAAATGCAAGGCTCAGCAGAAGGAGAAATGCATCATAGCTGAAAGAGCTATTGGTTTTATGAGAAAATGTGAAAGCTGTGTGGTTCTTTTGTATAAGTGCTAGGTAGTAACAATAGTTGTGAGTAAGGAGCACACCTCTGCTGGATATACTGAACTACACTCTACAACCATTTTAATTGCATAGCGTTGTAACAAAGAGTCCTGCAACAATTCTAACAACATTATCAAGGTTAGTTAACGGTGCTGGCAATGTTACATGGTCCACCAACAGTTCCATTACTGAGTAATAATAATGTGTCCTATGGCAGAACATCTGTCATACATGCCTCCACAATGATATTTTAAACTCAATCTCTCAGGCTAAGACATGAGAAACTTTGAATGTCATTAGAATACGCAGTACACAAAAACAAAAAAAAAATGTTAGAAAATAAAATAAAATGTCCAATAGTATGTGTAACTTCCAGCTCGTAACTATCAAAACTGTGAGTCTATGAACTAGGACTGCTCTAAATCAATTCTTCTTTAAATGACATTTCTGTTGCTACTCCCTCTATATGCATCAAAGATTCTTTAACATCTCAGTCACTGACATTTCACAAAAGCCTGCTTCACTTGCATGTATGCTGCCATCAGTGTTCGAATAATAAGTTAACAACTCTCTTAGAAGAAATGGTCCAAAGAAGGAAAAAAAGTGAGCTATAATCACTTTCTCTGTGTAGACACTAATTATGTATTAAAATAATGTTGCTCTTTAAATAAGTAACAATAAAGCAAACTCAGATCTTTGTTTTATATCCAAAAAGGAAGAGTACCTCAAGCAGTTATGCCCAGAGCTAGTAAACAATATCAAACGTAGAAAGTCCATATGTTTTTACAGTCTCACTGAGGATGCACCTGAGAGTTTGAAAAATTGTAGTATATATATTCAATTTTATTAATTCAATAAAGTGGCATTCCTTGCTTGCTTCTTGAAGCTAGGTATGCACTTTTTATCTTTGCTTTGTAGTAATCAGTTCATACAGTTGCATATATTCTCTGAAAAGTTAGTCAAACTAAAGATGAAGAGAAATTGTATAACATATTTCTTTAGATAGATTAACACATCTCCCATTTTACACATAGAAGACTGACGATTGCAAATCATACAACAGGAATCAGTTCTAAAACAAGAAATGCTGAAAAATAGTCTCTCACTGGACTCCAGAAGTTCACAGCTCATGCAGCTGCATGTCCTGCTGGCAACATGTCCGATGAGCAGCATATGTGCTTGTGCAGGGATAGAAGGAAGTGACCAACTGATCAGTCATCCTGTGGGACGGATTTAGGGGCACATTTGCTTCTAGGGTTTTCCCCATCATATGCAGGAGAGTGACCAGTCTTATAGGAGGACAATGACAATCCCAAATGATGTTTTGCAGGACTTTGTTTTTGGTCTTCACATGGTGGAGTCATCTGGAATGATTAGCTATAATGGGGAAATTATGCCCCACTGATCTAGGATACCATCCGTCCCTCTGACCCTATCTGAATTCGACAGGACCAGGTTGGATATGACTATGGAACAGTAAATCTGTCAGGTCTGGCGCTTTCCATGGAGGACTGTTTGGAGAAGTGGAATAGAGACTGAAAGTATTCAAGCATGGTAATGAAAAAAATTCACTGATTTAAAAAAGAAGCTGTCTTACTACATTTCCAGTTATACTACATTTCGCTTTGGCAATGTTCTTAATGAGTTAACAAGGGACTTAAAAGAGAATTCACTGGGTAAGTTCAGTTAGTATATAAATAACAGAGTGATACAGGGAACTGGAAATGAGCTTGTTATATCTTGCAGATGGTGCCTTGCTTATAAAAAACCCTCATTTCTGTTACTTCCTTCACTCATCTCAGGAAAGAGTGAAGATTACCACTGCCACCAGTAACTCACAAGTGCTAGTGCAAAGGTACATTAGTGCATAAGGTCACAATGAGACACAACTCTGTAGGTTGAAGAGGAATATGTACTGTACATGCAGCAGTGCACACATTTAATGTGATACATACTGCTGCATGTAACAACCGCTAGTGGACACCTAGCTAGAAATCTCCAAACAAGAATCCAAGTATTTAAATACAATGAACATCCAGATATGGTCAGAAATAATTTAACAACAAGCAGCACAAAATATAGCACAAACACAAAGTAGCACTCCAGCGCCTCGGCTTCACATAAGCCTTCAAGGAGTACATTCACCATACAAAACCCCATCCTCGATACCCCAGGGTTGCCAATCAAACAATTAATTAATATAACCATTATAGAATTACCTCATTTTTAAAATACATTCTCTTTAAAGATACATATCAAACAATGTTTAAATAACACATTTCCAACAGCAGTCTGTGTTCAGACCCTGTGGAATCAAAGTCCCATATTTTAAAATAAAAAGTGTTTCTTTATACAACAACAAATTTCTAACATAATAACTCTCTCTTTTGCCTTGTACCTGTTCTAAAATAGTAGCTTTTAAATCTACAGAATTACTGTTATGATACAGTTTAAAATGTTGGGCTAAAGGGCTCTCTATTTTACCTAGCCTTATATCTCTTAGATGTTCTGATAATATCTTCTTGAACATTCGCTTAGTTTGCCCTATGCAATATTTATTACAACTAAACTTAATTGCATAAATCACCCTTTCAGTAGTACAATAATATTCTCCTACCATTTCAAATCTAATATTAATTTTTGGAAAGATTTGTACTATATGATGACACCCTATGCAACTACCACATGGTGTAGTTCCTTTAGATGGAATCTGCTGCAACAACCTATTATTAGGACTCTCAAATTTAATATGCACTAACATGTCCCTCAAGCTTTTTCCTTTCTTATACGAGAAAACAGGACTCTGTTGGACTAGTCTTGATAACACCCGAGATCTACACAAAAATTTCCAATAATGCCCAATAATTAGTTTTACACTGTCACATATTATAGGTCATAACTACAATAAAAACTATCATCTGTAATGTTATTCTCTCTATATGAAGAAGCTCTATGTACTATATTAGTAGTATCTCCATATCTTTCTCTCTTTATTCTTTTAACACTTTTCTTTATTACCTGTACGTTATAATTTCTATTCATAAACATATCCATTGTACGCTGCAGCTCTTTTTCAAAATCATAGTTATTACTGCATATTCTTGAAATTCTCAGGAATTCTCCATATGGCAGAGAATCAAGAGTGTGTCTAGCATGAGAACTATTACCTAACAAACTGATTAACTATTTCACATTTTCTATGTAGGTTAGTATTTATTCCCTTTCCAATTACCTCTTCTAATATTATATCCAAAAATGAAATTCTACTACCATATTGCAAACCATCAAACTGTATAAGGAATGTATTATATTGCAATTCTGTTATAAAATCTTGAACAAATTCTATTCCACCTTCACAGAGAAAAAACAAATCATCTATAAATCTAAAATATAACTTCACATATTGTTTATAAAATGAATTTGTATAAATATATTCTGTTTCAAACATACCCATAAATAAATTAGCATACATAGGCGCAAATGAAGAACCCATTGTTGTACCCTGTAGCTGATGGTAAACTATCTTCAAAACAGAAAAAAATATTTTCTAAACTAAATTTCAAAAGTTCCATAACATAATGTGCTAATGGATTATCACCCAAGTATATGCTAAGAGCTTCCATTCCATATGTGTGTTTGATATTTGTGTATAGGCTTTTTACATCTATAGTTACCCAATACATTTCTTTTTTCCAGTTAACATTTTTTTATTTTTTCAAAAAAATCAAATGAATCCTTTATATATAAAGGGAGACGTATAACTTCCTTTAATAAACATTTATGTAAAACCATTCCTAAATTGTGTAAAACATATTTTCTTGCAGACACAATTGGTCTCCAAGGTGGATTAATCAAATTCTTATGCACTTTGGGTAAACAATAAAAATATGCCATTTCTGTTTCATCACAAGATAATTTCTTCTCCACATCTTGTTCAGTCCAATGCCCTAATCTTAGCCCCTTACTAATCAAACACATACACTCTGCTTTAGCTTCTTCCACTTTAGATCTCATTACAACTTCATATACTTGGTCATCCTGTAACAAATCATAGCACATTTTACTATATTGTGAGTGGTATGTCACTACTATTTTATTACCCTTGTCTGAAAGTTTTATGACAAGTTTTATCTGATTAGAAAACTCTTAGTGCTAACCATTCACTTTTTGTCAAATTATAATCAACATTTCTTTTATCAAAATCTTTCAATAACATTTCTACTTCAAAATCAACCACATACTGAAACTTTTTTATTTCCTCATGAATAAATGGTGGTATGAACTTGCTTGTCACTTTTAAGTCTGAAGTATCTATAGGGCAATAAGCATTTATATCACTTTTACATGAAACAAAAGATTCATCAGAAGCATCACTTGTTAAAACATCATCCTCGACACTATCAACTGTCACATCTTGTACATTTTCAACCCAACTAATTTCTCTATGTACATTCTTATGAATAGGAAAGTAATACCATAAATGCATTTTTCTACTCATTCTAAAAAAAATTATAGGCGCTAGAGTGCTACTTTGTGTTTGTGCTACCTAGCTAGAAATATTCGTAAATGCCAATGTCTGTTAATAACTTTCAAACAAACTGCCATTTATGTGTTATTAAAGGGCATCTTTGAGAAGACAAGTGGGATGACAGAAAAATTCTGTACAAGGAAACAAAGGTAATGGCTAAGTGAGGATCAGAAAAAAGGGAAAGCTTGGTGAAGAAACTAATACAACATAACAAAACATAGTATAACATGATATAACATAACACACTGTACTAGTGAAAATATATCCCATGCAGTTCTTCTCTGCCACTGAAAACATATCCAGCTTAAATGTTTCCTCATACGGAAGACAATTCATAGTGTAAACGGACTTTTACTTTCTGTAAACCTTTCCAATGTTAACAGTTTCTTTAAGCCTGCATGGTTCCCAAAAACATATACAGTAATCAAGATGAAATATAACCAGTTCAAGACAAGATAAAGTCAATACAACAATAATCACCACAATAAAACACTCCAGTATGTGAAAAAGTAATTAATTCCAAATCTAGCTAAATTCATTAAGCCACAAGGAACATGACAAAAATGTTCAGATTTTATTGGAAGCCCCTTCATTCTTCAGTACAATCTAAAATTTCCAAACAGCAATGTTAAATACATGCATCATGACATTATAAATCATATTCTTCCCTTTTAAGGTAATTTAAAATCATATGATCCTTTGCAAAGATGGTCATTCACCCAGGATAAAATGAAAATATTTTTATGTTGATTAGTAAACAGTACCCTTTAATTTCATATAAACTTAAAGACAGCCACTTATAAATATGGAGTTATGAGCAAAATGTGAGATAGACAATGAGAAATATACAAGCAGTACGTGTATTTTGTCTCATCCAAATCAAAGAGTATGAAGGTCATTTTGACAAACCATTCAGTAAAAACTACAAGAAAGAACAACCAAGCTAGAGTCTTCACCGTGTGATACATTAAACCTCCTGTAGTGGAGGTCCATGGGATATATGCAAATAACCCCTGAAGTCTTTATGGTTACATTCAGGCCAATAAAGCCTCACTGGGGGGATGACTGCATGCCAATGGCTAAGGTGATGGATATAGTAGGAATTCACTCTGTGTGGTCCGCACACAAGATGCATTCAAAGCTTGATATTCTTACCATTCAAGGACCCTGGGTATATCTATTTGGCATTTCTTTAGATTTATAACCATTGATTAAAGTGGCCAAACAGTGAGCTAATGCATTTATAAAAGATACTCTGCTTAGTAGTTTGTGCACATTTATATGGTTCAGCATTCTCTGCTACATAATATACCGTATCGATATTTGCCAACATGTGGGATTTTATATGAGAGCTCATTGTCAAACATTCACCTTCCCCATAAAGGTTTAATGATGTAGTATCAGCACATTTTACTAAGAGTTAGCAAAACTGACTTTTGATAAAATGTAAGAAGAACTGAACCCTCACATAAAGTTACTGTTCAATCTCAGCCTTACTACAGGATATGTACCCAAGGAATGGCGTACAGCAACAGTGGTCCCACTCCACAAAGGTGGTGCCACAATGGACCCCGGAAACTATCGCCCTATAAGCCTGACTAGCCTGGTCTGCAAGGCTATGGAGCGTATCATCATTGAACTCATAAACAAAGACATTGGAAACTTCCAAACACTGGATCCCACCCAATTCGGCTTTGTTAAGGGCAGATCTTGCCTCTTGAACCTGGTCGACTTCTTTGAAACAGTCACCAAGGCCATAGATGAAGGGAAGGAAGTCCACACAGCCTATCTGGACCTCGCAAAAGCCTTCGAAACAATACACCACTCGGGCATCATAAATAAGCTCATCAGCTTAAATATCAACCCCTATGTCACAAGATGGGTTGTAAACTGGCTCAGGGATAGAACCCACATGGTCAGAATTGCAGGTGCCATGTCAGACTCTAAACCAGTTACAAGTGGCGTCCCACAAGGCTCAGTCCTGGGACCTCTCTTGTTCGGTATATACTTCTCTGAGGTACAGGCTAACATGGGAGGACTATGGCTGACCAAGTTCGCAGATGACTGCAAACTGGGTGCCATAACTGACTCACCGGCTGACACAAGCATCCTCCAAAAGCGTCTCACAGAGACGGATAACTGGTGCCAGAGCCATGGCCTAAAGCTAAATGCCAAAAAGTGCATAGTCATCCCCTTTGGGAAAAACAAAGTGCCCACAAATTACCACATAGGTGGTAATCCATTAAGTACGGAAGAAGTAATTAGGGATTTGGGGACCCAGGTAGACAGCAATCTCTCCTTTGAAAATCACGTTGCCAAAGTGGTTAGAAAGACCTTCTATATAGCCCACCTTATCACGAAAAGGTTCACATCTAGATCAAGAGAGGTCATTGTGCCCCTCTACTCATCACTCATCAGGCCCATAATTGAATACAATGCCCCATTTGGGATGTACCTTACCAGACACCTGCAGCAACTGGAAAGACCCCAAAAGTACCTCACCAAGAAGATCAAGGGACTCAAACAGATGCCCTACGCAGTTAGGCTAAAGAAACTCCAGCTCTACTCAGTTGCTTACCACCTACTCAGAGGCAATCTGTGCCTGACGTATAAAGCCATGTCCAACCCAGAATTAATGGACATGCTCCACCTCAGGAAATCCAAATCCCTTAGAGCTACACGCTCCAGGGACTTAAACCTCAGCACAGAAATAAATAGGACATGCTGGAGGGACAGATTCATATCCCAGAAGCTCCTCACTCTGGAACAAAATCCCAATCCATGTTAGGCAGAGCCCCTCAATGACCCCCTTCAAGAGAAATCTTGACGAGTGGATGGGAGATCGTAGGTTTATCCCTGGGATCTCTTCTGTGTCCCTACTAGACAGAGGCACAGTAAACTAACCTTAAAAGGGCTATCTTCTGTGACCTACTATACAGAGGCACAGTCAACTAATCTAAAAGGGTGGCGAAAGCCAAACACACTCTGGCTAGGCTTATAAATGCCCTAGGGCAGATAGCCTAGTATCAATCTATGAATCTATGAACCTATGAGAGGTATGCGCAAATAAATCACTTTAGGTATATTCAACTGTCACCGATTTTGGCTCAAAATTTTGCTTTCCTCCTAATAATCCCACCACAAAATGGCAATTTTGGAAGAAAACGTGGAGGGTTTACAATTAATAAATAATTGTAATGATCAGAGTTATAGATTACTTTTATTTCAGAGATGCATTTAGATTCTCTATTTTGTCAGCTGCTCAAGTTAACAGTACTAATATTAAAAAGCTTTGACAGCTTCCCAAGCTGTATTGTGTGGCTATTTTATATTTTTGCATCACTTTTTGGTTTGTTTTTCATAAAATTGTGGCTTTCTGGCAAATTAGTAGCAAATCATTAAAGATTGAAGTTAGAAAATAATGACAGACATTTGAGTTTCAGATTTTATACCCTTTAGAAAATTCATACTAATGTAAGACCTACTATTCTATTATCTTTCTAAGTTTATAAGAGCAATATTTAAAAATTGTCCTTATCTTTGGGCCTTTGTCCCACTTCTATTTATGGCTTTGTCCAGATTTCTTGCTCTGAGGTTGAGAGGTATGACAAATATGTCAGGGTCATCGTCTGCCAGAGACATTTCAAATTGTGACATACTTGTTGCACCCCACTCCCCTATGTAGTGACTATGGATGTGTCCAAGCAAGGCAAGGAGCAGTTATGCAGTGTACGTGTGCAGAGTATCCTCCCATCCAAGGTAGACACAAGTACTACAGTGGTTTTTCATCTGTCCTTGATTTTGCAGAAAGTTCTGGTTTTCTGTCATATTTTTATACTGCTGATGCATGCTTTTTATAATTCAGAAAAATGTATGCTGTTGCAGTGCCTGTTGCTCTGTGTTTAATTAGCAATGCTTTAATGACCATCAGGTAAGCTTGTCTGAGATTGTAAGATGCAAGTAAGCTTTAACAGACATACTGTTAAAGAATTACCAATATTGAAAGCCTTTTTGTTTTTGCCATGCAGAGAATATTTACATAACTAGATAACGTATAAGCCTTAGGTGTTGAAATGCATATGACATTATTTATAATAAAGGACAGGATTACAGTATTTTCAGAAGCTCACTACATTTGTTGAAGACTTGCAGTCATCTTTGCAGGCTTTACCCATAAACTAAACAGAATGCCAATCTATCATGTGTGGTCCATAACCTGTGCAGTAATCCTTTAAGCAATTTATCTTGAGCTTGTTTCTTGTTTGCTGTTCATTTTTTACATTGATCATGTCTTCCCCATGAAACAAGTAGATGGTTGTTGTCAGGCAGCAGGTCTTGTTTGGATAAGAAAGATTTTTATAAGTGGGGGTATCACAGAGAATGCTACTGTCAGCATGTCACATGGTACTTTTAGAAAGCTGAATATAAATTATAATTAGAACTGCAGTGCAAGGAGAAGTGGGTTGAGTTGAGTGCTGCTTGTTTTTTTATACTTGATTTTGACTGGCATTCCAGTAATGTATTTAAAAGCAATTTATTTTTTCATGCCTCACAACATTTTTGTTTCCATCTAGATATTAAGTAAGCTGTCATGTACCCAATAAATTGAAATATTTTTTTCTTCTACACTTCATTTTGTCGATTGGACTCTCATAATGACAGTTTGGCACCCAGGACAGCATATTTAATTAAAGTCCCAGTTGTTGTGGTTTTGAGCATAGCTCTGCCCCTTTCTAGTAGACCACACCCCTCGCTTTTAGCCCCACCCATCCAGCTGTCTCCTGCAGCCCCCCTTTGATTTTACGTCACCAGTCACCACTGCTACACGGCCACAATGAAATTTCTGTGTGAACCTAAAATCTTATTCCAAATCCATGAGTTTTAATTCAGATCCAACAAGTGTGGATGAGCAATGCAAACACATACCATATTTATAAGTTCCTAAAATACTAGTCTGGTAGATTTTTCTGTAGTAGCTCCAAATTATCTTTTATGTTCCTGCTCCTTTTATAAATAAAAATAGGTTTATCTCGTATGCCCAAGTATATGCCATCATAATAGGAAAATATTTTCCAATGCTGTTCTATTAGCCAACATTAAAAATCCCTAGACTATATTTTAAAACAAAGTCTTATTAAAATGACTATTACATAAATAATTTTGCAAAGGTCCATCTCTTGATAACAAATTCCCCAAAAGGGGCCTATGCCTGGTATCTCTGTCTTTAGGAATTTGTTTCTTGATGTCATTAACTAAATATATGAGGTAATCTCTATCAGTAAATGTAGCCACTTTCTTGGTTTCATGCTTCAAGGCATCACCCTCCATCACTAATCTCACTAAGTGTAAGAATGACTCTTAATTAAGCTTTTGTTCTGATGAGGCAGGTGATTACTATTGTACAGTAACTATGTACTGGAGAATATAGGTTTACAAAAAATATTAGACTTAAATTTCCTTCTCCAGGGACACATCAAGGTAATTAATACTATTAGTCAAAATATTATACGTAAACTTAAAAAGTGGCACAATATTTTGAATATAATCTAACTGCATGTGCAAGTCATCTAGAGTAACTTGCCATATAATAAAAATATCATCTAGGTACTGCTGGTGTAACCCAAACTTGGAGGTAAACAGGTCTTCTTTCATCCAGCACCACATTATAAGATTTGCAAACAAGGACGCACATGCAGCCCCCAAGGCTACACTACTGATCTGCCGAAAATATTAACCTTCATAAAAGATGAAATTGTTTTTAAGAACCATTTCCATAAGTGTAGTCAATATAAAAGCTTCCTGGTTAATAAGAAACCTGCATGGATACAGTACTTCTTCAATCCATAACAAGCCTTCAAAATGAGGAATATAACCAAAATAAATCTATTACATCAATTTTCAGAAAAATAATGTCAGAATCTTAGTTTTCCTGTTTAATGTTCCCCCAAAATGCCTAAGAGTCTTATCATACAAGGGTATGTTTCAGAAAAATATTTTACTTTTCTTTTTATATGTGTAGCTAGACGATGCATTTTTGTCACTTAAACAGTCACTATACGTCTTAACTGTGGTTGCTGCATACTCTTATATACCTTGGGGATACCAACTATGGACAGTATAAACTACTTTAAAAAAGGTGTACAACTCTTGAGTAATAGCATGCTGCATTAACAAATCATGCAACAGATGACAGATTCTCCCCAAAGGCAACATTTATCTCATTCTTTGGCAGTCTTAAATATTGTGATGTATTAAGTAAAGAAAATATCTGGCAAGAATTATCTATACTGTTTTTCGCCAGCAACTATCCGCCTTTGTTGGGTTTCATAATACACACATCTTTATTATCAACCAACTCCTAAAGCACCTGCCTTTATTCCTGGGTTAAGAGCTTTCAGGTATTTAGGAGCATCCTAATATCATGCTCACACAATTTTCCATTTTCTGCAGGATCTAGTGGTGGGTTAAAAACTCCTTTCCTACAACATATGTCCTTACATTTAGTACAGTCATTGTTATTACCAAACAAAATGGAAAAGTTAACCTTTCTAGTAAAATTTTAAGTGCCAAAATAACTCTGCTAGGTCTGTAGAAGTAAAGCAGAACACCGTATAGCCAAAGCCATCAAATAAATAAACGGTCCAGGCAACAGCAGAAAACAGCTAAATAAATAATTTAATAAAAGTTCACACAAGCGCTTTCACCCTGACTCGATGCAGGGCTTTTTCAAGTGAAATACATAAACATAATATCCCCCCATGTAAATACCCTATATGATAAAAAAGGTGCCAAAAGATCTTAAAGTAAAATGCACCCCTTTGCGTTTAAAGTGCTAAGCAAGCAACACTGATTAATATTGTATAGATAAATTTATCCACAGTTAAATATATACTATCATAGGTTCATAGATTAGTACTAAGCTAACTGCCCTTGTGAGCCATTTTAAGCTTAGCCAATTATCCCATGTGAGACTCAAACCCTGCACCTTGTCTTTGTAAGGCAAACACATTAACCATTAGGCCACCCTCCCAACCCACAATTACAATCATTTCCTACTCTTGAAATACTAAGCAAAGCAACAATAAACAATATATTTACACATAAATGACTTCATCCGTAATTTGTCAAAGTATCACATTAAATACATTCTGCTCAACGAATGCACTCATTCCCTAACAGTTCAGTAGAAAGCAATAAGAATTTTAGCTGTGTTGCTGATTGAGATTCACTGGTTAAAGCTTTCAGCTCATTGTGTATGATTCATGTGGACAGCATCTTTTTTGTAGTTCCTTTTATTAATCACTCCAGTCTCTCTCCCAAAATAAATTGCCAAAAGTAATTCCTCTTCTGACTGATCTAAACTGGCTAAGAGTGGAAATAAAATTTGGAGGCAGTGCCAAACTACTCATTATTGCCATTTAGATCTCCTCTATCCAACACTTCCTTGCTTGACTTTACCGTATATAGTACACTATCATACGCTAAGCACCACAAGCTATTACTAACAGATGATACTAACCTGGATTGGATAAACCCACAGAAAATAGTTCATGAATTCCATAAATCTAACTCATGTTGCCTCAGAATGGACCCAACCCAATCCATCCAACTGTAACACCACCTTACTTGATGTTCTTTTTACTGACATGCCTGACAGACTGGTACAACTGCATGTCTTACCTAACTACTTCCATGACTGCTAAAGACCCTACCACCCAAAGTACATTCCTGAATCTTCTTCAGATATACTACTCACAGAACTACACACCATTGAGTGGAGCCCCTTTTACAGTTGTACTGAGCCCATTACAGCCCTGTCTACCTTTTGTGATTTACTTACTCCCATACAGAACAAAGTATAACCCTTTACATAGCTCAGATAGCAAGAGAAACTGACACCATGGCTCATACAAGGTCATCAACTCATAAAAAAGTGTTATGTACTTATCATAACTTGGCATCTGTGTTATCCTATGTCTTCATTCATCAACACAGGGTCTTGGATCTGACACTGGAACTGAGCCAGCAGCATTCAACAGATTGAGCCAAGGCTCTGGCTCCTCCCTCTCCCATTATTTCCTTTAAAACCCAGATCAAGTTTGCTAATATAATCTTAAAAGCCACTCCTACCAAGGTGGAAGGAAACCACTCCAACTTCCTCCACGATTGAACCAGGTAGGGAGATGGTGGGTGGGAAATATGATGAATGAAGACATAGGATAAAACAGATGCCATGTTATGGTAAGTACATAACTCTTTATCTGATGTTACCATGTCTTCATTCATCACCATAGGGTTAGAATCCTCAGCTACCATATATCTTTGGAGGCCTCAAAGAAGGACATGCAGGAGCACTGTGGAGCCAAAAGAAGCCCTACTCCTAGAAATCAAGTCCAGTTTGTAATGGGATATAGAGTTGTGAGGATTAGCCCAAGTGGCAGCAGCACAAATGTCATAATAGAAAGCCTTGCTACAAAGGCTGACGAAGTCACCACAGACCTGGTAAAATGGGCCCTGACATGTCCTAGAACCTCCAGGTGGTTAGGATTGTAGACCACAGAGATGCAACTAGATATCAATTTAGAAATAGTGACCTTAGCGACTGGAAGGCCATGTCTGTTATCAGAACAAGCCACAAAAAGCTGTTGTGACTTACGAAAATCTTTAGTCCTATGCAAGTAGAACCGCAGCTGTCGGTGAACATCCAAGGTATGAAGAATATACTCCCCTCTGTTGGAATAGTTGCAGAAGAATACTGGAAGCAGTATACATTGATTTGGGGCTGACTTGGAAGCAATCTTGGGTAAGAAGGAGGGGTTCATTTTCAGAGAGACCCTGTCCTCGTGAAAAGTCATGTAAGGAGGCGTAATGGTGACAGCTTGCAGATCTGAGACCCTCCTAGCTCAAGTGATAGACACCAGAAGGGCTGTCTTTCAAGACAGAAACTTGAGATCACAGGAACTAGCAGGTTCAAAGGGACTCCTAGTCAAAGACTGCAGAACCAGCGTGAGGTCCCCAGGAGGTGAAGGACCCTTAATTGGAGGCAGAAGCAGAAAAAAACCCTTCATAAAGGCCTTACAAAGCCTAGATGAAAAGGTGGATTTGCAGCTCTCATGAAAATTGTAAATCGCCGTCAACTGCAGCTTAATAGTGGGAAAACTTGCTCCCTCTTGGAAAAGGTGAGGGACTCTGTGAAGGATTCCAAGTGCCTTCTCTTGCACTCTTACGATGAACCTTCTCCATTGGGGGCTCTGAGGAGGACTCGGAAGAGACAGGGATTCCCAGAGGAGAGGAAATCCCCTGAAGGCTTGATCAGGAGGGCTGACCTAGAATATGATGCCAGGCCTAACCAGCCAAGGTACAAAGAGACCAGGATGGACTGGGAGGTGCAGCAGAAGAAACTACAGACATGGAGAAGGTCCTATCTACCACCAAGAAAGCTGAGGTGCTGGAAGTGGGCCCATCCCCCACATCCAAGGGAGAAGTCCCCTGGAGAGGAGGAACATGTCCAGAAACAGCCCCCAACCCCAGATGATAGCGTCCCAGAGCTATCAAAAGCCAAAGCGCTGAGAGGAAGGGATCGGTCTGAAAAAATGGCACCAGACCCTCCCCCCCACAGCAGAGCCAACGTCGACCGCTCCAGTATGGGGCTCATCCTGCTCAGAGGGGAGAGTGAAAGAAAAGAATAAGCCAGGAACCCCAGTGGGGATGAGAAAGGGAGAAAACTCGGCCTCACCCGAATATGGCCGCAGACTTCCTGGTCCCTAGAATCTAAATCCACCAGGGCTGGATGAGGAGAACAAGAGGACGAGGGGGAAGAGGTTCCCCAGGTCAGGGAGAAAACTCATCATTCTGTCTGTGTCTGAGGGCAAAAGACTCCTAGAAGATCTTGAGGTGGTACAGGAGTGAGCAGACTTGGAGGGAGACCTCCCTGACCTACTGCCAGGCTCCAGGGAATGTATCCGATGTCTGAGAGCCGACTGGGACCTCTGTTTTGAGGTGGAAGGGATGGCAGGTTCTTCCAAGATAATAATCAGATTCGACAATCCTGTTGGATCTGAAGGTTTAATGGGCTCATCGTACAGATCCAAGGCTGGCCCAACTTCGGTTGGATCCGAGGCCCTCTGAGCCAGAGAGGACATGGATCCAACAAACGGCTCAGTGGCTCTCGGCTCCTAAGACCTCTCATCCGAGATGGGCCAGGCTGGGGTTGAATCTGGAGACTTGGCATCAGACAGCCACATTTTCTTGGTGGGAACCGGCTAGAGAAAAGGGGTCTTCCTCTTCACATTGGAAGAGGAAGCCTTTGAGGGGGGAAATGAAGAGTCCCATTTGGACCAGACCCTTTAAAAGAAGTTTGTTGCACAATCCGCTAAGGCACTGGAATTAAATGTGTCACAAAGGTCGCACTCAACCTCCAGGTCCACAGCCAAGCAATGCACACACTCCGTATTGGAATAAGGCTTTTTTGGACCGCACGTGAAACACTTTTTAGAACTAGCAGGCCTATCATACATCCCATCAACAACAAAACTACCCACACTAAAAAAGTGAAACATAACAATTATAAAAACCAATTACAGCCCTAACAGCTAAGAGAAGAGAAGGGGGCCAAAGCCCATACATGCACGCACACACACACACCCCTACTTAAAACTAAGCTATGGGAGAGGAAGGATTAACACTTCAAAAAACAGGCCTAGTCTAAACTACTCTAGAAAAGACTACACTAGCAAAAACAATCTATGCTGAGATATCAGAAAATAGAAATTTTTTTTTACTTAACCAGCCAGAGCCAGAGGACATGTGTCTGCACAGGAAGCACAGCAAACAAGATCTGCTGATTAGAGGGCAGTAGGGCATTATGGGAGAGGGAGGAGCCAGAGACTTGGATCCATCTGTTGAATGTTGCTGGCTCGGATCCAATGTCAGATCTAAGACCCTATGGTGATGAATGAAGACATGGATAACATCAGATCAAAGAGATAACTCCTAGAAAAAATGGAAAAAAGATATTGCCAATTCAGCTAAATACAGTGAATCTCAAAAGCTAAAACAGACTTGAAATCAGCACTAACACATCTAAAGCAGATGTAGAAAGATGAAAACTGCAACCTAAACACGTCTGGAATTCAGTAAAAAAAATACTATTTTACCAAAACAAAAGAATAAACCTTTACTCTCTAAATCTCTTATAAAAGACTTCTGTAGTACATGTGTAGTCTATTATCCAACTCAAACATATGATTCACTAATGCAGCTACTTACACACCCACCCACATTTATACAAAGTTATACAGTATCCCTCTTTCTACTTCAAGCTGTACTAAAATCAGAGGTTCAAAAACACTCTGAAAATTTAGAATGTAGATTCAGAGCTCCTTTCCACCAAATATACCCCAGTATGTTTAAACTTGTTAGCAGCTTTCTCTAAAAACCTCTAGCTTTCATTTTCAATCTCTCACTACTAAACTCTTTCTTATAGCTTTTAACACGCATTGTTCATATCTCTTGCTAAAATATACTGTCCCACACATAAATGACTATTGCCCCATAACAAATCTCTTGCCCCTTACTAAAATACTTGAAAACATTATCAGTAATCAAATACTGGAATACATTACCAAGTATGACATTCCCACCAGTAGACAGTACGGCTTTCAACCTAGCTGCAGCAGTATAACAGCAATCTGCTCATTCCCTGATCACATTTATGCAAACATGAAACACCGAAAGTTCATTACCGCCATATTTCTTAACTTGGAAAAAAAAAGTATCTGATATTGTCAACCACCACCTGTTACTAAATAAGCTGTATAGCAAAGCGTTCTCCTTGGAGGTGTGTTAATGGATTCAGTGCTATTTGACTAATCAGACATTACCTCTACTGTCGCCTGACAACAATTCGGTGACTGGCATAGTCAACACTGGGGTCACTCATGGGTAGGTTCTTTGTCTCCTCTTAGTGTTCAATTTCATAAAAGCTCTCTCCTGGGATCTCCCACAAATCAACCCCCCATTTTACATTCAGACAACATTGTTATTGCACAATCTAACAACAAACTCAACATACTCAACTCTGCATTGTGAGATATTAACTTGGATTGGGTGGTCTACAGAAAAGTAAAGTGGAACAGTTCATACATTCTCCAAACCACCATCGAGATAATTCAAAATGGACCTTTCTCAAGCGGGTCTAAATTAAATAGTCGACAGCTCAATGTCGACTCTGAAATGTTCGACACCAAAATGTCGAACTACGAAGACAGCGAACGGCCATATAACCAATTTCTTTCTAGCGGAAAGAAATCGGTTGGCCATTCCCTGACACCTGCCCTCTCCCTAAGTGTAGTGCGGTCTCGGAGTTAGAATATTTAGTTAGGGGGAGTGTGGGGGGCACAGCCCCCCAGGTTAGGGGGTGAATACCCCCACTTAAATATATTTGTGTGTGCCATTGTTGTTTGGCCAACCGATTTTTTTCCGTTATATGGCAGTTCGCTATTTTCGTAGTTCGACATTTTGGTGTCGAACATTTCAGAGTTGACATTGTGAGCTGTCAACAATTTAATATAGACCCTTCTCAATCCAAGCAACTGTAACATCACCTTACTTGACTGCCTTTTTACTAACATACCTAGAGTAGATACAAATGTGAGCACACCAACACAGCCAGCCAAAAGACAATTAATCCAAAACAATGTTTTATTCCAAGTATCCTTGGAATAAAACATTATTTTGGATTAATTGTCTTTTGGCTGGCTGTGTTGGTGTGCTCACATTTGTATCTACTCCTTTAGTAGTTGATATCGCTTTATTTTTGTTTTTACTAATATATCTGATAGACTATTACAACTGCGTGTATTATCTTACTCCTTTAGAAACCACTGTCCTATACTCTCTACGTGGACCCCAGTGTTGACTGTGCCACTCAAGTGAGGAGCTGTCAGGAGAAAGTAACCAAAATGTCCAATTACTCATCCTTTATGGTAAAGGAAACAGTAGAAACTCTAACACAAGTAATATTGCAATGTGGTATGCCAATGAAGCCCAGATAGGAGGCACAACAGATGGAGCAGGATGCATCCAAAGAAGATACGTCACCCATGGTGATGCACTGGAATCCTCTGTAGAAGATTTGCATGAAAGTCCAGTTACAAATGCACAGCAAGGGAAAATGTAAAAACAGAGTGCAATTAATATGCTCTCAGTCCAGAAAAAAATGATCAAAGGGAATAGCCTAATTGATTTAACACAGATGGAAAGATATATTAAGATAGCTGAAAGAAATAGATTCTAGAAATTAAATAAGCATCAAAATGTTAGAAAACTGGCAGAACAGATGAGCATATTAATCAGGACTACTATGAGAAATTCATGTGAAATAATAGCAATAAATAGGATAGATCATTGTGCAGCTAAATTATTAACGGTTAGAAAAGTGTTACCACAAAAATGCAAAGTAACAAAGAAGAGGAAGATAACAAGTAGAATGTCTCCACTGAACTACTGAAGAGAGAAAACTATAAAACAACTAGGATAAGATGCATCACTGCTACAAGAATACAGAAAAGGGAACACAGCATTGACTTTTCTAAGAAAGATGAAATAAAAGCAGCACACAGCATTAAAACAAAGATTTATAATACACTATTTCCATTAATAAACTAAAATATCAACAGAAGCAGAAAAATATAACAGGGTATGCAGATATAAGAAACCAAAAAATACAAAATAAGCAATTCACTCATGTCCCAAAAAGGTTCTACAGAGAAATGGGAAACAAAACAAAAACAATAAAACCACCACAAAAAAACAACAAAAAGACACAGGTACATTTTTGGAGAAGCATTTATGAAGACCCTGCTGAACATAAAGAAGCAGAATGTACAGAAAATTAAAAGAAAAGCAAGAAGCTCTAATATAGAGGATATGAAATGGGATGAAGTAACAGAAAATTGAGACTAACTAAGAAAACCCCCTAAATGGAAAATCCAGATCCAAATGCAGTACCTCACATCTGGCTAAAGGTATTAACATCTTTACTCAGCAATCTAGCCCCGAGTAAAAAAATATTTACATACACATTTCAAACAGACACTAACCTGGTTAACAACAGGAAAAACAAAAGTACTCCTTAACAGCTAACATCCAAGCCATCCTAAGAACTATAGAACAATTACACGCCTTATGACAAGATATCAGTTGTGTCATGGAATTGATAAGGACAGAGATTATATAGCTTATCTAGAAGAAATTCAATCATACAGTAGAACAAAAGGATAAAATAAAGCCATATGGAACAAGGGATCATCTAGTGTTAAAGCTGTAATAGTGAGCTGTAAAAAGGGGAAAGAATCCCAACTATGATATGGAAAGTTTACTAAAAAGGATTAAACAGTATCTCACATTCAAAGACAATGATACATTTAAAGAGATACAAGATACACCCTACACTGATCAGTTACAGTGTCTATGAAACAATGGCAAACTACTTAACAGCTGAGCCATGACAAAGGAGAAATCATCATCCCAAAGATAGATATTCAAAGGACGATATTCCAGGGTGATTCCTTATCATAGCTGCTGTTTTGTCTTGCCCTTAACACATTAAGCTGTTTACTTAACAGACTAGGTAATGGACACCCTGGGGGCTATGGTGAGACCAAATGGAAGCACTTGGAATTGGTAATGAATGGCTCTCAACCTGAAACGAAGCTACCATATTGAGCACCTCTCTATTTTGATATGGTAGTATGCATCCTTCAGGTCTATTGAGCACATACAGTCATCCATCTTCAGAAAAGGTAGGATGGATTGGTTCATGACCATCCTGAACTTTGAGTTCTTCACTGATTTGTTCAAAGATGTTAGATACAAAACTGGTCTTAAGTCCCCTGTCTTCTTTGATACTAAAAAGAACCTTGAGTAGATGCCCGATCTGAATTCTTCAGGAGGGACCTTCTTAATGACTCAATTTCTACAGCTGCTGCCCTCCCTCTGACTGGGTGGCACATTGGGTAGGTAAGTCTTTGGGTTGGAAAGATCTAAAAGGGAATAGAGTATCCTCTGAATACGATCCTTTGCACCGATTGATCATTTGTAATGGCTATCCAGGCTTCAGGAATCCTGAGACTCTTGATTCTGCAGACCCCCTCTGCCCCTGGGGTGGCGTTTACCACTGTAACTGCCCTCCCTCACCTCTGGGAGGAAAGTCTCCCTGAGATTCCTGAGAAAGAGCTTGAGATTTCCTAAACCACATTTATTTTTTCCTCCACACTGATTCCTGGAGAAGGATCTTTGTGGAGTAGAAAAACAGATTCTGATGGCAGACGAGGCCTTTCCATCTTTCCTGTTGCAGGAGTGTGTGTCATGAACTGTGAGGGCCAAACAGAGATGAACCATCAAAGGGTGCATTGACAAATGACACCTTAAAAGGTTCCGCAAAGTCACACAGCTGCATCCAGGCATGCAGCCAAATGGCAATGCCAGAAATGACAGCCCTAGAGGTGCCTTCCCCTGCATGGGCAGTCAGCCTCATGGATGAGTTAGATATCGACTGAATAGTGGCCATTCTGGAGGAAAATGTCTTGCATTCCTCCTCAGACATGGACTCATGGACCAAGTTAAAGAGTTCTTTGATTAAGTCCCTCTGTAGCATGGTAAAGTGAGCTAAGTAGTTTAGCGCTTGTAAAGCAAACATGGACGAAGTGTAAACCCTGCCAAACCTGTCCAAAGCCCTAGACTCCCTGTTAGGGTGATGGACAGTGGAGATTTCCTGAGCTAGCTCCATTTTGTGGCTGCCGCACCAACCATGGCATCTACCAGGATCCCTTTAGTCCAGTACGACTTGTCTAGGGGGCACTTAGTATCTTATCAGCCTGCTTGGGTATCGGCTGCACAGTATCCAGATCCTTCCATGCCCTAGTGGAAACTAAACTCAATAAGAGGATCCACTGGCGGGACACCCAGGATGTACATGAGCTGATACCGAAGGCCTCCAAGAGCAATGACTCCTCTGGGTAGGGCTTTGGGAGGCGCATTCACCCTTCTGATAGAGGATCTCCAAGATGTCCACAAAGGAGACATCATCAGGTGGAGATCTAGAGGACCCTTCCCCTTCCTCATAGTCAGTGTTCATAGTGATGGATTCCTGTGGAGAATCCAGGTGTCTCCTTTTACACCTCATCTTCTAGGGGACCTCCTCGGTGGGATACTGTGGGGAGGTACTGGAAGAAAAATGAGTTCCACAGTAGGAATAGGTTGGGGGCTTTGCAGCACCAGCTGTCCCAGTGGAAGATATGAGGCCTCAATCACGGATTCCATGGGGGTGGAGACAGGATCCACTGGTGGGAGAATCGGGAATCCCCCACAGTGGGTGAGAACCCTTTCCACCACCTTGAAGGCAGATGGACTACGAGGATCCAAGAGCAGTCCCTGTGGAGCTGAAGCCTTTGGAGCAGACTTCTCTGGAGCCTATTCAATCCTCCGATCTGACGGGGGAGTTGGCACTGAGCTATTAAATGTTGAGGCCCTGAGGAGAAGTGACAGCTCAGAAAGCCTCAGAGTCAAAGTCAAACCCTCAGATCCAACATCTAAATCTTTGACTCCAAGATGCACTGGGCCTGAAGCTGTCAGAGCTGAGCATGTCAGGGACATAGCTGGACTCGACGTGGGAACTACTACTAGGTCCAACATCTCGGTTCTCGGGGCCACTGGATCCAACAACTCTGAAGCAGGAAGTCAGATCAGGGAAGGAGCCAAGGAACGAAAATGGGAATGTCTGCTCATAGATCCAGAAGGGGACAGAGCTGGCAGAACCCCATCTGAATCTGTGCCTTGAGAAATTGTCTCAATCTATCCACTTCACGCTCAGACAAGCAGGTATACCTGATGGAGGAGGACGTTGATAGTGGCCTGGCCACTAGCTTTGGGGAGGCCTTCTTGGGAGGAGAGCTCCGTACAGATACACTCGGATCTGAGCAGACAGGATGAGCATGGTGAGCTGAGGGAGAGGAAACCACAATTATCAGATCTGATGACCTCAGGTCCAATGATGCCTTTTCTGGCACCTCCAAGGAAGAATACTCAAGTGAACACTTACTATGTTCCCTGGCCTCCTTGGGCTTTCTAACTAGGGATATGAGGCCCTGAAGTGGAGGGTGTTGAAGTAGTGGAAGGAGAGAGCAAGCCCTTCAAGACTAGCTTGTTCCAACAGTCCGCTAGTGCTTGCGGATTAAACCCCCAACAGATTACACAAGAGCTGTCAAAGTGCGCTGGGCCTAGACAGTATACATACTCCTTGTGAGCCTCAGATAAGGGAATTTTGCCTACAGGAAGTGCATTTTTTAAACCTTAAAGGTTTATCGGGCTTCCCAGCCATGATAAACCACACAAAAGAGAAAAAGGGCATAAAACAAAAGGAGAGTGAGAGAGGCTAAATGGACCATACATACATACACACATTATATATATATATATATATATATATATATATATATATATATATATATATATATATATATTACTGGAAAAGAAGGTGGGAGAAGAGGAAGGAAGAGTGAATAACGACAAACTAACCAGCTGACAGCCGGCTTATGCAACCACTTAAGCAAACTTTACACGAGCAATGAAATCTCAATGCTTCTCGGGCAAGGGGCAAATGAGATCTGAGGTAATCTGGGGAATGAGGCATTATGGGATGGAGAGGAGGAGCTTGAGCTCTGAATCTGAATCCTGGGAAGCGGCCGGGTTGGATCCAAAATCATAGATTGTGGAACGAATGAAAATGACAACACATTACCAAGATTTGCAAGCAGAAACGAGAACAATGTGGAAGAAAGATAGCCAGACAGTTCCAATAGTAGTAGGAGCAACAGGTCTAATTAAAAAAAAAAAAAAAAAAAAAAGAACTTACCATCAGATTTAAATATGTTACAAATATCGAAGAAGAGCACTTAACTAATTTCATGAACTCTAATCATACCCTGATTTAGGAATGGGCTTCATTCCCATGATGGTATAAGAAACCTAAACATTTGGAGAAATTAAAAAACAAAATGACTTAAAAGCGATTTTGAATTAGCTCCATACTAATAAATTAACAGACAATACCCAAGAGACCACAGTTATGCTATCTGGCACACCTTGCAAAGATGCACAACAATAGTACCCTCACCATAGCTAATCGCATTGGTAAACAACTACCCCAACCACACTTCCGTCAAAGGTGACCCCTCAATACTTGTGAAGTCTTTTATCCAAAGGCCATCCAGAATCCACAATCATTAAAAAGTTTTATCCTAACTTAAAATCCTCTTCCAAAATTTCCATTTTACTCTTAGATGTCAGATGAGCAATAGCTGTAAATGTCCTACCAAGATTAGACTATACGGTACCTATTATCTCACTCTGCTCCTTTCACAATACTACCCAATGTCAAATAAATGAAAACGAAATATCATCAGTCTGTCCTACACCACAGAGCATCAAAAAATAAACAGTTTCCCTATTCCTGGTAGGGCAGGTTTACTACTTAACACTCTTACATCTAAGTTTCTTCACAAGTACTGCTCTTCATTTCTCAATATAACAACAATTTCACATATTCACTCAGGAATAGAAACTGCATTCAGTTATTTAGGCCAACCTACTCACTATCCACCTGTAAAAGAGCATTCTACAAAACAGCACCTGCCAGTAAGAAATGTCTTCCAAGACATCAAAAATATCAACCAACTTAATGTTTAAGAAACCTCTGGAGCGGCACCTCTATAAAGACAATAAATGCAACTGCTTTCATGATGGAGGGTAACCACTATCCACATTGCTTCTAGTAGGTCTCCCTTTCTGTATTTAGTTCCCATTGAAGAGACAATCAGTTCTCTTGCTACATTTTGTGCAAGAAGCTCAGTTCAAACACTGCCTACAATTTGTTGATTACATTCTTAAAATGTAAAATAGCTAAATCTTTGTATGTGTAGCCTTTGACAGTTGGCACAGAGGGGAAAGGCTGTGACCTGTAGCTCCTGAGGTACAAGGTTTGATTTACTCAGCCTCATTTGCCTACTGTGTGACCATGAGCAGGTCACTTAACGAGACATGGCTCCCCGGGGCACCCCTGAATAAGGACTGTGTCCAGTGGGCCTACCTGATTAACAAATTGGTATTTATTAGTATGGTAGTTGGCAGAGAGGTTTAAGTCTGTGAGCTGTAGTTCCTGTGGTACATAGTTTGATTCCCTCAGACTTCATTTATCTCCTGTGTGACCTTGAGCCAAGTAACTAAACTAAACAATGCTTGGGACAACTGAGAATTTTAGGCTAGTCTCCTCAATAGTCCCGTGAACTGCAAGCCTATTTACCTAAGAAAGTATATCACTACATTACAATATGCATTTTTGTTTTAAATGTTTCATGTTGGTAAGGTTCCAAGTAATTGTTGCTCTTAACTTTTCCTTGTTTACTGCATTGCCCTCTGTATATCAATGTGCATTCATTATTGTTGTCTCTGAATCTGTGGCCCACGCAGGTTTTGGATGAAAAGGATCTATGGACCAGTTCAATTGCCCAGTTAACAAATGTAAAATAATAAATAAAACAAAAATAGCAGTATCCCATAATTTATCAGACAGACCACAGAAACTCAATAATAAAACAAAACCTAGACAGGAAAAATACCACTGGAAAAGATTGTCCTCAAAGGAAGACCAAGACAAAAATTTATTGGGAAGGCAGCCTTGCCTAGACAAAAGGCTTAGGCCTTAATAACAATGCCTTTTGATAGGGTAAGTATTGGGGACAGAACCAGAAAGGCTGGCATAGAGATAGCGAGTCCAAGGTTCAAAATAAATCATGAACTGACCAGTGACTTGGTTACCTAAATGCTGGGTCAGAAGACAACTAAGAAGTGTCAGCTCTGTACAGAAATACAAATCAGGCCACAACTAAATTCCACATTATTCCAGAGAGGCAGGGGTTGAAGGTCTGATTGTTGGAAATGAGAAGTTAGAATAAAATGGGGCAGAGAAAAGAAAACTCCAAAATCGTATCCTACTAGACAGTATTGGTGAGACCAGTGGAACTGGGTGAAGTTCTTAGCCCACCACAGGATAGCAATATCAGTATCCCTTTAGTGATTAATGAGATTTCCTTCCAGTATTATAGCACAATCTTGGGTCAAAGAAAAAAAGCAAAATGTTGTTCCTGAGGGGGGAAAAAACACATTTGGAGGTCAGGGTCAAGGAATGTCAGCTCTGAATGAAAACTCTCAGTGCTTAAGAGCCAGACTCCAAAACACCCTCTTTCATCAAAAAGTGTCTGGTACCAGACAGATAATGACACCACAAGGGAGCTGGTGCCTGCAAGCTTGATTTCAAAGTAGGCTTGGTACCAGCAACCCAACTCTGAAGCAGTGCCTAGCTGCACAATGCTGAAATTGGCACCAAAGATAGATGTACACAGTCTAGGGACCAAACTTGTGGTCAAGGAGACCTCTGACCCTGGAGATGAGGCTGAAGCCTATTAGGTGGATCAGCAACAAGGACCTCATTGTCAATGGACAGGATGGTTCAAGAAATGTCCTGCATGTAACCATGGCCCCACAGTTGAAGCACGGAAGGAGAAAGATATCAACTGAGTCTATCCCAGCAGACACAAGACTGGAAATCAAAACCAGAACGGGCTGGTAAGATGGTTGAATGAAAACTGTGCTGTTCAACTCAAAATGAGAAAAAGGAAAATCATAAGAGTCCCAGAAGGATGAAGTTACTAAAAACAAGCAGAGACCAATGCCATTATCTGCACATTTCCCTAGCTGCATGACCACAACTGACACCGAATCTAAAACTGAGCTGGCGAGAGGGTAAAAGAGTGGACTAGTTCCATTCAAGTTGGAATGAAGTTATGTAGAGATAAACACCAACTTCTACAGATTTAATAAGACCAAGGATATATTTCTTATGAAAGAAAACATTCAGGAAAAATCATTAGTGTTTAAAACATTTCCAGCAGAGTCTGGCAACCAACTAAGGCATGAGTGCAAATGGCACTACACTGTCCAAGAAGGATACTGACATATGACCACAACTGACACTGAAGACAGAACTGGGTTAGTGGAAGGGCCAAACAGAGAAGTTCCTTAAACTCAGCAAACTACAGGAAGCTCACTGCGAATCATGTAAAGATGGACATCAACATCTACAAATTTCATATAGCTAAAGTAACGGGTTCCTGAAGAAAGCTAGATATGAAAAAAATTGGATTGCTCTAAAAATACCAGGAGTATCAAACCAAACCGAAGAAAAAGGTATACGACAGGTAATGGAGTCCAAATTCTTTCTAACACATTAATATAATTAACAGTTACATGAAGAAATAGACCTAAACTGAAAAAAAGTGTAGTTCTGAGCACAGAAGTCAGACACGTGCATACATCCAAGTACTGCTAAAAATGTAAATTCTTGAGTATGACAGCAATACCTTTTAAGAACCCAAAAACTGATAGAGGCATACTGCAAAAAAAAAAGTGTCTGTCTATAGGACCAGCAGCACAGCTAGAAGGAGGTAAGATGGGAGAGACAACTGCCCTGTATGGGGCCACCGTTGGCTGATCATAATTGCTCTTTACTGCACTGCATTTACAGTCAAAAATGATAAACTACAGAACTCTATGTGAAGCAGTTAAATGCTACAAATACAGCAAATATTTTGCTACATTGTAAAAGAAAAGTGTTTTTATGCTCTTCAAGTACTTAAACTATAAGAACTTTGTTTTACTTGTTTTCTTGAAGGGGTGCCAGATCTGAGGACAGCACAGGGCACACAAATGGCTAGCTATGGTTCATTCCAAAAGGAAGAAAATGACAGGAGAAAGTCCGGTTAAAAAAACAGAATTAATAACCTTAAATTCAGACATTCCAAAAGGAAGAACATGACAGGAGAAAGTCCGGTTAAAAAAACAGAATTAACAACCTTAAATTCAGACATTCCAAAAGGAAAAAAAATGACAGGAGAAAGTCCGGTTAAAAAACAGAATTAATAACCTTAAATTCAGAAGTGTTTGGGAGGATAAAGGCACTGAAAAAATCACAGACTTCCATCGATATGTGCACCGAATAATAAAACACCTCTGCAAATAATAAAAATGGCAAAGATGGCAGATGTAACTTCACACATGCATTGCAAAAAGATATTGGAGAGAGGGGCTCTCTCATGTAACTTAACACATGCATTGCAAAAAGATATTAAAGAGAGGGCTCTCTCATGCAACTTCACACATGCATTGCAAAAAGATAGAGAGAGGGGCTCTCTCATGTAACTTCACACATGCATTGCAAAAAGATAGAGAGAGGGGCTCTCTCATGTAACTTCACATATGCATTGCAAAAAGATATTAGAGAGAGGGGCTCTCTCATGCAACTTCACATATGCATTGCAAAAAGATAGGGAGAGGGGCTCTCTCATGCAACTTCACACATGCATTGCAAAAAGATAGGGAGAGGGGCTCTCTCATGCAACTTCACATATGCATTGCAAAAAGATATTAGAGAGAGGGGCTCTCTCATGTAACTTCACATATGCATTGCAAAAAGATATTAGAGAGAGGAGCTCTCTCATGCACAGAAGTGTTAGACAAAGAGAGAAGTCAAGTGACCTGAGAAAGTTTTATGTGCTGAGCTGCCCAACTCCTGCCAGTCTTGAGTCCTAGGAGTACAGGAAGCTGGACTGGTCCTATCACATCCAGCATCGCTATCTGTAGAGGGAGAGTGGCTGGAGGGTGTTATCTGGTGTTGTACAACAATCAGATAAATAAATGAGGCCCACTGTCTCACTATCACATATGTCACTGATTGAGACTGCAATGACAATGCAGTGCAGCATGGGGGGGATGCGTTGGTTTGCTCATTAAAGGATTTATCTGAAACAGATGACCTAATAAGCAGAAATTAGCAAATAAATGTTAACTTTTATCAGTCTTGAGTACTGGGCAGCTTTGTAGTGCAGTACAAAGAAACCTATTTATTTACGGACGGACTGATAGTATGGATTGATCCAGCTTGGTTGCTTTTCCTTTACGACTCATGTACAAGATTACAGAGCATTCCAAGGAAGAAATGCTTAAAGGCAATTTTAATTATTTGTTTATTTGTTGTGGGCAGGCTGGTCCAAGGACCTAGTTCAGCAGACATACTTGTAACTGCTGATAATGCTTCTCATAATTTTGGGAACAGGAGAACAAAATGAATAATACTGCATGCATGCAGTAATAGACAGCAGTGAAGAGAACAGGCTTTTTTCAGTCTATAATGTAACAGTTTTTAACTTAGTGACTCAAGTCATGAAAAAAAACAAGAGTGGGAAACTGCCTCCAGTATAGCAGGATATATTTATGTTGCAGTTGAAGTGCTGCAAGCAAGAACATATCATATAATTTTGTCCTAAGTTTTCCATGAGAGAAAGACCCACAACTACCCAAGAAGCATAACTATTAGAAATGCTTTCCAGGAGCCACACATTCTTGTAATATTTCTTCCAAACGTAGGTCTTACAGCAACACATGCAATAAAATTGTACAACAATGAATATAACCCACACGCTAAGGTTCAGCCGTATATAGTGTGCATCACCCTGCCAGAAAGAAAAAGAAATTCGGAGTGCAGTTTTGCTTGCTCAAGTAAAAGAATAAAGGAGGAGGTAATACAGAAAATAAACCACTAAAACGACGGAGGCCTAGCCATACTATAAAGCCCCGGCTGTTCCCTAATGATATTCACTACACTAGGTACGTAAATGTCAGCAGTTTTACTTCACAGACGTTTGCCTTAGGGTCCTTGTGCCAAAGTCTGCAGCTAGCCTCTGTGTAGTTACTCATGAAAAAGACGAAAAACAAAATCTTGCATGATACTGGTATTTAGAGGGTTAACAAATCAGCTGTGCTATTTCCGTTGCTGGTTGATGACGATTTCTGCTGGAACATATTTGCATAAGAGTGAAACAGCTGATAACCACTGCCTCTGTTCAGAAGCACCACTAAGTAAATTCTATAAAGTCAGTGTCATCTTTACTTCCTGGTGTGTGATACGAGTACTGTACAGAACAAATCAACTTATCAGCACTGAAAGAGGAAAAGGTAAGGCACCTGGTCTCCAGTCTTTACTAAAAAGGAGAGAAAAAGCAAAGACTATCTCTATAATACCAAAATGATGTTACTGCAAGTAATTTTGGCTTTTCTAGCTTTGAAATTCTATACTGTAATCCATACCTTATGGCCAAAATTGAGAAATGTCTTTTAAAACTGAAACTATTCACTTAAAAAGTCAATAGTAATAAAACAGAGGCATTTTTAATAGCTATGCATTTTCTGATAAATAAGATGTTTGTAACCATATTATCTGGCATTATTTAATTACGGTTGTTCCTATCCACTTACAATGTTAACAGAACACACGTATTTATACTGTTAGGCATTTTCTGAAAAAACAAGATGTCTGCACATCTAATACGTAGCCAGCATTTAAGGCAATCTTTGATGTTCGTAACAAAATGTATGACACAGAAGCAGTGGCTGTTCGTTGCACTTTGCAATTCTTGTCACGTAAATAAAATGCTTAGTCTTTCAACTTAAGAGCCACTACATGTAATTTCCTGTTTTCAGAGGTGACCCAGAAGCTTTATTCTGGTAAAGTAACTTGGTCATTCACACAACATGCACATGGAAGTTGTAGGGCTGTGCAACATTTTCTAGCATGAAAGTCAGAGACAATTGCAAGTTAAGGAGTAACAAGTGCCAAAAAGTATGACTGTAAACCAGGTGTTCTCAGGCACAGCTCTTACCACAATCCTCTCGTGTTATATATTTATTCCTCTTCAGCCTGTTGCTCCTCTTTGATTCCTCTTTACCTCCATCCGTTTGCTAAACTATTCTATCCCCCTGTGTTGAAATCCACCTTTTTTCTTGCTTTATGGCCCATCATCTCTTTTTCTTATCATTTAATTGTAAACATCAATGTTTGATGAATTATCCAATGCCAAATGGACTGCACAGTTTAAGCATCTCTTCAGAACAACTTCCAAAATGAAAATGTTGTAAAAAGCTGCTTTGTATTGCTGTTTCACTTGTGTATTCAACAGTCCTGTTAAATCTTTTGGAGCACACACCTGCAAAAACCCCACTGACAGAGATTAGCATACATCTAACTGGGCTGATGCAGTAAACTATATACCTCTTGCTGGCCTAAGTTTGAGTCCTACAACTTCCATGTGCATGCTGTGTGAATAACTGAGTTACTTTACCTGACTGAAGTTTCTGCAGCAGCTGTGAAAACAGGCAATTACACATAGCGAGTCTTAAAATGAAAGATTGCACTTCCTGTAACGCAAGTAAAATGCTCAAAGTGCAAAGAACAGAGACTGCTTCTGTGCCATATACAGGGTGATTTAATACTTATGATTATTGCTATGCCCCATGTGGTAACACAGAGATACTGCTACCTTCCATAGACACCAGACTACAAATGATCCCCAGGTACTGGTGAGGCACTACTGCCATGTGAAGGGGGGCACCAACTAATGAAGGCAGCACAAAATCAGTTATTTAGACATGAGCACCACATTACATCACCTTAATCACATGGTATCATAGGAGGTTATTATGCTAACGGCCTTACAGCTTTTTAAGCCTAGTCATTCATGCCCCAATTTTCCCAAATATCGATGCTAAAGGACTAGAATGGCTTTGGTATATGCCTGTGCATTAGGGTATGTACAAGGTGCCCCTGTCCATAAATGAAAAGCAACACGCCAGCGGTAAATTTCCGATTTCCCACCCATTAGGCTTAAGGAAGAGATCTGCTTCACACTAATGACAAGAATGGGTATAGTGACATCTTGAGCATAAATGAAAACTGCTTAATCTCCCCTAAACACTCAGCTTCCAGTATAATTACCATTTATTCACAGATATTTATTTGTTGCTAGATCCAACAAGGTTTCATACAAGCCCTGTGATTAAAGTCACTGGCACTGCCACCTGCAGGGCAGTCACAAGGACGCAGTGATTTTGCTGCTAGCTGCCAACCAGCACTGACACCTGCCTTATTCAATTATATTAGTCACAAGACGAGTTAAGACTCGATATGCAGGGTTTCTAGCTAATGGGGGTCTAACTCACAGTTACATTTAGATACACAGACTGACTGAAGGGAAATACTCAGCAGGATGGTAACAGGAAGTAGTCTTGGAAAGAAGTTCTATTTATTTATTTAGAAACTAAAAGGGTCAGCTGAAAGGTGAGTAAATGGAATAAGTCAGAGTGGCTTGTGCTTGACACATATAACTGCCAATGCAGAAAAGTACAAGTAGGAAAAAGTACACATGGATACAGCATTGCCAGTCCAGATGGAAAGAAGACATGGCTGTAGCTTGAAGCAGCCAGGAAAACAAAGGGCTCAGCAGCCCTAAGCACATGACGAGTATGGTCTAGTAAGACCCCTTTTGCTATTTGTATTTCTGAGCTGAAGGGACAGGTGGTACTACAGAAATCTCAGCTGCAACAGGCTGTGTATCAGAGACACACTTGGGTAGGAAGCTGACAACTCCAGCAAGCAAACAGGAGGATAAAAGGAAGGGTAAAGTGGCAAATGCATTGAAACATTCACTTTTGTGATTCTGTAGCTAGCATTTGTTGTAAATAAGATTTGAAGCCTGTTTAGTGTGTGTGTGTGTGTGTGTGTGTGTGTGTGTGTGTGTGTGTGTGTGTGTAAACAAACATATCAGCATATGTATGAAAACATGTAAGTAAGCTGGAATAATAAAACAGTCTTATCAAGCCCCCATGACTTCCAGCTAGCTCTTATTCAGCTGTCCCGGTTTTGTTTTTAATAGTTAGGAATTAGGGAATGAGTGGAGGAGATTGGAAAGACTTATCCCCTTCCCATAAGAACAGATGTATCTTAATGCTAAACAGTGAATTGCCATTGAAAGAGTGAAGACAATACTGATATTGCACCCATACATGGGGTGTAATATTAATCTTTACTGCAGTAAAGGTGTAGATGGCTCATGTTGTGGGGCATATTGTTTTCCACAACAAGCTAATAAGGGAACACAACATGAAAGTTAGAAGGCTCCTGACTCTTATTTCAAGTCTGGCAACAGGACGGGACCCCAAGTGAATAATATATGCCCCCTGGAAGAGATACCACAGACCCCTGCTGACTTCCACTTTTCTCCTTACGCTACAAACGTGAAAAGTGTAAAAGGTAATCCACACTGTCAAATGGGAAGTTAGCAATAATTTGGAAATTACCTTGCACATTTAATAAAATATTCCCTGTTTGGCATCTCACTATCCAGGCATATATCCTGCATGGTAAAATGTGGAATGAACTTGGCAATAATTTGGAAATTACCTTGCACATGTAATACAGTAGTCATTGTTTGGTGTCTCACCTTCCAGGCATATATCCTGCATGGTTGTTAAACTGTCTGGCATAGATGGCAAGAGCTGACTCAGTATTTCCTACAGGTTCTTGTCAACATACCATTTGACCCAACACACACACACACACACACACACACACACACACACACACACACACACACACACACACACACACACACACACACACCTCTCAACCACTTAACACAAAAAATCAGGACAAAGCCCCAAAAATAGGGACAGATTTTAAATATTGCTCTTATAAACTTAGAAAGTTGCTAGAATAAAAGATCTTGTGTTGCCATGCATTTTCCTGAAGGATACATGTAACTCAAATGACTGTCATTATTCAGTGAATTCAGTCCTCACTGATTTGACACAAAAATCCAGAAAATCACAAATTCTATAAGCAACATGCCACATATATGAGTCAAAAATCTGGACATTCTGCAAAAATCTGTACAGTTCCCACTAGATAAACTCAGTCACCCCCAAATAATGCATCAACAGCAATCTGTGCATGATCCAGGACATAATCATGGAGAGTGCAAACTAAAAAAGTCTTTTTTGCACATCCCCTGCTACTTAAATATATACCAACTCTGAGATAACACAACAGCAGGAAAGGGCATAATCCCCTCCCTAACAGTAATCTTGCGCAAGTGTCTCTCTTAGCTATTTTATCTATCATCTATGAGCAACAAAAAAACAGCATTTAACACCAAGTCAAACTTTAACTGTAGCCATTACTCTGCACTAAATTACATCTGGATGACTGCAGGAGGAGTTAAAAAGCCTGATAGGCAGAGGAATATAAGCATGAACATTAATTAATGCCGTTAAACAGCAAACCTGTCTCATAGCCTTTTGAATCCCTCTATGAATTCCCTTAACATAACCAATTCCATTGGTCCGCAACCCTCATCCTAAATAAGTACTTTTGCAGATCTACTGGCGTAATATATCCCTAAAAATCGTCTGGCTCTGCCTTCTACTCTCTGTTCTGTCCTACCTCTGTGAAATGACCTATTCATATTTCTCACTTTTAATCTTGTACACCCACATAGACTCTCTCCATCTATTCTGTTCATATCAGGTGTCTTCCTGACCTAGGCTTAGCCTTCAAAGTGGCAAGGGTAAGTTTAAAACAGTAATTAGGAGTACACGGTGTCTGAGGGATGAGACAGGTTTAAGAAGGTATCAAGCATGATCATGCTATCTTAATTCAGTGTATCACTACCCTTAGGTGTAGCCCTCAAAACATGTGTGTGGGAGAGATAAAAAGAAGTTATGTCTTACCATAACGTTCCATCTGTGTTGTTGATCTTCAATAATCCTTGACTGTGGGCTCAGTTCTGAACCTCGGAACCAACTCGGCCATTATTCCAGCTTGCGTCTTCCAAAAACTCTTGAGCTAGGCTCTACCCATACACACCAAACTACCTCAGATCGAGTTTGCCTATGATAGTGACAGACAAGAAGAAACAGATAAGAGACCATATCCGAGTCCCTATAATGAAGCCAGTCTTTGGGAATATTCGGTCCATCAAGAATCTTAAGCAGGGGGAAAGAGAGAGGGAATGTCAAGGATTAGTGAAGATTGACAACAGAGATGGAACGTTATGGTAAGACATAACTTCTTTATCTGATGTTGTCAATGTTCACGTAATCCTGGACTGTGGGACAGAGTCCCTAGCTACCTGAATCTTGGGAGGTCTCATGAAAGAATATTTCTGAGCACTATTGAGCCAAATGATGCACGTCCCCTAGAGACTTGGTCCAGTTTGTAATGTGCAATAAAGGTATGAGGGGATGCCCATGTAGCTGCTGCACAAATATTACCTAAGGAAGCACTGGTATGAAAAACTGTGGAAGGGGCTATGGCTCTTGTTGAATGGGCTTCTACCAGATGTGGAAAGTGAACTCTCTTCTTGCTGTAAACAAAAGTAATACAGTCCTTAACCAATTTTGCCATGGTAACCTTTGATACTGGATTGCCTAAACAGTGTAAAAATGTAATTTTCTGTGAACATCTAGTAAATGTAGACAACACTTTCCCTTGATGGAAAATTAGGAAAAAAGATTGGGAGATGTAAGGTTTGATTGATATTTGACTCTGAAACCACCTTTGGCAAGAAGGAAGGATTTGTCCTGAGGGAGACCCTGTCCTTATGAAATATCAAATAGGGGGGTTTGCAGGACAAGGCTTGGATTTCTGATTTTTCTCCAAATTACCAACAATGGTAAAAAAGATTACCCAAAGGTCAGGGGAGGAGAGTAACAAGAATGGTACCTTAGAGTACTTTATGGTAGAAAAAGGAAATCACTCACACACGTGCTTAAAACAGGAACTAGAGGAGCTAGTAGATAAGAGGTATAGAAAGATACGGAACGTACAGTTAAATAAAGGCCAAGGCTCGAGAGGTTGGTTGAACGCATCTGGCACTACGAAGCAGCAAACAAGATCTGAAGTAATTTGGTGAGGAGCATTATGAGTAGAGCCTAGCTCGAGAGTTTTTGGAAGGAGCAAGCTGGAATAACAGTTGAGTCGGTTCCGACGCGAGACATCAGATCACTAGTGTTTGATATTCAATAGTTTCGGGGGGGGGGGTCATAAAAACTGAATGTCTAAAGAAAATTGTAGAGTTTAATGTAGTTTTATGTTCATTTATTATTTTGTTATGCTGTTCCCACCTAAACACTTCCCACACAGGAGTACTTTAATGTTTATCTTTTAGTTCTACTGTAGCCACCAGTAACCTATAGATGTATCTAAAATAAAAAAAAAATGAACAAAAATAACGCAGGAATATAAAATATATCAGCAAATACAGAACTTGATTTTATACAATTCATTTTAGCTTTCATTCTACCAGTAACCATCAGCCATCTATAAATATATCAAAAAAATAAAGAGATACAAAAGTAAAGAATAATAAACAGTAAAAATAAGAAAAAAAAAACAGATTATTAGTTTATGCCAGCCGTTTTCCTAACCAAGAAAACAGAAATCCAAAAATATACTCAGAAATAATGTACTTTCAACCCACTGCACTGTATCACTGACTTTCCAATGTGTATTTTCCTGTATCACTGACTTTCCAATGTATTCATTTTTTTTGTTGGGGGTTATGATTTAAAAGAAACACTGTTCTTTCTTCAGGAGAGATTTAACTTTAGAGACTGCCGATCACTGCAAATGGTGTTAATGAGTATGCTGATAAAACATATATGGCCCGCTTGTACTCTTCCTTCATTTGTCTCTGGCACTTCAATTCATCCCAAGAAGTGTCTTCACTTTCTGGGGAGGGGACTGCATTACTGGTACCACATCTTTGTGAAGGCAGCATCGTCAGGGGGGGGGGGGCAACAGTTAGTGGACAAGACTTGCTGTTATATAGTAGGTATCCTTTTTTCCCTTATGTCTTACATACTTATAACCCAGAAACACCCCAAGGTATTAATGGAGGCTGAGTATAAGCTCCATATACTTGTGTGTAGGCTGAGTTTAAGCACCCATGTACTTGCATCAGATACTTAAAAGTGTCACTAGTATATTTCCCTAGGCCTAATAGTTTACATTTCTGGGCCTAGTGTTCTAGAAATTCCTTACAGCTTTACCCCAAAAAAGATAGCTAGCCTCCAGCCACTGTCTTGCTGGCTGTGTATCTTGTTCTCAAACCCAGATCATTAACAGTGCAGTATGGTGCCTAACCACTGCGGGGCAGTCAAAGTTTGTGTGTGTGTGTCTGTGTCTGTGTCTGTGTCTGTGTGTGTGTGTGTGTGTGTGTAGACTGCAAGTAGTAATAACTAAATTAATACCAAAGAGAAAACAGTGTTTCTGTAACAACTCACTGTTTTGTGAGAAAACTGTGTCACCTGCCAATTTTTTTTTTCTTTTTACCTACAAAATAGTAGCGGTTATTTCTATTTTTATTTTCATCTTTAACTAGTGACACTGTCTACTTAAATTCTATCAAATCCAGGTGACAGACAACTTTTTTCTAACTTTATTATTGTATCCCCACTTCATTACTGCTAGTTGAGATGGCACTTCTTCCGAAACCTCCTGGCATTTGTTGCATACTCCATTTCTTTTCCGTGGTTCTTTTACGAGTGTTCTTGGAGAGTTGTGATTTCATCATTCTACCAGAGCTAAAGACAGAAAGGGCAATACAACAGTTCATACGCCTGTCAAACGCACCATCATCACTACCATTATTGTAGAAACCTGAAATAGTAAGATCACAAAACCTGAAATAATGAACCTCTCTACTTACCACGTCAGGGCTTTTTGTGGAAATACATACATGCTTCCTTAGTGAACCCATCTTTGTTGACCTGGCCAAAACACTCAATGCAGTTGACACCCACTCTTTCTCAAAGCAGGACGTATCATCCCTCAAAGCAATCAAGTGGTTTAAGACTTCCTATCGTGCAGATACTTCAATGTCCAGATTGGGTCCATCTTGTCACATGCAGCCCCCCCATTAGCAATGGAGTTCTGCAACAATCTATTTGATCCCCCAAACCATTCTCCCTATTTATCAACAAACTCCCTATGGACATCCACCCCTTTCTGATCATCCTCTACACTGATGAAATAGTTATTTACAGAGCAGGCCCTACAATATCTAGCATAAAAGACCAACTGGAGCACAATGTTTTCAATCTCAGTCAATGACTTGATAAAATCTGTTTTTCAGTGTAAACAAAATAAATAAATAAATAAATAAAACTAAAGCTATGCTGTTTGGTACACCAAAAATGCTAAACACTCTTCTAACTGGACCAACAGGCATAACCAAAAAGAAGACCTATAAACAGTCCAGCTTTACAGATATGTTAAGGTATGGCTAGATTCCTCACTCAACTTCCAACACTACATTCTAGTTACAAATTCAGACGTTAACAGACTCATGCTTGACTCATGACAAGAGGACAGATTTCTGATGGCATCCCAGGCAAGTGGGGTCCAATTAGAATGGCCCAGCACTGGCAAAGCTAGGCAGGGAGGGGAAGGAGTGAAGGGGCATGGACCGCTCTACTTTCCCAGGGGAAAGGAGGGAATGCCTGCACCCAGAGTACACTGGGCAATGCTAACTTTCAGGTAGAGACTGGGAAGCTCACAGCTCGTGCCTAATTGGGTGGGTAGGGATGCCTGAGGGAGCTCCCCTTGCAGAAGTCAAGAGATGACCTCTACTGTCATTCCAATGCATGCAACTCCCCTATTCCTCACCAGCTGCATGCATTATCACACCACCTCTGATGGCTGACTGAATGATTACCACTTCCAGCTGACGGTCATTCCAGTCCTCACCCCAGGGATGGGGAACAAAAGGGTCGATTGGTTTTGGAGGGGGCTCATGACAAGCAGACAGTGGGGGGCTTAAGGAACAGGAAAAAAAAAAGGTTAGCAAACATCTTCTGGGCCAAAAACATTTCATAGGTAAGTAATACCCTAGCTGCCCTTGTGAGCTATTTTAAGCCTAGCCAATTTCCTTTTCAAAGATAGGTTCATAGGTAGGTACTAAGCTGTCTGCCCGAGGGCATTTATAAGCCTAGCCAGAGTGTGTAAGCTTTCGCCGCCCCATTGATTAATTAACTGAACCTCTGTCAAGAAGAGCCAATGAAATGATCCCAGGGGTGTATTTTCTGTTACCCATCCACTCGTCAAGGTTTCTCTTGAAGTGTGTTAGTGAGGGGCTCTGCCTAATGTAGTTAGGAATTTTGTTTCAAAGCATGGGGAGTCTCTGTGACAGGAATCTAACCCTCCAGCATGTTCTATTTATTGTTGTGGCGTGGTTTAGCTCACTAGAGCAAGTGGCTCGCAGTGACTTGGATTTCTTTAGGTGGAGAATGTCCATCAATTCTGAGTTGGACATGGCTTTGTAAGTCAGGCAGAGATCACCTCTGAGTAAGCGATATGCGACTGAGTACAGCTGGAGTTTTTCCATTTGAGCTGCATAGGACATATGTTTGAGGCCAGTAATCCTCTTGGTGAGGTACTTTTGTGGTCTTTCCAGCTGTTGGAAGTATCTTGTGAGGTACATCCCAAATGGGGCATTGTACTCTATGATGGGTCTGATGAGTGACGAGTAGAGGGGCACTATAACCTCTTTATTTCTAGATGCGAACCCTTTATTAATTAGATGGGCTACATAGAAGAATTTCCTAACTACTTTGGCAATATGATTGTCAAAGGAGATATTATTATCTACCTGGGTCCCCAGATCTCTTATTACCTCTTCGGCATTAAGGGGGCTGCCACCTATGTGGTAATTCATGGGTGTTTTGTTTTTCCCAAATGGTATGACTATGCATTTTTTGGCATTTAGCTTGAGACTATGACTTTGGCACCAGGTGTCCGTCTCAATAAGGCCCTTTTGGAGAATGTCCGTGTCAGCCGGAGAGTCAATTATGGCTCCCAGTTTGCAGTCATCGGCGAACTTGGTTAGCCATAGTCCTCCTGTGTTTGCCTGTACTTCTGAGAAGTATATGCCAAACAGTAGGGGTCCCAGGACCGAGCCTTGTGGGACACCACTTGTGACTGGTTTAGAGTCGGACCTGGAGCCCGCTATTCTTACAGTGTGAGCTCTGTCTGTAAGCCAGTTGGCAACCCATCTGGTGACGTAGGGGTTTATGTTCAGGCTGGTGAGTTTTTCTATAATTCCTGAGGGGGGAATGGTGTCAAAAGCCTTGGCGAGGTCAAGGTAGGCTGTGTGAACTACCTTCCCCTCATCTATGACCTTGGTGACAGTCTCGAAGAAGTCAACCAGGTTTAGTAGGCATGATCTGCCCTTAACAAAGCCGAACTGGGGTCAGGTCAAGTGTCTGTAGGTTCCCAATGTCTCTGTTAATGAGTTCCATGATGATGCGCTCCATAGCCTTGCAGACCAGGCTAGTAAGGCTTATGGGGCGATAGTTACCAGGGTCAGTTGTGGCCCCTCCTTTGTGGAGCGGAATAACCATTGCTGTACGCCATTCTATGGGCACGTAGCCTGTGAAGAGGCTGAGGAGATGAGAATCAAACCCTGTAACTTGTGCCTGAAAGGTAGGTACCTTAACCAGTAGGGCAACCCTCAACTCCAAAAACACTGAAAGATTGAAGTGTCTTAGTTATTATGGTTTATCTCACTGCTATACTCTCATTCTTTCTGACACAGTTGATTGCTCGAGTTAAGGCTTTCTGGGATGGTATACTTGAAATGCTGTAAGATGAAGGTACTTGCTGTCCTCCTGTATAATCTGGTAAAGTGTACTTTTAGGAAATGGTATCCTCTGATGAAGGCTCATAAGTAGTTATTAGGCTTGCAGTCTAAAGGACCAGTGAGGAGCTCAATTCCCAACAGCCCTTAAACACTGTCTAGCTAAGTAACTTGCTGAAGATCACACAGTAGACATACAAGAGCTAATGGAATCAAACCCTGTACCGCAAGAACTACAGCTCACATCCTTAACCCTCTGCACCAACTGCCAGATCACAGTTAATATGGCTATTATGGACACACCAGCAACTGGGCAACAGGTGTCAATACTAGATTCATAGTTAAGTACTAGGCAGTCAGTCTGCAGGCCATTACAAGCCTAGCCAATCATCAGAGGCCAGAAACAAACCCTGTACCTTGTGATTATGAGATGAAGTCCTTGACTATTATGCCAACCCTCCCACATTTGTTCACCTCCAGCCATATACAAAGGGGTCCTGCTTCCTCAGCTCACACATAAAAGTACCCATCGGTGCCTCTGCCTCACAAAAGAATCTTAATGTCATTATAGCCTATTTCAAGTAACATGCAGATTTATAGCACTCGCAACTAAAACAGGACATCACAGCACTACTCCAGCTAAACTAGAATGGCTGTTCATACAAAGGACTGCCCTCCTCCTAGGAAATTACTGTGGAGTAAAGTGTCTGCTTTTTTGCACAGACTGCCAAGCAAGATCCATCCCTTTGTATAAATGAAGATCCCTCTTTACCTCCCCCCCACTAACTCCACTGACAAAAGTAAATAGTATGAACACATATTCTCTATACTTGCTCCCAAAATCTGTGAAGCCGTACCAGAACAAATGAAATCCATGTTATTATTCAGGAAATTCCATCTGGAATAAAAATCTACCTTATCATGCAGGCCCAGAGCAAATGCTTCACAACAGCTACATCACTGGACAGCAGAACCCACGTACCCCTGCCTATTGCTCTTGTCCTTCCACTCCTACCATCCCATCTCCATTTTCTTTGCTTCTCATAATCCCAATAAATGTCTACTGCTCCTCCCTCAACAGGATCAAGGGACCTTGAAGTAAGAACAGTGCCATCTAACAGCTACCACAGTACACTTGTCCAAGAACATGTTTAAATTTGCTGTTAAATTACTCTTTGTACCTTCAGTATCAGGTATATACCTACGGTATACAACTGTAATTGCACTATTTTGTTTGTCTGTTTGAAACTTGCTGTATTTCCCACTGATTTCTGCCTTAATCCCAGTTTACACCAGGTGACTAAATCAGTACGTCTTCATATCATCCATATTCTATTATATAACCCAATTACTTTCAACTGTCTACTACTACATTATACTAACTTCCTTAATGTGTAGCTTTAAGTACTTTTGTTGTAAACCTGGGTTGAGCCTGAAAATGGGCCCCGGCCAACAAACAACTAGAACTAATGCAGCAGCTTATTTCACAACAATCATCTGAACTCAGAAGACCTACTGTGTCATACATAATCTGGTAAATAACTGAACCCATTGAGGTCTAAGGGTGTTTGGTCATCTATGTTCTCTTGTGTTACTAAATCTTCATTTTCCACGTCCAGCTCATCTGTGTGTTTTCCAATCTATTATTTGCCCTAATACAGTTTTTTGTGAGTTTTCTACTGCCCAGTGCACAAAAATTCATAAAAAGCATAATAATAATAATAATAATACAACAACAACAATGCATGATCTCATTCTGTAATTTTTTTAGTGGTTATCTAAACGGGAACTATCTGCTACAATATTTCCTCATTGCTCTGCAGTGAATTCTGCATAACAGCAAACATTTTCAATATTTCTTTGTAGTTTTCTACAAACTGTCCCCATGGTGTAGAAGAATGAAGCCATGACACCAGCCCAGATGACTCATGTTCAGTTAGTGGAATGGGTACTGGAGGGACCAGGTGGGGAAGAATGGCAGTGAGTTGCTAACACCAGCTTTCCCATCCTGCAGGGAAGGTGGCTGCATTGGCAACACCTGCAACAGTACAGCTGCACTGTTGCAGCAATTACCCTAGCAAGCATATGCTGCAGCAGTGTGCTACTTACATGAGGAACTGTGTGTGGTAACATGCATGGACTCTCTACATGCAGCAACTGTAGAGTTTACAAGCAACTGTGGTGAGAGGTTAGATGGGGAGCTCAGAGCCCTTTCCTGAAGATGACAGCTCCTGCTCCTATTCTGTGCAGCTCTTTCTCAGAGGAATAAACAGGTCATAAAATTCACACCCTCAGGGAATAGATGGGTCAATTACGTGGCCAGCAGGATAGATTTTAATGGTCAGTGGGAGGCAGGAAAATAAACTTTATGAGTTAATCTGGTTTAGGGAGATACTGCTTAAGATCATTCTCATTTCAGCCTCTGTAGGTGCCCTATAAACAATCCACAGAATCAAAAATCTGATTTCCTCATCTCTAACTTGAGTGGATAGATACCCCAGGAATAGTTGCAGTTATCCTTCTTATCCTGTCTGATGTGGTGCTTTTTCAGAGACTTTTTTTGTGTTGCACAATACTCAAAGAATATGTGAAAATGAGAAATAACATCAAAACAATCCCCCCAGTATCTGTAATCAACAGATGTTCATACCACCTGTGGTCTAAAAGTATCTGCCCATTATTTTCCATTGAAATTCCCTCCATGCATTACATGCTGTGGTGTAGGGAACAGCAGCCAGTAATCTTTTCACTTCTCATTTAATAAAGCTGCACCTGTACCGCAACTTTAATGTATACTGTTCTCTTACATTCCCATTTCATTACTGCAGTTTTAAATAACAGGTGTTGACTGTGTGTGCATCCTACATGTATTAGGGCATACATTGTAGGGTATGGAGAATCATGTAATTTCAGGACTCGTCTATCGAGTAGAAAGCACTGCAACTATAAACACAGCCATATAACATACTGTTTAAATAACAATTTCTCTATTTCCCTATTTATTATGTATCCATTCTGGTCTCTGGGTATTCATTCATTTTAAGCCCAGATAGATCCCCATTAGCCTGTACCCCTTTACAAGACAGATGGGGAAGACTGACCTTAGGATTCAGACAGGGTTATAGAAAGTAGCAAGCCATACCAAGGGCAGCAAACTACACATGGTCACCCTTTCTGATTCTGAGAGAGGCTCATTACACAGTGATTTTACACCTTCAGTCTGCCATCCTAATGATAAGGCATTCCAGGGGTGCAGCTAATCCTAGCTAGCCATGTGTTCTCCTCTGGAAATGCCTGCAAGAACATATTTACACAGCCAAGCAATTCTGCATAAATAAGAAAGATCAACCAAGACAATTAACATGGCCAAACTGCTGCAGTCCTGTATTATTCTGGAAGGGGTAGAGACGGCATTGCAGGTAAGGTTAGGGAAGGTGTGTGTGTGTGTGTGTGTGTGTGTGTGTGTGTGTGTGTGTGTGTGTGTGTGTGTGTGTGTGTGTGTGTGTGTGTGTGTCTGCAGTGGTATGATTGGTGTTGGACCATATGTGTGTGCGCATCTGCCAGGGTTACTCTTGAAAATGTACATTGTGTCCAGTGGCACTACCTGGTAAACAACAGGTATTATTATTACTATTATTATAATGATGATGACGATGAAACTAGGGCATTACGGTGTTCTCAGGATTAGAGAGCTCAGATGCAAACTATTAAATGGCATGTCTTCTCCAAACAAATTGTGTTATTTTTGTTCAGGTATAAAAACACTACCCCTGGCATACCCCTCAGCCTCTCAGTGCAAGAAATCTGGACAAAACTAAAAGGAATGGGGGAGATAAAGGCCCAAAAATAGGGACAGCATTTCAATATTGCTCCTATAAACTTAGAAAGTTGCTAGAATAACAGGTTTTGCATAATTATGTATTTTCTGAAGAATATAGTCTGAAACTCAAACGTCTGTCCTTATTTAATATTATTTAGTGACTTCAGTCTTCAATGATTTGCCAGAAAACCACACATTTTACGAGGAACAGACCAAAAATATGATGCAAAAATTTGGACATTCTGTGAAAATCTGTATGCTTGAGAGGTATGACCCCTGGCACCTC
This sequence comes from Protopterus annectens, assembly GCF_019279795.1. Classification (NCBI taxonomy): domain Eukaryota; kingdom Metazoa; phylum Chordata; order Ceratodontiformes; family Protopteridae; genus Protopterus; species Protopterus annectens. The sequence continues at coordinate 1,131,177,655 of NC_056747.1, forward strand.
ACCAAAGTTTGGTAGGGGGGTTAGGGGATGTCTTGGTAGTTTCTAGCTTACATGCAAGTGTGAAGCAGCCTTAGAGATGGCAGGGAGAATGTTTGGAATCTGTTAGATGAGACCTAGAATTACATACAGGTGCGGTCTAGAAGGGAGCAGATCCATGATTATGTTGTACATTCGCACACTGAGATGTGAATGCCATGCTGAAGGCCCTTGCATACCACCGCCTGGGTGTGCACAGGTGACTCACAGAGCTACACAAAGAAAACACCCAATGTCTGCCTGAATGCAGTTCCCATTATCAATTTTCACTCAGAAATTTGAACTGGTCAGTTAAGGTTAACTACCTGTGAACTGAGGACGGAGCTAAGAATTAAACCTTCTCTTTAAGGCAGGAGTGTCCAACCTGCGGCCCTCAGAGCTCTTCTATGCGGCCCGCGACCCTTAAATTTAATTTTAATTTAACTTTTTTTCTGTGTGTTTACACGTCCGCGTACTTTTTCTGTTCTGCGCATGCGCCAACTTTCTTTTTTTCACTTTTTTTCATACCAGCGTCTTTCCGCTGGTATGCGCATGCACGAAAACACCGTTCGGGCGGTTTTTATACTGGATTAAGAAAAGCTGAAGCGAGATCGTGGAGAGAGGAGATAACATGTATGATATATGAAGAACAGAAGAAAGAGATGACTAGCAATGCAGAAATGAAGGTATTGTACTAGCAATTTGGCTCTATCAGTAAACCAAATCAGTGTCATAGATAGGACGATAGAGAGAGGTTGTAAGAAGCTTTTTAGGAACTTATAAACTTAAAGGACAACTATGACCTTACACAAAATTTACACACAAAATGCTTACAAAATGATTGTTACACCGATCTGTATAAAACGCATTCTGAGTGTAATAGACAGAGGTTATTATATCTGTTTTTCATCACATATTCCATACTTGCACACACGCATGTACATGCATGCAAACACACACACACACACACACACACACACACACACCAAGATGGTTGACCACATTAACTTTTCAAGGTTAAAATTCAGGGAGAAGTTTTGGGCCTGTTCTGTTTTAAGGACTAATGTAATGGGGCAATAATTGAAATGATATACCAAACTGTCAGTTTGGTTAAACAGTTTATTAATTAACTTATTAACATATTTATAAATTACTGACAAATCTGTTCAAAGCAAGTGTTAAACTATGTTGTAAAATCACAGCAATTTGGAAAGTACCCAGTAATGGAGTGGTGTATGCCTTGATGTAGTAATGTAAGTATGCAAACAGCAGTCTTTTTGCAGAGTCTGCATTTTCATACAGCTAAATTCACATTCCAGGGTCAGTACCATCTTTGCAGCTGAAGCTATAGTCTGGTAAGGAGTGGGAAGTAGTGACCAGAGTTTATTATTTCGTTGTGTACACACCAACTACACTACAACATAGCAAAAGGTAAGTTAAGTATTTTGACACTGTGTCTGCTCCCTTAGTTTACAAATGCTTCAGAATGTTGTACTATTCAGCTCAGGTTATTCACACATTTGAACATAGACACTCGCACAGGCTTCAAACAAAGGCTTCTTTATGCTTGTTTCTGTATGTACGTGTTAGGGCTACTGTAACAGTATTGCAAACAGAGGTGTTAATGGAAGAAAGCGTATGAATCATTAGTCATTTAGAAATAAGTTAATTTACTGCACCTTCAGGAAAAGTGAAAGTTGTCTGCTGGACTTTGAAGAATTTGCCTAGCTGTTAAGTAACCGGTTTACCTGTGTATTAAAAGTAACCAGTTTATCTGTGTATTAAATTAGCATTACTACAGTGTTACCACAATGGCTTTGCATAAATGTTTCACAAGGAGCGAAGGTTGAGCCTTGTAAAAACTTTTTGTTAACACATTTAAGTTGGGATACAATTGTTATTCATGCTAATGGGTGGGTTCTGTTCCCTAGAGTGCTATAGTAACAGCCATGGACAGATTGCTTAAATAAGAAGCTAGAACAGGGAAAACATGCTGTGCTTTTTAGTTTGCACATCAGTGTTGTTAGAAATGAACACTTTCTGTATGGGTGCTTTCATTCAAGGGTAAACCATGATGCACTGGCTAGGCATAATGAATAATATCTTTCCAAGAAATAGCAGTGTTTGACATATCTGAGGTGAAATTAAATGACAATGGTCAACCATCAGCTACTTCATAATACTCTACAGAATCTCAACTTGGACAACCTTATGTTGGACTGGTTTAAAGCCTATCTCTCAGGGAGGAAACAAGCCGTTCTCTGGCATAATAAACTTTCTAATCTCCTACCAAATAACATTGGAGTTCCACAAGGGTCCATACTAGGACCACTTCTTTTTTCTGTCTTTATCAATGACCTCCATAAATCCATCCCCGAGGCAAAATGCATACAGTACGCTGATGATTCGACATTAGTATGTTCAGATACATCTATAGATAAACTTCTAGCTAAAACCCAAACCTGCTTTATAGAAGTTGAAAAATGGCTAGCAGGACATCAGCTAATCCTTAATCCAAATAAGACAAAATTACTACTCTTTCATCCAACCCATAAACTTCCCAACACTACCTTCACCATTATATCAAACAACGGGACAATCATTACTCCAGATCCCCATACCAAACTACTAGGAGTGACCATTGACAATAAACTCAAGTTTAACACCCATATTAATCTCACTATCAAAACCGTGAATAAGAAATTAGGATCACTATATAGAATTAAATCCTTTCTCACTCCCACAACAAAAGTGACCATTGCGCGCACGCACTTACTCTCTACACTCCTCTATGCTTCCCTGTATTCAACAAGCTCAATAAAAATGAACTGAATAAACTCTCATGTTCTTATAATCATATTGCCAGATTTGCTACGGGTTTGCCATATAGAACCCACCACTGTCAAAACCTAAAACACCTAGGTTGGATAGAACTTCCAAACCTCCTACAACAATCCCAACTTATCGAAGCATTTAAAATACTGAAATATCCGGATAAAACTCCAGCACTCAAGAACCTAATTGTACCATATACTAATCTAAACAGGCTGCGCTCCTCTAACTTACCACTTATTCAAAGAGTAAAATCCAATAACTCAGGTGGGGATGCTATTTTCACTAATGTCATTGCCAAAAGATGGAACACCCTTCCCTCTAGTATCACTACCATCACCTCCTTACATAACTTTAAAAAAAGTCTATTCCTATATTTCAAGTCATATTGGCTATGCCAATGTTCACATCCAGACTAAACCCCCTTTTATATAACTGTCTTAAAAAACTTCTCTCCTCCCTACCCCAGATCCAGATTCCACCCCCCCATATAGCTGTCTCAAATTTTCTCTCCCTACCAACTTCTTCTCTAAGTACACTATCTCCTCCTATATCTTCACCCAAGATTCCTTTCTCTCCTCTACTTCTCTAAAAGGAAACAAATAATGTTTACTTTCTGCATTACTTATTCAATTGCTGTCTTAATGACTTAATTTTTGTGTTCCTCTCATGTTTATATAAGCAAGTGTTTTGTTAATCTCCTTTTTTCTGTTTGTATATAGTAAAACCAGTGTACTACTTCATTATATGATCTTGCTCCTCTCCATAGTGGAGCTGATCCAATTGTTTGCCAATGTGATATCTTACTCTCCTGAATGTAAACCAATGTATATGTGGAGCTTTTCTCCCCGGGCCTCCGCTGAAAATGGACAAGTATCCAGTCGGATTTTTTCCCGGTCAACAAATGTAAAATAAAATAAAATAAAATAAAAAATGTTGTGCAAAGAGGCACTGGTCTCATACTTGTGCATATTCCAATGATAGAAAATATCTAAGAACAAACATTGTATCCATCACTTTCAAAAATTAGATTCTTGGTATGAGCAAGGAATTAAGAATTGCTTTGAAATGGACTGAAGAAAAGTATTATGCACCCTGTAGTAGTAAGTAATAGCACTGTGATAATGCTGTGAGTCCTGAAGTGTTTAGTTTTTAGATGAGTAACTCATCCAAAGATTTGTCACTGGGTCTGAAGTTTTTTATAAACTTGAATTCATGGTTCGGGTAAGTGCTGGTATTAACTGTGATCTTATGCTGTAATACTACTAGCATACATTTTTATATAGCTATAGAACTGGTAACCTCTGTGAAATCATTGACACATATATTGATGGCACTGTATTTAATAGGTCACAAAATATGCCACTGGGGCTCTGATTTAAGCAATGTACTGAGTTGAGGGGTGGACAGACCTTACATTAAGAGGTGTCATGTATATGATTTATTTTCTGGTATACTACATCAGCCAGTGCTTCCTGTGCAGTATTTTGGACTGGTGGTGAAGGTCTTCACTGTCTACCAACAGAAAATACAATTACAACACCTACAAAAAACTTGAAAGTTGCATAAACAGATGGCTGGGATGGGGCCCGCTTAAAAGCGAGGCATGCTCCTCAAAATGTATGACATGAGGCTTGATTACTGCTGCAGTCCTTTCCATAGAGTGGCATTTAGCTGCAAACCAGTTTCATGGTCAGTGTGTGAACCCTGTTACCACCTGCTTATTTATTGTTCAAATTCACCTACAATACAGCCACACTAGTCTGCATAAACCTGGGTTTTTTTTTTTTTTTTTTTGCTCTTCAGTTAGATGTGAGACCTTTTTTTTTTTTTTTTTGGTCCTCACTTGCCGTTTGCCCCGAGACCATTTCTGTTGACTCAATGCGGCCCTTGCAACTGAAAAGGTTGGACACCCCTGCTTTAAGGAGATAAAATAAAACATTTCAAGTCATTAATGGAAAAGCTCACCCAGACTGTCACATCTTGTTGTGAGGGAAAGGTTAGTTTGTTTTTGCTTTCTTGTATTTTGCATTGCTTCACTGCCTTCTTCTATTTTGTACATTGTTATTTATTTTTTACACAGTGTTTTACTTCTATTCTACTTTTAATTGCATAAACTAGGAAAGAGACCACAGCTGTGTCTCCTGTGAGTCACATAAATCAATTTTCCCCACCCTCCTACGCTGGAGCTGTTTTGTTTTTAACCTCAACTGTCTTTCTAGTTGCCTGCTCCTTAATTTAATTTGACCACATATCTCCTTCCCTATCCTTTTTCACCGGTTATTGTGAGTAAGCACAACATTATCATTTTGTGAAATCACTTCCCTTCAACTAGTTAAATTTACTGCCATCCCACTGCATTTCAGAAAACCAGAATACAAAGGGCCCACCACTTCCAATCTATCTTGCTCTTTTCAAATTAGTGTCTGTCCACTTAGATAGCTAAAGCTTAAGTTACCCACTATTTCATATATTTCATATCTAACCCCTTAGTGCACACTGCAGCTCTTACGATATTAACCCATTTTTTTACATTTACCTTTAAAATCTGCAACATCTACTGCAAGACTACCAATTAAAGGAAAGCCCACATTCTGCCCCTCAGTAGTCATCTTGGGATTAGTGTTTCTGCTTTGCTACTAGAGAAAGAAGGAGCATAGAAACATTATTTTCTGGTGAGTACTGATGACCGGAAAGCCTAATTACTGCTTCATAGGTGCCAGCTTGGAATTTGGCTTATTCAACAATTGGCTAAGTTTCTGCTGTCATTCAAAGGGGATCCAGTATCTGTCCACCTGGGATGACATGCTTGACAAGCCACGTTGGTTCGCAAGGGATGGCTTGCACCTGTCATCCTTAGGCTTTCGAATACTGGCCAAGGCTTTTGCTGCCGCCATAGTGCCTTTTTTTTAGGCAAGGCTCAAAAGACAAACCCACCACCGTAAATAGCACAAGTAACCAAAAACTAAGGGTAATGCTACTCAATGCCAGAAATCTAAACCTCAAAATGCATGCACTCGAGGCACTCCTCAGTATGGAGAACATTGATATATGTGCAGTAACAGAAACCTGGTTTATGGCTCCAGAGAGCACCCCAGCACTACCAGGCTATACCTCATACCATACTTTTTGACTTCACAGCCCCCATGCTAAAGGACAATGCTGTCCAAGCTGTTGAACCCCTTACAAAGGCACCCTATGAGCACCTGCAAGAATGCATGGATTGTGCTATCCCAAGCAAAACCAAGACTCACTCCTCCAAGAAAAGGAAACCAGTCTGGTGGACCCCTGCCATAAACAAGCTATACAATAGAAGGAGGAAACTAGTACAGAAAAGAGTAAAATCCCAAGAAGGAAAGACATACTTGATCAGTATCAGCAAAAAACTACGATCCCACAAAGTGTTCTTTAGCTATGCCAAGAACCTAAGTGGAAACTCTCAGATCTGCTCTGAGTTAGTGCAGAATGGCACAAAATACACTGAACTGACTGATATTACCAACATTCTGGCAGACAAGTTTAGTGCAAACTTCACCCCCTCTCACCCCCTAAAGGGCCCATAACCATACCAGAAGAATGTACAGCCCTGGCAATCACTGACACACAGGTTAAAATAGCCCTATCCAAAGCCAAAAACACAGCTTCAATGGGACTGGATGGTGTCTCAAGCTGTGTCTTACACAAACTCCAAAATGAACTAACCCCTCACCTAAACACACTGTTCAAACTCAGCCTCTCTACAGGCTACGTACCCATAGAGTGGCACACAGCAACAGTTACCCCGCTCCACAAAGGTGGAGCCATAATGGACCCCGGGAACTATCACCCTATAAGCCTGACTAGCCTGGTCTGCATCATCATGGAACTCATTAAAAGAGACATTGGGAACCTCCAAACATTGGACCCTATCCAGTGTGGCTTTGCTAAGGGCAGATCATGCCTCCTAAACCTGGTGGACTTCTTTGAGACAGTTACCAAGGCTTTAGATGAGGGAAAGGAGGTCCACACAGCCTACCTAGACCTTGCAAAGGCTTTCGACACCATTCCCCATTCTGGTATTATAGACAAGCTCACCAGCCTGAACATAAACACCTACACGTCATGAGATGGGTTGCCAATTGGCTCATGGATAGAACCCACACAGTGAGAGTTGCATGCTCTAGGTCTGCCTCTAAACTGGTTGCAAGTGGCATCCCCCTGGGCTCAGTCCTGGGACCCCTCCTGTTCGGTATGTACTTCTCAGAGGTACAGGCAAGCACAGGAGGACTATGGCTGACCTCGTTCGCAGACGACTGCAAACTGGGGGCCATAATTGACTCTACGGCTGATACAGACTTCCTCCAGAAGGGTCTCACTAAGACTGATACCTGGTGTCAAAATCATGGCCTCAAGCTAAATGCCAAAAAGTGCATAGTCATCCCCTTTGGGAAAAACAAAGTACCTGTTAACTACCACATATGTGGTAGTCCCTAAATACAGAAAATGTAATAAGGGATCTGGGGACCCAAGTAGATAGTAATCTCCCCTTTGATAATCATATTGCCAGGTGGTTAGAAAATCCTATGTGGCCCACCTAATCACAAAAGGGTTCGCATCTAGAACAAAAGAGGTTATTGTGCCCCTCTACTCATCACTCATCAGACCCATCATAGAGTACAATGCCCCATTTGGGATGTACCTTACAAGACACCTGCAACAGCTGGAAAGACCACATAAGTACCTCACCAATAGGATTACCTGCCTCAAACAGATGCCCTGTGCAGCCCGATTGAAGAAACTCCAGCTGTACTCGGTTGCATACTGCTTATTCAGAAGTGATCTCTGCCTGACATACAAGGCCATGTCCAACCCAGAATTGATGGACATGCTCTACCTAAAAAAAAACAAATCCCCAAGAGCCACATAGTCTAGGGATCAAAACCTCACCACAGCAATAAATAGGATGTGCTGGAAAGATAGATTCCTGTCACAGAGACTCCCCATGCTTTGGAACAGGATTCCAATCTACATTAGGCAGAGCCCCTCACTAACACTCTTCAAGAGAAACCTTGACGAGTGGATGGGAAACAGAAAATTTACCCCAGGGATCACTTAAGTGGCTCTGCTGGACAGAGGCACAGGGAACTAATGGCTCTGCTGGACAGAGGCACAGGGAACTAATCTAAGGGGGCGGCGAAAGCCAACACATTCTGGCTAGGCTTACAGATGTCCTCGGGCAGATAGCCTAGTACTTACCTATGAACCTATAATTTGCTCCTGGTGAGAGAAGGAGCACAGTACATTGATTCCTGACTGTTTCTGGTTGGTCGGTGAGTGTCAGTGTTTGACCTTTCTGATTGGTCAAGATTACAACAAGCCTACAGATCCTTGCATCATCTGGGACAAGACTGTGGATCACCAAACACCATGAGATCTGTTTCCCATCTTGGGATTGGTACTACTGTTTTGCTTCTGGTGAAACAAAAAGCTAAACAGCATTGAATCTCAGCAGTATGTAGCTGTGGTGAGACCAGCACTAGTAGTAGCCAGACAGTAGCCATTCAGGTGACTCCCCTCTTTTCATCATTCCTAACAAGCTAATTCTTTCTTTTCAGTAAGCACTGCTTGATTTGTTGCTGTCTAAACTTACTTCAGAATATATGCTTAAATATTTCATGCACAAATCATTAGGCTCTACTTATTAGTTTCCCCTTAAGTGTTTGGCAGTGCCCTGTATAGATGCCGACACCTTGAGTTGACATTTTTCCTGTAAAAGAACAATTGAAATTTCATCAGTATCTAGCTTCAGAAAGGACAACTGGTTTGCAGTGACAATCACTGCCCCCCAGAGTTGCAAACCAGATGACATTACTTTATATTCTCACTCCAACTGTCTAATCAATAAAAAAGGGTCTGTTGCCACGGATATGAACTTTCCTACTATTTCCATTACCAACTTAGTGGATATGGGCATCCTGGGGCAATAAAGAAATTACCTTATGTTTACTGACAACCAGTTAATTTTCAAATAGATATGGTATGTGAGAGATGTATTTATACAATGTTACTGGAAAGCACTCCTAATGTCAATAAGGTTGTCAGTAGTACATATGCACCCATCACACACAATTCAAAGCAGACTCATAGACCCACATAGGCTGAGGCACTTAACTGTAACCTTCTTAAACCCAAAGACCTCCTAGACGAAGTACACATCACAAATACCCTCAGCAACCTCAAATGCATTCTTTCAAAACACCCACATCAACACATACAGCCACATCTCATGGAGCCTCTATTTATAAGCCCATAAGACAAGCCACCATAAATCTTACATTCTGGTCATTGGAGACTCCATTGTGAGACACACTGATAGCCCTCTTACCACACTGAGTAAGAAGAAAGTCGTGGTCAGTTGCTAATCAGGCACCAGGATCTGCCACATTACACATGCACACAGGTCACGGGACTACAAGGACCAGTATGACTCGGTCATAATTCATATGGGTGTAAATAACCTGATATGTACCTCCCTAGACTATATGAAGAGAGACGTCATGGAGCTCTCCGAATGTGTTCCAGACTGGTATGAGCCTAGCACTAAGCAACATTTTACCTTCTCCAAGGATGATGCCACAATATGAACAAAAGATGACTGACTTTAATAATTGGCTTAGCTTCTGGTGTCATTCCAAGGGGATGCAATATTTGTCAGCATGGAAGGAGATGGTCTACAGACCATGCTGCTTTGCCAGGGATGGCTCACCCAGATTCTGCTACAGTTTGCTGTGAGGGAAAGGTTAGTTTGCTTTTTATTTGTTGTGTTTTGTATTACTTTATTGCCTTTTTCTATTTTGTATACTGTGATTTGTTTTCTTTACACTGTGTTTTACTTGTATTTTGCTTTTAACTGCATACTAAAACTTGAAAGGAGACCACAGCCTGTCTCTTGTCAGACAGAAATTTTTCCCACCATCTCACCCAGTTACTGTTGTGTTCTTAAACACCACTGTCTTTCTAGTTGCCTGCCCCTTATGTTAATTTTACCATATATCTAATTTCCTCTCTGCTTTTACTGGCTGGTGTGAGTTAGCACAACATTATCATTTTGTGAAATCACTCCACTTCAACTATTTAAATTTATTGGCCATCCTACTGTAATCCATAGTACCAGAATACAAAAGTGACCACCCCCTTTCAATCTATTTTGCTGTTTTAAAAATAGTGACTCTCCACTAAAACTTAACTTTTAGACAGGTAAAACTTAAGTTACTTACTTTCACATCTAACTCCCCTAGTGCACACTGCAGTGTTTAGGATAACCCATTTTTTTTTCATCTTACCTTTAAGCATCTATTGCAAGACCACCAGTTATTGTAGACACCACATTCTGCCTCTCAGTAGTCATCTTGGGATTATAGTGCTTCTGTTTTCTCCTGGTGAGAGAAGGAGTGCAGTTACATTATTTCTTGGAGACTGTTGATCACCAGAAAGCGTAACTGCTTTATAGGTGACATCTTAGAATCTGTGCTTATATTCTGATCCTGGTGAGAGTAGGAGCAGAGTGCATTGATTCCTGACACTCTCTGGTTGGAGAGTGAGTGTCTGTGCTTAACATACCTGATTGGTCTGGTTGCTATTTGAGGCATCTACTAGAAAAAAGGCTACAAGCCTGCCGACCCTTGCATCATCTGGGACAAGACTGTGGATCACCAAACAGGCCGTGGCCTGCTTCTCTTCTTGGGATTGGTGCTAAAACTAGCTAGTTTAGCTAAAAGTAGCCAGTTTTTTAGTTTCAGCACTCAAAACTGTTTCCTTGTGCTCAGCACTTGCTCAGAACTCATTGTAAGCATTAAATAAACTACAAATTACTCAAGCACTCGACTTTCCTCACTTGGCAAGAGTAAAACAGTTCTTAGTACTTAAATTAATAAGCACCTATCCAGGCATGTCAATGGGTCAGCTCCCTGTGTTTTCTCCTGTCCACCTGATGAATCTGGGCATCTTGGGGCAATGTAGAAATTGCCTCATGTACACGGACAACCCTCTCCTCTTACCACCCAACACTACAACCTGTGAGAGATGCACTTATATAGCCAAACTGGAAGCCAAGCTCTTTTCAGCCAAGACTGGACTAGACAGTCAAGAGGAGAAGGTTAACACCTGCACCACACCACACTCAACACACAGTCCTTCAAAACCCACACTACCAAAACCCACACATAGAAACACAAAAACACACACCCACATTCACGGAGGCTCTCAATAAAAATCTGCCCACATAGAAACACAAAAGCACACACCCACATTCACGGAGGCTCTCAATAAAAATCTGCCCAAGCAACAGAGACCTCCCAAGCTGAAACGTAGACAACCACCGCCCCCCAACACTACCCAAATGACACATAGCCCACAAAATCAGTGGGCCACTCAACCTCAGCCCATAAGGCAAAACAACGTACCCAACACACTAGTCATAGGTGACTCTATAGTCAGGCACACTGATGTCCCACTCACCAGGCTAATCAAGGAGAAAGTTACTGCCGGCTGCCTGTCGGATGCCAGGATCCGCCACATAATGCACGAGCTCAGGTCATTCCACAACAAGTACAAATATGACTCTGTTATTGTCCATGTTGGTGTGAATGATCTGAGACGCACCTCCCTGGATTACATGAAAAGAGACATGGAGGAGCTCTCAGATCTTGTAGCCCAGGAGGGTATGACCCTAGCCCTAAGTAGCATCCTGCCATTGCCCAGAATGATACCACAGTACAAGGACAAAATGACTGACTTCAACAACTGGCTAAGCTTCTGGTGTCATTCTAAGGGGATCCAGTATCTGTCTGCCTGGGACGACATGGTCCACAGACCATGATGCTTTGCCAGAGGTGACCTGCACCTGTTGACCCTGGGATTCCGGATAATGGCTAAGGTTCTTGCCACCCCTATAGGGCCGTTTTTAGGCAAGGTTCAAATGCTAAATTCACCAACGTAACAGGTACAAGCAAGCAAACTCTGAGGGTAATGCTACTCAATGCTAGAAGTCTAAACCTCAAAATGCACTCACTCAAGGCACTCCTTAAAATGGAGAACATTAACACCTGTGCAGTGACAGAGGCCTGGTTCAAGGCTCCAGAGAGCACCCCTGTATTACCAGGCTATAATTCATACCACACCTTTCAGCCACCTAACCTGGACCGAAACACTAAAGGCAGAGACGTGTCCACATTCATTAAGGATATATACACCTCCAGGCTAGCTGCTCAACATAATGCATCTGAAATTATCCAACTGCAGCTAACACTGGGCAAGACTGCAATCCAGGTTGTAGCATGTTACAGATCCCCCAACATGCACCAGGATTCCCACTCTTCATTTCTTAAGATACTGGAAAATATTAAGGTAAAACCCAGTATCTTAATTATGAGTGATTTCAACTACCCCACCATCGACTGGGAAAACTACTCGTGTACCAACTCATTCACTCAACATTTTCTGGAATTTATAAATTCCAATGCTTTGGATCAGATTGTCCACACCCCCACCAGGGGGCAGCAATATCCTGGACCTGGTCGTTACCAATATGGGTAATGAGGTCAACTCCTTGCTGGTCAGATCCGACCACAAGCTAATTACCCTAGACATCCATATCCCACCCCCACCCCCCATTAAGGAAACCACCGTCAAAAACTACTCCAAAGCCAACTTTATGCTTCTTAAGACAGAAGTGGCAAACTTCACGACACCCATGCAGACAGAAAATAGAGGTACGACTGTTTAATCTTACACAAATGCACTGTATAAGCACATACACGAGTGCATGGATCGTGCCATCCCCAAAAGAACCAAGATGCTATCCTCTTAAAAAAAGGAAGCCAATCTGGTGGTTCCCTGCCGTAAACAAACTCTACAACAGAAGGAAGAAGCTGTTGCAAAAAAGAGTAAAATCCCAAGATTGGAGGAACTCCCTGGTCAGCCTCAGCAAGAAGCTGAGATCCCTTATAAAATCCTCCAAAGCCAGTTATGAAAATAAAATCGCCACTGATTCCAAAGACAACCACAAAGCATTCTACAGCTATGTCAAGAATCTTAATGGCAACACTCAGATCTGCTCTGAGCTACAGCACAATGGCACTAAATATACAGAACCAACTGATATTGCCAACATCCTAGCAAATAGGTTCAGTGTTAACTTTACCCCCCTCTCACCCTTCAAAGGGCCCATCTTAATACTGGAAGAATGCAAAGCCCCTGTAATCACAGATGAACAAGTAAAGACCACACTCTCCAAAGCCAAGCACACAGCATCCATGGGACCAGACAACATCCCAGGCTGCGTACTGCATGAACTACAGAACGAACTGGCACCCCACTTAAGTACCATGATCAGTCATAGCCTCACCTTAGGCTACGTGTCTACTGAATGGCGCACAGCGACGGTTATCCTACTCCACAAAGGGGTGCCACCACGGACCCCGGAAACTACCGCCCCATTAGCTTGACGAGCCTGGTCTGCAACGCCATGGGACGTATCATCTTAGAGCTTATAAACAAAGATATAGGTAACCTCCAAACCCTGGACCCCACTCAGTTTGGGTTTGTAAAAGGTAGATCATGTCTACTAAATCTGATTGACTTCTCTGAAGCAGTCACTAGAGCCGTAGACGAGGGCAAGGTAGTGCACACAGCCTAGCTTGACCTCGCCAAGGCTTTCTATACCATCCCCTACTCTGAAATTATAGATAAACTCACTAAACTGGGCATAAATCCCTATGTCACAACATGGGTGGCCAACTGGCTCATTGACAGAACCCACACAGTAAAAGTAGCCAACTCCAAGTCCAACTTCAGACCAGTGATGAGTGGAGTACCACAGGGTTCGGTCCTGGGTCCTCTCCTGTTCAGCATCTACTTCTCTGAAGTGCAAGTCAACACAGAAGGTCTTTGGCTAACAAAGTTTGCAGATGACTGCAAACTGGGAGCCATAATAAAATCACCTAATGATGCAGACATTCTACAAAAGGGCCTCACAGAGACAGATGCTTGGTGTCAAAGTCATGGCCTCAAGCTCAATGCCAAGAAGTGCATTGTCATCCCCTTTGGGAAAAACTTGGTACCCATGAACTACCATGTAGGCGGTAGATCAATAAACACTGAAAGTGTGATAAGAGACCTCGGGACACAGGTGGGCAGTAGTTTCTCCTTTGATAACCACATCGCTACAGTAGTCAAGAAATCCTTCTACGTGGCACACCTCATCACAAAAGGGTTGTCCTCTAGAAAAAGGAGGTCATTGTTCCTCTCTACTCATCCCTCATCAGACCCATTGTAGAGTACAATGCCCCGTTTGGCATGTATCTCACAAGACACCACAGAACTACCTCACTAAGGGGATTACCAACCTCAAACAGATGCCATACATGTTGCATATTGCCTACTCAGAGGTGATCTCTGCCTAACATACAAAGCTATGTCAAACCCAGAGCTGTTGGACATGCTACACTTAAAGAAATGCCAATCTCTCCAAACTACATGCTCCAAGGACCTAAACCTTGTCAACACAATAAACAGAACATGCTGGAGGGATAGACTCCTGTCCCAGAGACTTCCCATACTCTGGAACAAACTACCCATTCATGTTAAGCAAAGCTCCTCATTGGCCCTCTTTAAGAAAAGTCTTGACGACTGGATGGGAAATAGAAAATTCACCCCGAGTATCACTTCTGTGGCACTGCTTGACACTGGCACAGGAAAATAATTTTCTTGGGTGGTGAAAGCCAGGGGAAACTTTTTGGCTAGGCTTATATAGGCCTCAGGGTCAATAGCCTAGTACCGACCTATGAACCTCTCCACGCTAGGCTTTCGAATATTAGCTAAAACATTGTCCTCTGACATAGTTCCTTTTTTTACGCAATGGCAAACTGAATGGCAAATCAAATCAATCAGTTCTAGAAGTCTAAACAAAAAACTCCTCTCTCTAGTAGCTCTCTTCAACCTAGGGAATGCTGGTGTCTGTGCGGTCACTGAGACATGGTTTAAAGCCATGGAAAGCACACCAACAGTGCAAGGTTATAATGTCTTCTACATATTTAGATCAGGTACTATACAGAAAAGAACTAAAGGTGGAGGTGTCTCGATTTACATAAAAAAATAAATATACCTCAAGGTTGGTCAAACAGGACAATGCACTGAGCTTCTCCACATTCAAATCACCATAAGCAAAATCCAATACCACTTCCTTACAAGCTACAGGTCTCACTCTATGACCCAAGAAACCCATACCATGTATTTAAACTTATTAGAAACACTCACCATCCAACCCAGTCCCATACTCATGGAAGACTTTAATTACCACACAACTAACTGGGAATCATAAACAATACCAAACTTACAGGCACAGAGATTCCTGAATTTTGTAATTACAAACTCCCTGGATCAGACTGTCAGTACACCAACCAAGAGTGCAACCATACTGGATCTGGCCCTCACTAATATGGGAGAGTGCAGCACACCCTCTTGTGTAATGTCTTCTTTGGTAAGGTCAGGCCACAAAAATGGCTCTTTTAAAGTACAAATTAAATCTAAAATCCCCATTAACCCTGGAATACTTCAGAAATACTCTAAGGGTAATTTCCTACTACTTGATAACTTGGAAAAATTTCAAGCCCTCATAAACTACATACAGGCAGCTGTACTCACCAGGAAGAAGTACAGAATTACCTCAAAAAACAAGCCACACTGGTAGAATCACAATATCAATAGGCTATATAACAGAAGGAAGACAATCATGGCAAAACTTAGAAGGTGCAGCACCCAGAAGAAAGAAAGCACTCTCATCAAATTAAACAAACAGCTCACAGGACAAATAAAGTCTACCAAAACCAAATTTCACGTAAATTTGGCCTCCCACGCCAAAAACAACCATAAGGCAGTTTTTAGTTATGTCTGTAACCTCAAAGGCAATACACAGCTGTATGCAAAGCTCATTGTTAATGTAGCCACCTATAATGAGCCAGAAAATATAGCGAACCTACTGGCTGACAAATTCAGCTCCAACTTTACCCCTCTCCCCCCCTCAACCTTCCCTCAGGAAATACCATCAAATATAACTCCCCCTACTCTCTCTAGGGAACAGGTCTGCAGTGCTCTCTCTAGGACCTAGAACACTGCATCGATGGGTCCAAACACTATCCAAGTATGCCTTCTAAATAGCAAGAAACATGACCTATCAGGTCCTCTGGATTTGCTATTTAACTGTAGCCTCCAAACAGGCTTCATACCTCATGAATGGAGAACAGCAACAGTCATCCCTCTGCACAAAGGTGAGCCATCTACAGAACCTGGAAACTACAGACCCATAAGTCTCACCAGTCTCATATGCAAAGCCATGGAAAGAATTATCATGGAAATGATCAATAATGATATAGAAAACCTCCAGACACTGGACCCAACCCAATTTGGTTTTGTCAAGGGCAGGTCATGCCTACTCAACCCAGTGGACTTCTTTGAGAAGGACGCCAAAGCAATGGATGAGGGCAAAATAATTCACACTGCATACCTTGACCTGGCCACGGCATTTGACACAATATCCCACCCAGGCATTGTTGACAAAGGTTCATACCTAACCTCCTGAGTTTATGTCACCCAGTGGATAGCCGGCTGGCTCATAAACAGGACTCAGGACGTTAGGACTGGGGAGTCCACCTCTACAAAGAGGCCAGCCACAAGTGGAGTCCCTTAGGGATTGGTCCTGGGACTGCTCCTTTTGGCATTTACTTCTCTGAAGTCAAGGCCAGTGTCAATGGCCTCTGACTGACTACATTTGCAGACAATTGCAAATTAGGAGCTGTCACTGAATCCCCCACCAGCATAAATGCTCTCCAGGAAGGACTGACAGACAAACAAATGGTGTTAGAGCCATGAACTAAAACTAAATGCCAAGAAATGCATAATAGTATCCTTCGGGAAGTCATCCTCCCAAGGTAACTATGATACTGACAATACCCTCCTAAGAGTTGACCCAGCAGTCAGGGAGTTGGGGATACATATAAACAGTAATCAAGCCTTTGACCATCATGAGTCTACAGTAGTGAGGAAATCATTCTATGTTGTGCAACTTATAAACAAGGGTATAAGGAAGTCATTGTTCCACTGTATTTGGCATTCATCAGACCTATCATTGAGTACAATGCCCCCTTTGGTATGTACCTAATCAGGCATATTCAACAATTGGAATGTTCACAGAAGTTCCTCACTAAAAGAATACAGGGTGCAAGTAACACGTCCTATGCAGACCACCACAAGGCCCTATCCTTGTATTCTGTCTCTTACAGACTGAGTGGAGATCTATGCCTTCCATAAAACACAGAGTCAGACCTCATTCTGACAGGCCTCCTGCATATCCGCAAATCAAACAGCATCAGAAACAGGTATGCATCCACGAGACTACCCTTTCTCTGGAACAGGTTCTTCATCCATATGAAGCAGAGCCCCTCACTAATCCAATTCAAGTGTAGTTTGGACAAATGGATGGGGAACAAGAAATTCATCCTTGGTTTGGCACCTATATCTCTAATGGACACAAGCTGCCTGTAAATGGTTCATTTCCCAGGCCTCTCTTTGTAAATGTTTCATCTCCCAAGCCCTGCTTACATTTATCAAGGGTACCAGAATCCGTCAGAGAGTTGGGATGCATGGCTAGGCTTAAAAAGGCCCTTGTGGTCATTAGCCTATTAAATGCCTATGAACCTATTAACTGACTAACAACAACAAACTTGATGGTTTGCAGATAGTGGGTGGGAAAAAAATGTTAAACTGTGGACAGGTAGTCCTGAGCCACGAGTAAAACTGATGTTTCCCAGCATTTACTTATTATAATGTTATCAAATGTTATCTGTGTGATTATGCAAGATACTGCCTAACACTGACATATGGAACCCCTATCTCACGCTTTATATGGGTGGAATTTAATATATCCCACACAATTGTCACTCCACCTTTCCAAAAAAATTGTTAATTCATTATCTCAATTTCTGCCATTGTTGTTTACAAATGGTGGAAGGCAACGTCCTAAATACAAATAGGAATCTTATCAACATACATTTAAAGGGCCTCTACATTACTAATTATTGCCAGAGGTCATATTTATAGATTCCCTGCAGATTTCCTAGTTCATTTTTTCATATTTTTACATATCTTATATTCAGAAAAAAGTGTGGTTTCCTGATATCCTACTGAAAATGATACTTGCTTGTAATCATCCATGTCCTTCAACATATTAATAATATGTAAGAAATTGTTCACTTTTTGAGTAATTTCAATCCAAGAGACTTACTCAAATTTCAAAATCTTTTCCAGAACTGAGTGAAAAGCAGATTAAGATGATAAATCTGTGTAAAATGACATTTTAGGTTATCTAAATCCCAGTGTTATACTTGTGAGTTGAGGGTGGTGTCCAATGTACTGTGTAAATGGACTTAGGCTGTGGGAATTATCAGTGAAAGAGGACAAACTTGCTGTGCAATATCCCTTACAAAATTTTAGTAAACAGTGACCTATTTTTTTTCTGTTTTGTTTTTGTCCCCATACCTGTAGACTATCAAGTGTCTCCTCAATCAAATACAGTCCACTCAATCACCTACTCTGGAATTTCAGTTGGTTCCACATAGCCAGGCATTTATATTAAGTGTAAACCCCACCCCAAAAGACGCCATCAGCACCACATCACTGCAGGGTATCCAATGACCTTCCTTTGGCTTGTGCTGGTTGCCGCACATACACACCCCTTAAGAGCTACCATCACCAGACTGGGATACCAAACTGATGTGTCCCTGTCAACATCCACTGCAAACCTCCACTTGAGGACAGGAGAAACAGCAGATAAGGACCTCTCCCTCCACCTAGAGTGGGCAAGCTAGCAAGACATGCTCACTCCCACCTCCTCCCCACCCATTTCTTCCAGTGGGCAAAACTGCCATTCTCAGTCTCTCATTGTCTAAGTCAGTCAAAGCTATATCCAACTGCACCACAGAGATGAATTACAGTGCCCCATTACCTTACCTTACTTATGCCTTTAGTAATGAGCATATAGTTATTACTCTAAATATCTTATTTTTAAAGCTCAGTTCATGTAGTACTACCTATGAAAGTTCTAAGCACAGATTGCAAAGGCTTTTTTCTGCATATATGGCTACTGTGGTTATACAGCCTTCACAGCCTTCTGTTTCCTCTGCTGAAGTTTAGCAATATATGCATTAATATACCTGTCTTATCTGACTGAACTATTTCCAATAAACTAGTGTTTAATCTTAAATCCAACATATTGGCAACTATCCCTTCATTTTGTATTTCATTTTTAATACCAGATTTAGATATGGCAATGGGAGTAGATTAAGGTCTCTCCTGGAAGAAGTAGATATAAGGTATGAAACCAGTACTGTGTGAGATGCTAGCCTGTCAGCAGAGATACAAAGATGTTCAGATGCACATACAAGTTATCTACCCATTATCATGCATTTATGTTGGAGGGAACTGGAGACCTGAGGGAAATCTCATGCACCCAGGGAAGGACACACATAAGACACCCTAGCTAAGCAGTGAAGCTAGTATTTGGCCAAAGGTCCCCTAAATGCTAATATCTGCAGCAACAAGTGAGCTAGCTTTGTGGAGAAGAGCTTGCACAGTTTGCTTAAAACTCTATCTGGACAAAAGGATTCCTCTGGCCTTTTAAGTTTTGACTGCCTTTGGAACATCTGTCAAAATATACTAAGTATTCATGTATTTAAATGCAGGGATTTCCTAAATGAATGAAGCTACCAGTTCAAATGTACTGTCTGCTTCTCTTGATCTTGCTTGTGTATACAGTTTACAGAATTTCTAAGTTGTTCTGTAGTCTACTCTGAGTAAGTGAACCATTTTTTCTGTGAATTGTTTTAATTTATACATCTTCCTTTGTTCATAGGTTCATAGGTGTGTACTAGGCTAATGGCCCTGGAACCTTTACAAGCCTAGCCCATAGGATTACCCCGGCATCGTGCCACCTGACCTTAGTTCCCAATTGTCTTCTACTGAGCCCATATATCAAGACTTCCCCTTTTGTCTACATTCTCAAAATTATTTTGACTTTATCTCAGTAAAGTATCAGTTATGTTAATAGCTGACAACACAATAAATCCATTTGGTCAAGTTGTAACGGTAGACCGCCAATCTATCATAAGTATTGTAATCTGACCTGAGCTTTGGTGTCCACTGAGAGAGTTATGTTTAGATTTTGCACGAGATGCATCCACATGCAGGATGGGTGTAATAACCTTCACCCAACTATAAATAATTGTGTTTGGGTTGCCTGTTCAGTTATGCAGACAATGGAATTGGTTTTGCTGAATAATTCACCACCTATCTATGTGA
The DNA here is from genome assembly GCF_019279795.1 of Protopterus annectens. Classification (NCBI taxonomy): domain Eukaryota; kingdom Metazoa; phylum Chordata; order Ceratodontiformes; family Protopteridae; genus Protopterus; species Protopterus annectens. The sequence goes on from NC_056747.1 coordinate 1,131,197,890, forward strand.
TAGTCCACCAGACTTTGGAGTTGTATCCTAATAGCCATTTCTTCCACCCTTAAGAGCATATCATTTTCATGAACACTCTATGATGATTTCAGTGTAGTTTTTTGAGACTCTCAACAACCAACTTCCTGTTTCTTAAGCACAGAGGAATTTGAAATAGTCCATATTGTTTTGAGTCCCTACCACCCAAAAGGTGTGTGTGTGTGTGTGTGTGTGTGTGTGTGTGTGTGTGTGTGTGTGTCCTTACAGCTATGTTACCTGGATCAGAGTGCTCTTGGTAAAGCTATTCTTGGCAAATTGCCCACAAAATAATACACAAACCACACACATGGCCTTCTCTATAAAACATTCTTAACACTGTTCCCCACCATGCTGCCCACGCAGAGCCTAATAATAACTTCCAAAAAGTATTACAGCTCGAGACTCACTACAGTCATCCTATGTCACCAGACTGTGAAACTCCCTGCCTATGCCACGAAACAGGACAACTGTGTATCTAGCTTTAAGCGCAACCTAAAACAGGACTTACCGTCTTTCTGACTCTGCTCTTATTCACACCTGATTGATTCTTTCTCTCTCTCAAATCTCTAGACCATCACCACCCCCTAACTTTCCAGATCTCCTACCTTATCCTGAAAATGTAAATAGATCCGAAATTGCATACTGCTTTTCATCTCTCCTCTGTAAATGAAATGTATGTATTGCTGTATATGTAAATACAACCTATTTACTATTATACAACACTCCTACAGAAGTCAAACTGAATTAATGTCTGTCTTGATTATATTACTCACTGGATGATTCTAAAACCCCATTTCTACTGTTAAGAAATTGATTCTTTTTGTCTATAAATTCTTTGTAATTTTTTTGTAACTGTAATGGAGCTTTTCTCCTGGGCTTCTGCAGAAAATGGGCCTGAGTGCCCAGTTGGACCATCCCAGTAAACAAAAGGAAACACATAAATAAATAACTTTGACTATGTGAAGGGCCTAGACAATAAGTACTAGTCCATGAAGTGTCACCAACATGAGATCTTTTGAAGAATAACAAACCAAATTAGATAAACAGGGATCCCCCACCTCTGAAGCCAAACCTGGAAATGATGCTTGCCAGCAAGCACCTGCTAGACAGGTAACCCACTTAACCTTGCTAGGCTCAGCATGAAAATGTCACATAAAACTACTGTTTGGGTTTACAAGTAACACCAGTCAAGTGGCAAGCATGAGCATAATGGATGACTGTGGACTAGATCATGGCAACAGAAAATGACTCTTGCAATGCAGACTGTCATCTACATGTAAGATGATATATTTTCTTCATTATGCCCTGGGTGTGCCCCCAGCCACTTCCACGAAGTTCATACCTGGTGCATTTCCTGTGGGAGGTGTCCAGGACACATCATCACTATGAGCCAAAACCAACTCAGCTGAGTCCTCTCAATCCATAGGAGCAGCAGCTCTACTCCTAGATCCCCAGGAATGCAGAGTTCTTTATTTTATCAAGGAAACTGGAACCAGCAGCTCTAAGGAACCCTAATTCCAGTGCTTATATCTGTGATCTCATTCTTTCAGCCATCATCCTAAACTCACAACTGTAAATAAGGATGGGGACACAGATGGTTTTACCCTTTAACTCGGCTCTCGCTTCACAATCCCAGTCCAGTACAATGTTTGCAGCACTACTGCTGGTGCAGTTATCTGTTGTTCATTACCACTGCATAAACTAAACAAGCCCCCAAATTACTCAAACTCCTACAACTGAGGTAGTTGCTCACCTGTCAGAAGCAATCCACGCTTTTCTGGGAAAGAATTGTGACTTCTGATTTGGAGGTGCTGATTTCCATCTCACCTGCTTTGCAGTCTGTAGTAAGTTGCTTCAGTTCATGTCAGAGATCATACCTACCTCAGACCAAAGATGCAAACAGCAAAATGCAGTCCTCCTGTTTCCAAACTAGATATATGTCAAACATCATGTATGTGTTGATATTCTGTCCATGGCTGGAAACAATATACATTTTTGGTGAAACCCTTTGTCCACCTTAGTATCAAGAAAGTGAACAAAACTTCTGATCTAGCAAATACTTGGACCAAATAATACAATAGTAACTCAGAGACCGTTTACTGTAGAACCTCCCACATAACATGCTGGGGTACATGGCCATATGCCTTCTCTTAAATCCACAAAACACACGTAAATGATACTGGTAAATTCCCAAGACTCCTCAGATATCTCTGCGTAAACACACAACTGATCCACTGTGTCCAAAATCAGAAAACAATTTGCACTGCTGCTCCTTAATCAAATCACAGCTATCCAGGGTGGTTCCCTTTCCAGCAACCTGGCACAAGTTTTCATGGAGAAGCTACAGATAGTCATTCTTCTATAAATGGAACATATCATTTTTTTTCTTATTTTGAAAAATGGAGACCACTATTTCATTTTGCCAGTCCAGAGGTACTGTCCGCATTTTCTGTGCAACATTAAACAGATACTTTAACTGTAGCACCCCAAAAGCACTGAGCTTATTCCACATTTCTTTCTTGATCTCAACCACTCCCAAAACTTGCCACCTCAGAAATAATTCCTCCTCAAAAGACCATATGCCCACCACGTTTAGAAGATCCTGAAAGCATGCCTTCCTCAGCCTGATAATGTCCTCAGACTCCAGCTGAGGTCAGCATTTATCCACATGTGCTAAAAAAAAGCCTGGACAGTGTCCATCCAGTGTCACAATTCACCAGAGTGCTTGTCAGAACTTATGTGAGGCCATATGAATATCATTCTCCATGCCCATGCAAAACCCCTCCCACACTAGGGGCTTCCCGTTAGGAACTGCTGAAGCTCCTCCCTTTCCTTATCTATTGGTATTCAGCAGTGAAATCTGGAGATTCCCTCTACTAGCAGGCACGGGAACTGGCCTTCTTTAGCCTCATGGTTTCATTCACGGCTGTTATCCCCCATTAGGTCTTTGAGTTACTGCCACAACAAGCCCAAACTATTTTTTGACCACAGCGCTTTGCTGAAGTAATAAACATTGTGTGCTAATATTGTGCTGGTACTGCTGTTGTAGCTGCAGAAGCACTTATCATTGATAGGGCCAGTAATCTCGATTCTGCTAACCAGATTAAATAAGCAAAATATATCCGGTTATAGCTAGAATCGGGCAAATTCATGGCAGTGCTCACTTCTAACTGGGAAAATAATACTTCAAATACTCATATGCAGTGGCTGGACTAGAAATACTGATCACCCGAATTTTCCAAATACAGTAATGTAATGGTGGGACTACAGCTACAGATGTGTCTTGACAAATCTAATATGAAGTGATGGGTCTACAGTGGTTTCTTAATATGAGGACAGATTTTACATATTCAGACTGTTGTCGACCTGAAATCATCCTCAATGCATTAAAAAAATAAAAGTAGTGAGAAGACCTCTCCGTAGAAAACCAAGATACAAGGCAATCTCTTCCAAAACAGTTTTAAATCGGGCCTTCAGTGAATAGAAAGGCAAATTATATAACTGCAGAGACACAAACTGCATCATGCAAAGAAGCCAGTGGTGAAAACATTACTGGAGTATGGGCCTCATCTGCTTGTTGCCAAAATTTTCAATAAACTTAAGAAAACTACAAAAAAAATGTTAAAACATTAAGAATATCATGCACTTTGAAATTTGAAAAGGTGTAAACCCTGAATAGCCAGTGGAAGAGGCTGGATCATGCTGCCTTGCCCCCTCCCAAAAGTAAAAATAAATAAAATTTAAAATGGTATATCTGGGTGTTTTAACATGCCATGACTGAATTATTTTTGGATCAACTAATGCAATACGTCTGTGACATTTAGAGATTTAGAAGAAACAAAATACATGCACATATTCATACAGACACAGAACATACATATATGGGTGCACACTGTTTAGCTCAGTATGACTTAGGTCAACATCTATTTTGCCAACACACTTTGGGTCGACAGGTTTGCAAGACTGTCCTTCCACAGAGATTGTACGATCTCAATGTTAGTATTATATGCCCCCATCTGGAGAAGTCCCCCTCCAAAAAAAACAAAACAGGAGTTTTGTTTTGCATGTTCTGAGGTTATGCCTTAGTACAGGCATGTTAGAGTGTCTTTTTCTCCCCGATACAAACAATACAGGCATTTAAATCTTTGAAACAAGTACTGAAGGAGAATTGTGAGTCAGTGGAGGCCAAGCCGCCACATTCCCTGCAAAAGCACAAAATGGATAAACTACTCAGTCTCAGAATGTTCTGCAGAAATCTGTCGTAAAGAAAGAGAGAACACCCTAGCTCAAATGATTAGTTGGACTCCAGATGTTTGACTTGCTGAATGAGTCTTTGAAAAAAAAAAACTGCCAGCCTGTCTGACTATAAGGATACAAGAGTAAATAAAGACGGTGCAAATAATCCCTAAAACTGTCCTGGAATCTTGAATGAAAGAACTTTGAAAGTTAAAGACAGACATAAGAAATTAGCAAAATAAAAGTGACAGTTTTAAAAGGCACAGGGATGTCTTAATAGAAGGAGATACCAACTTGTAGTGTTAAAATATATAATGGCCGTTAACTCCCCAAATGAGGTTAAGGCCATGGGAACTGAGCAGAAAGCAGAACTGGGATCTTTTCTTGGCAACCAGCATGCAGAGCTCGGTAACAGAGAACAAGAAAAGGGACAGGTAGGGAGTGAGAGGTGCAAACAGACCAGTTACAACCATTTCACGAGTGTCGGTGAGGTAAGGGAACCTCAAACATTTTAAGTGGACCAGAGCACATTGAAATAGGTTACTCTGCAATTTCTTTCACAGCGATCACAATAAAAAATCACAAGTGAATACAAAGTGTGGCTATGTTTTGGGTGGAGGGATGATAGTGGGTTATGCAGGTTGTGTATGTGAAAACAAAGGCAGTTACATAGGCCCCTCGTAAAGCAATCAGTGATGTGACATCCTGCCAAGAGGGAAGTGAGGAGTTTCACAGGGATGGGTAGGATGTTCCAAAAGACCAATAAGCTGTCTCACTCCCTATCACCAGACTCCTGCCACTGGAAAACAGCTGACCATAACAGTACCCAGACAGGAATAACTGGGTTGTAGGGCTCTCAGTTTGGGGATACATGGCTTCGAGCCTGCTGAATGAATGAATGGGAGGACACTGTTACACCTTGGTTTTTTTTTTGTTGCACCCCTCCCATAACCAAGTTACTTTACATATAGTAACTCTGAGATCACTGTACTTCAAAGTAAGTGGAATACTCCAAGAAAAAGCAATTTCAGACTTGCTGTATGCTCTCCCAGATTCATACTTCTATTTGTGTTATTCCAGAGATAGCAGCTATGGTCCCGAGGTTATCAACAGGAACATTCCAGAATGTTGACTGAATGGTAGGCAAGCAAAGTACCCCTCTGCAGAAATTGTGAGACTGTAAAAGTCAAGTTTCAACATGTAAAACTCAAAACAACTCAGAAAAAGGAAGTTTGGTTACACTTGCAATTACACTCTATACAGATTCCAAGGATCGCAATTTCAGTCAGTGTTGAAATACGGATGGGATCCCATACAGTGGTAAAGTGAACCCCTAGGGAAGAAAGTTGGGATACCCCTCACCTAAACAAAGATAGACGAGTCGCAACACCTGCAGTTTAATGTAAACACATACTATGACTCACAAAAAGGACTGACAGGGACACCGAATACACATTACTGGAAATCTATATAAAACAGGCTATATGTGATATGCATTGGGAAGAGGTTCTTTAATGACAAATGACTTTCAGCAGAATGCATTTCTTCATTGTGTAGTTCTACGCAGAAGCAGTACCTTTCACAAGTGATTCAGTCCCATATGAGTGTTGAGTGACAAGATCGCCAGAACATTGTGAAGTTCTCACCTGCCCACCATGAGCAGCACTGTATCCACTTGAAAAAGGGGTAAAAGTGTCGCCTCTTATCTTACAACAAGCAGCTGTACAGCCCCAGTAGGTACTCATTGCAAAAAAATATAGAGAATGGATCTAAAATAGAAACCAGCCAATATATAAACAGCATAAATGTCTGAGAATGGATTCTGAAACCACTGGCACATTACATATTAAAATATAATCTTGTAATATTGCCAAACATCTTGGTTACTGAGGACCACAGACAACCAAAACTAAATACAAATAAAGGAACCCCAGCAATGGATTACTAAAGGTCAGCAAAACACATGACACACCGGTAAAAAACAAGAAGGTTCATTCAGAAACTCAAACTGGGGCAGGAAACGTGCAAGTACAGATCAACTGAGGCTTTACTGGAAGATGCAGAAAAGACATAGTTGAAGTTTGTTGCAAAAATAATATAAAATGAGAACTGCAGCAAACACAATGAATTTGTCTGTCCGTCTGCAGTGGTACAGAGTTGGCTGTTAGCCTAGAACAGCAGCTAACTACATCTGGCATGCACAGGAGAAAGACTTGGCCACAGAAGATATAGAGGCTTTGTGAATGTGCCAAAAATCACAAATTCCAGTCACATGAGGTTACCTTATTACAAAACAGGCAGGAAACTTAACTAGCTAGTGGCTAATGACATCGGTTTAGATTTTCCACATACTGTAACAAAAGTTGCCCTAAGATGCAGTTTTGAAGCGGCTATATTCCATAAACTTTAACAGGGGAGTAAATGGAAAAATAAAATAGCTACTCCCATTTTTCAGAATTTCTTCAAAGGTTAAAACACACCATGACAAGAATGGACCTCACTCCTAAGTCAGGGTACAATGAAGTTCAGAAAAATTAATATTGCTTCAGTATTTGAGGTTTCCCAGTAGTGCTCTCATTTGTGTGATCTCAAATGTCTTTAAATGTCAAGTTACAATACTTATAAGGAGGCAACAAACTCCGATGCAATAAGCTTCACAAGGAGTACTGCAACACTACGCAAGAGAATCATGCACAATGCAAAACAGATGAAGCAAAATCTGCATTATATGTGAGAGCTGGAGCTTGGCTTAATGGTTAAGGTGTTTACCTCACAGACACAAGGTATACGGTTTGATGGTCTCCTTTGGTCACTAATTATTGGCTAGCTATAAAACTGACTGCCTAGTATTTACCTGTGCGTAACCGTTCTATGGTTTTGTATTACGTTTCAGTTTCCACTGTGGTTCCTCACCTCGTTACCTTGACAACTGCTCTGCTCAGACGTTTTCTTTTAAAGGTGCAAAGCCTTCACAATCATCTCAACATCATTTTTAAAGCAGTCCTGCTTGGAAAAAAAAGAAATTCATCTCTGGTGTTCTTTATTTGCATGCAGCATATTGCAAAAGAATCTGAAAGAAGTACCATGTTAAAAAGAATTTTTCAGCTGCTGAGAACATATAGTCACTGTCACAGTCAGAATTCAGAGACCGTCCTGAATCCTTACCACATACAGTGTATGCCAGGAAGACTAAGCTGCATTGTGCGGGTTTTATGTGATTTGGGGTCTTCTGCAAGCAACTAAACTTTATGTACCACCCACAATCTACAGAGAACAATCTCACTGTCATGCAGTAAAACATCACAGTACATTAAAGCAATTTAAAGTTTACTAGAGAAAACAGCTGGAAACGAGAGAAAAATAACCAAAATGTGCTTTATTGCGTAACATCCGGTAAAATAACATCCAGTAAGCGCTTTCATCTTTTTACAAAGACGTCTTTAGACTGAAAGCAACTTCCAAAGGCTAGATCTTTTAAGAACATTATCAGAAATAATTGGAAAACATTTAGTAGTTTTCCCTGAGGTCAAAAAGGTAGCAGGAAAGCAGCCTGTATTTATGCATAAAAGAGAAGAATTTTAAAGATTTATTTTCAGTCAAAATTAAGTCTTTCTACAAATAAATGTAAGGCAGGAATGTTCAGATGTTTTAATTGAATTTCTGTCATTTTTTTGTATACTGGCTTAACTGATATTATGGTTAACAATTATGAGATCAAAATTGCTGAACATTTTACCTGTAAATCTAGTTTTGTTGTTTGTTTAGTTCTGTGTATGTCATTTTCAGCTTTTTATGTTGGTAGGACTACCAGGAGAATTATACTGAAGAATTTATGAGCACAAATATGCCATTTCTGTGGTTGACAATAACGCTCTTAGTAAACATTATAGTTGTAGTTCATGCAAAGTTGCTTTTAAAATTAATGTTTTAGATCAAGTGCAGAAATTTGCAAGTATGCTGAAGAAGAGCTTGACTGGAGGGAGTTATCTGTGGAAATTAAATTAGATGCCTGTAACCCTCCAGGACTTAATGATAAAGAGAATTTTAAAGTTTTTAAAAATGGAAGCATTAACTGACTGGGTAATGTAATAAGGTCTTAGCCTTTGGAAGCTGCATTCAGTCTGAAGTTGTCTTTGGAAAAAGATGAAAACACTTACTGGATGTTATGCAATAAAGCACGTTTGGGTTATTTTTCTCTCGTTTCTAGACAGTTTTCTCTTGTACTTGTCATATTGGTGTATGGGTTTATTTTTCCACTTCTGTGACATTTAAGGTTTAATCACTCAGGCCTAAAACTCCAATTTTGTATACCTTTATTTCACACTCATAGCTCCTTATGGAGAACAGACCTTTTTTGAGCCTGACTTCTTTAACCAAGTGACCTATAAGCTAAATGAAAAGAACTGTTAACAAAATGATACTTAAGATTGTTAAACTAGGATGCCCTGCAGTACAGAAGTCAGTTTGTCAATTTTTCATATTTTCATTGCTAAGAGCCCTACATGTTATTAAGTGCTATGGTGTGAAATGCTATAGTGGGAGACAGAAAAGTACACTGTCAATGCCCATTTATATCACATTATACCAGAGATATTGCTAGTTGTTTTTAGTAATTATGAAAAAAAAACAATATTTCCATATATACTTAGCAAGTGACTTACAAACTGTTGCAAAGACATCCAGTGAAACCTTAGATGTTCTTGAAGAAAACTGTGTTTGATATTTGCACTGTGCATTGCAGATCTTTTAGAGATATTCAGTGTTATTTATATTGCTAATTATACAATTAAGCATACGTTTTCATATTTCTGTAAATATTTCAATAAACATGCACCCAAAGAGGAATTTCTTGCTGTCATGTAAAATGTACAGTTAATAAAAATGTTCTAACAACGTATGTCTAGGTAGTATAGTTTCGGGTCTACTTCATAAGATCGACAGACCATTTGATTGACATTCATTTGGTCGACAACCAGTATTCAAGGCAAAAACCTGGGAATTGCCCCCTCCCCAATGTTGTGTGACCCTGGAGTTGGTATATATAATTAGGGGGCGTGTGGGGGGCAAAGCCCCCCACCTATTTTTGTTAAAAATGTGTAGTTTTTGTTGTATTTTCATGTTTTAAATGGAAATAGAGGGGGGGGGGCTTCCCCCCCCACACCCCCCCTAACTATATATACCAACTCCAAGGTCAAACAACATTGGGGAGGTGGGCAAATCCCTGTTCAGTGCCTTGAATACTGGTTGTCAACCAAATGAATGTCTATCAAATGGTCTGTCGATCTTATGAAGTAGACCCATATACACATATATGGGAGCCCTACAGAATCCTGAAAGCCCAAAATCCTGAAGGCCAAAATCCTGAAAGTTCAAAATACTGAAAACTCAAAATCCTGAAAACATACAGGATACCAACACTCACTATATTCCAGCACAAGTGCATACAGAAACAAATAAAACACAAACTATATTACTGCTCTCCAAGTATAAGCAGGGGGGCAAGCCTCCCAGCACCCCCTCATGTCGGGAGGGGCTGCACCCCCCTACCCCCTGCTACTCTAATATAGCAACTCCAAGATTGCACTTAGTGTAGTGAAGTGCAATCTCGGAGTTGATATATTTAAGTTGCAGTGGGTGTGGGGGGCTTGCCCCCCTGCATATAGTTGAAGGGTAATATGTTTCTGTATGTACTTGTGCTGGAATATAGTAAGTGTTGATATCCTGTGTGTTTTCAGGATTTTGGGCTTTCAGCATTCTGTAGCGCTCCCATATATATATATATATATATTTATATATATATATATATATATATATATATATATATATATATACATACATACATACACACACACACACACACACACACACACACACACACACACACACACACAGGATATAAAAAGCTTACACACACACACTGAATATAAAAAGTTTAAACACCCCTGTTAAAATGCCAGGTTTTGTGATATAAAAAAATGAGACCACAAGTCATTTCAAAACTTTTGGATTTAGATTTTTGGATTTAGGCCTGGGCTGTGGCTGGGCCATTCCGAAACTTTACTTTTCTTCTTGTGTAGCCATTCATTTGTTGATTTGGACGTATGCTTGGGGTCATTGTCATGTTGAAAGGTGAAATTCCTCTTCGGCTTTCTAGCAGACATCAGAAGGTTTTGGGCCAAAAGTGACTGGTATTTGGAACTGTTCATAATTCCATCCACATTGACTAAAGCCCCAGTTCCAGCTGAACAAAAGTAACCCCAAAGCATGATACTGACACCACCATGCAAGTGTTGTTTTTGCGCCAAACGTACCTTTTGGAATTGTGGCCAAAACGTTCAACCTTGGTCTCATCAGACCATAACACATTTTCCCACATGCTTTTGGGAGACTTGATGTATTGTTTTGCAAATTTTAGCTGGGTCTGGATGTTTTTCTGTGTAAGAAAAGGCTTCCAACTGGCAACCCTACCCCATAGTCCAGACATATGGAGAATACAGGAGATTGTTGTCACATGTAGTACACAACCAGTACTTCCCAGAAATTCCTGCATTTCCTTCAGTGTTGCTGTAGGTCTCTTAGCAGCCACCCTGACCAGTTTTCGTCTTGTCTTTTCATCAATTTTGGAGGGACGTCCAGTTCTTTGCAACATCACTGATGTCCCATATTTTCTCCACTTTTTGATGACTGTCTTCAGTATGTTCCATGGTATATCCAATGCTGTGGAACTTTTTTGTACCCTCCTCCTGACTGATACCTTTCAACAATGAGATCTCTTTGATGCTTTGTAAGCTCTGTGTGAACCATGGCTTTTGCTGTAACAGGCAACTGAGTAAATGTCAGGGAAATCTACTAGGGCAGCTGAATTTTATTTGGGGTTCATCAGAGTCTCTTTAATTGATGGCAGGTGTGTACCCAAGAAGACTGCTGTAATTAAATCAAAATTTGCTTTAACGAAGTATTAGTTTAAGGGTGTGCACACACAGCAAAGTATTAGTTTAAGGGTGTGTGCACTTATGCAACCAGCGTATTGTACGTTTTTTATTTTTTATATTTTTCCCCTAACAGATTTGTTTGTGTTTCAATTGAATTGTACAGGTTATAGGTCACATTAAAGGTGGGAAAAGTTTTGAAATTATATATTGTGGTCTCATTTTTTATATTACAAAAACCTGGCATTTTAACAGGGGTGTGTAAACTTTTTATAACCACTGTATAATTTGGGGTTTGTAGTTTTCTGGCCAATTGTACAAGACTGAAGTCACTAAATTGTGATATACATTTGAGTTGTAGACTTCTTATCCTTTAGAAAATGTATGCCAACACAAATCCTGTTATTCTAGCGGCTTTCTAAGGTTATAAGAGCAATATTTAACATGTGTCCCTAATTTTAGACCTTTGTGCCCGAATTATTTTGTAATTTGTCCAGATTTCCCAAGCTTAGAGGTTGAGAGGTATGGGGGGGGGACAAAGGATAAAAAATAGGAACAGATTTTAAACATTGCTGATATACAATTATAAAGTTGCTAGAGTAAAAGGATTTCTTTTAGTGTGCATTTTCTGAAGGAAATACTGTCTGAAACTCACATGAATGTCATTATTTATTGACTTCAATCCCTAATGATTACAAATAAACCACAAATTTGATGAGTAAGGGACCAAACAAATAAGGTAAATATATGGATATTTTTGGCTATCATATTTTGGATGTAAAATATTTCCTCCAGCACCATTTACATATACTACAGCAAGTATGAAACATTAAGCAGAGGAACTATTTTACATCAAAAATATAAAAGAAATAAGCAAAACACATCAATTCAGAAAACTGCAGCATTTGACCACAGAACATCCATGGGCAGCATTATTTACCCAGTAACACACACCTTGTTGGGCATTATTGCTTGTTTATACTATTTATAGAAAAGACTATGAATGCATTGACTTATCACTCTAAAGCATACATCTTACTGATAAAACTCTACCAATGGCAAAATTAATAGCTTTTATTGTTCACAAAATATTTATAATTGTTTATCTTACACAAATTAAGTATATTTTTCAGAAAATGTTCTGAAATGCAACATATGTGTAGGCTGCTAGAGATGTTCATTCCACACCACGTAGGTACTAATGAAGTATTTTTGTTTGTTTCTTTCAATCAGGGGGCTCTCTCTCACCCTGATCTTTAAATATGTCATCTATGAAGTTTGCACCAACTCAGAGGAAAGGGGAAAATGTATTCTTCTCAGTTGGTGTGATCTTAAAAAGAAGTATACAGAGAAATCAGGGGTGGAGGGTCTTCTGTCTGCAAAAAATGCCTTGACTCAGTATTTTCTGATATACTTATGCTTATAATAATCAAGACTGGGCAGTGGGACAGCATGGTCAGTTTGAAAGGCTTTAGTAAGCTCAGTGGTGATCACATCAACTAGACCAGATTAAATGATATGTATCACTGAAAGATCTATGAACACCCTAGCCATGCCATTACCCATGTAGTACTGATCAACAACATGAGACTTGGAATGAAGAACTGGCAGAACCTCTTATTCAGTCATGTGATATATAGTCAGCCAAGAGGTTTGGAAATGGGACATGGCCTTATTTTACTTATTTATCTTTTGTTGTTCCACTAAGCTAAAAATCACTTTTAAGGGGAGACCTGAGGTGGTATTTAAACTACAAGGGGAAAGTTGGTCAGGGCATTAGGGAACTTCTCTTCCGATAGGTGCTGGGTGCTGTGGAATCTTTTACATTCATCTGACTCAACACTAACTCAAGCAGATAGGATGAGACATTAAACCAATGTCCTAAAGATGACAGACTCAAGAGTGTTTCACCCCCCGCCCCCAAAATGCTGCACTGAAGTGTCACCAATCCAGTCACCTGAAGTGAGAATAGAACCTACAACCTTTGGTTCTTCCGACATCAAAGGCAAGTATACTACCTGTTGAGCCACTGGCACCATCACATATGCTTGCAGTGTCAGTCACTCAACACTGCGAGTATACCTAGTATGGCAAATTCAGCCACAAGAATCCTGCATTATTTGCATAAAATGCATCAGAAGAAACTTCGGACCTGACAGGGCCTAAGTAAGTTTCAAAATCAGTAACCATATCAACTGAAGCCTGTCTAGCTGTTTCAGAAAAGAAACAGTATGAGACTGCCTAGAGCCTAGTACCTATTTGCTACAATACTATATGTACTGCCAAAAACAGCCTGCAACATATTAGCTTTTATTAGGAGAAACACACGGGCAAAAATAAGTTCCTGTTGTTATCCTGGGGACTACAATTATAATCACTTGAATTACAAAACCATTAGAATAATTTAGGGGATGTAACATGTAACACAGTAACCTTGAAGGTAGTACATATTGTTGGAAGTGTGCGGGGGTTTGTAGGAGGGGCTTCCCCTATAAAAAGTTTTAACAATGTAATACTAAGCTTTCAATCTGATGTTTTACTCTCCGTACCAAAGATTAGTTTTCAATGCTAAGGTACGTGCAATAGCAAGTACTGCACATGCAAGTCTAGCATAAAGGCAACTTATTTATTTATTTATTTATTTTATTTCAGTCTGTTAACCAGGAAAGTCCACTGCGCCAAGGTAGCCCATTTTCAATGGAGGCCCGAGGAGAAAAGCTCCAGACAGAAAGACAATATTAAAAGATATTCAAAAGTGATAACTAGTACAGCATATAAGAGCAACAAATTAACTACTGTATGCAGAAAGACAATATTATAAAAACATTCAAATATAAGAACTAAGTCAGCCACTTATAAGATATTTACAAGAACAACAAGTTAATGCTCATTTAGTAAATCATAATTTTAGACAATAGAATGTAAGCAATGGCAGAGTTTTGAGTAGGATAAGTTCAAATAGGTGTCAGGATTCAGGTAGGATGAGTACAGGAGCATTCCCACAGACAGGAGAGATGAGAGTGGAGTACGGTTTTAAAGGAAGGGAAATTCTGGGTAGTTCTAATGAGGGGAAAGAGAGTTCCATAATCTAGCAAGGGAAAAGGATAGTAAGAGTTGCCCTGGTGAATGTAAAGGCTTGTAGAGTTCCAAGAGGTTCTAATTTGTGGATTTAAGTGTTCTGTTTGGCTGGTGAAGTTTTAAGAAAGAGGAGAGTGATAGACAGCTAGAGTGTTTAAAAATGACCTTGTGTGCTGTTGTTAGTTGAATGAAAGTTAGGTAGCTTGGGAGTTCCAACCAGTTTAATGCATGGAGGGAGTTACAATGATAAGTGCAGGATTTGGCTCTTGTGGCAAACTTAGAAATTTTATTATAGCATGAGGATAGTTTAGATTTCAGGGTTGATAGCAAATTACTGAGTAGTGGGGCTCCATACAAAGGGAGGGGATGAGGTAGGTGGTAGATAGGAATTGTCTAGATGAAAGAGAAAGGTAGCGTCTGTGACGATAAAGCATTCCGAGTTTTAGATGGGTTATTTTATATTGGTTTGTAGGTGGATGTCAAACTTTAGCTGGACATCGATAAGGATGCCCAGAAGTTTTGCATGGGGAACTATTTCAATAGATGTTTTGTTTAGACTGAGTATAGAGAAGGATGCTTTGTCAACAGCAGTATGTCTAGAAGGGGTAAAAATCATTATTTTGGATTTGGAGGCATTAAGGGCTAGATGGTTGTCAAGCATCCAGGTTGAATCTTTTGTTTCAGATATGTTGTGGGGGATGTTATTAGGGAAAGATGAGGTGAGTTTGCCTATGGAGTCAATGAAAAAGGAGTTGAATTGGGTAGCTAGGTAGAGGTCAGGTGAGTCTGGGTCAGGGCAGGCGTTTCTCTTTTTTGCCTGGAGATAGTATTGATGCAATGCTACTCCGAAACTTTTTGTGGTTGGTTTTATGATTATTTTGAAGTTTAAGATAGTAGGATTTACGGTTGATGGCTATTTGTTTTTTTACTTGATTTCACAGTTGCTTGTATTTGGCAAGAGAGTTGGGAATTTTGAATTTTTGATAGTATTTTCAGGTTTTGTCTCAGAGATGCACAAGTACTTTTGTGTCTTTGGTTAGCCAGGGGGCTGTTTTAGAATTCTGTCTTTTGGTTCTGCAGGGGGTAAAGCAGTTAAGCAGATCAGTGAAAACTGTACTGAAGTGTGATACAGCAGCATCTAAAGGAAGGGACCTTAGAGGGTTCCGGTTTATCTGTTTTAAGGTATTAGAGAAGATTTGGGAGTTGAAGTTTTGCATGTTGCGGGTTGTAATGTGTTTGTGCTGAAGGAGGAGGGGGAGGGGAATGGTGTATGTAGGCAGGGAGGTGGTCACTAAGGGAGTCAGGGAGAGTACCACTATCAGAAATTTGGTTTAGATGGGAGACTAGTATCCAGTCAAGGATGCTACCTGTAGTGTAATCTTTATTTGGTCTAGTAGGAGTTTTGATTATTTGAGTGAATTGATATAGGTTAATGCTTTGAGAAGGGGTTGATAAATCAATGGAAGACCAGTTAATATTGACATCACCTAGGATTACCGTCTCATTATGTATGTTGGTGGTGAACCAGGACAGAATATCTTCCAGAAAAGGGATATTGTTACCAGGTGGTATGTACAGGGTGGCAGTGCATAAACTTTTATTGCTGTTTATTTTGAGAAGGTTCCAGGGTTAGCTCAGCAGTGTCAAATATGGGTATGGGCTTAGTATAGGGTGTCACTGTTAAGGAGGAGGAGAAGAGTAAGGCTACACCTCCACCTTTCTTTTGGGATTGGTCACTTCTTATGAGTTTATAGTTTGGGGGTTTTATTTCGGTATCTTTTATATGTGGCTTTAGCCAGGTTTCTATGACAGAGAGAATATCAGGTTTGTTGTGGGAGATCTGGGCATGAAAAGCAGGTTTTTTATTACACAGGCTCCTGGCATTAAGTGTAGCAAGGAGAAGAGATTTGTGGGGGAGGGGTGAACTATGTGAGTTTGGTTTGGAAGTGGAGTTATGTGAAGGCCCTAGGTTAGGGTGTATATCTCCAGAGCAGAGGAGGAGGGTGACTAATTTAGAACAGAGTAAGGCTAGGTATCTATGTTGTAAGGGGTTATAGATTTGGGTATTGGAACCTAATGAGATTAGCTTGGTAGGTATGGGAAGTGGTTTACTAGGAGTAAGGAAGAGTTTCCTTTGAAAGAGAAAAGATACATTATGTTTATAGAGGTGGGAAGAGACTTGGGTCGTTGAGAGAGATTTTTTTTAACATATATTGAAGTTGTGTGAAAGGGAGGAGAGTACTGGAACTGTGGGAGACTAGTGAGGTAGAGTAGGTAGAAGAGGATGAGGGTTTGAAATAAGGATAGTAGAGCATGAGCAGGTTTTGTTTGCATGATAGGTGTTAGATGCAAGTTAAGTGAGAGGAATATGTAGAAGAGAGACCGTTAACCATGAGAGGGGTGTAGTTACAAAGGTTAGTGTGTGGGTGTGTAGACAGGGATGTTGCAGGGTGAAGGATGAGTTAAGCAGAGGGAAGTGGGTGGGTGTATGAAAACAGGCTGAAGATAGTGATAGGGAGTAGAGGGAGGAAGAGGCTAAATATGATATGCAGTTGTTACGTGGGAGTGATTAGATAGGTATAAAGGTAGATGTGCTGGGGGTGGGTGAGAATTGTGGGCAGGGTAGGGGAGCGGACTGAGCCCGTAGAGCAAACGGAGCGGGTAGAGCCAAGGAAGAGAGAAGCCAGCCAAGAAAAGTAATCAGTAATGCAGACCCATTCAGAACCAAGTGGCTTTGGTAATAGTAAAGAGGTTAAGTACAAAACCAGATTTTAACAAAAGTATATAATGTGTATGTATTTACTAGTGAAGCTAAGGGAGTACAGAAGTGTGTGGGACTAAGTGTGGGGAAATGGTCAAGCCAGAGGAAGGCTGATTTGGAATTAGAGTGGATTTTGTGGGGTAAGTTAGTATATGTATGGGAGTATACTGCCACCTAGTGGTGAAACTACTATAGAAGGGACGAGTTTAACAAGTGAAAAGGTTAGAGAGGGAAAAGAAGGATGGGAGGGGAGATATTCATAGGTTCATAGATTAGTACTAGGCTAACTGCCCTTGCGAGCCATTTTAAGCCTAGCCAATTATCCCTTGTGAGACTCAAACCCTGCACCTTGTGTTTGTAAGGCAAACACCTTAACCATTAGGCTACCCTCCCAATCCCATGGAGTACAGAAGGCTGCTAGCATTACAACCCGGGAACACTGGAACAACTAAATCATACCATTTCTATGAGTTAAAAACAATACATGGTAAAACACATACACACTGTTGAATTTGTAGGGGAAAGTTGGCTAAATGACATCTGGGTGCTGTACAACATGTTATGATGGGCAGGTACACCCAACAGGGTGTTAATCTGATCCCAACGACAGCAACAGCTGTCTTTCAGATCTCTTCTCAGGACTACTGATGCCTCAACAGGACAAATATGTGTAAATTTGTTTCATTTTTCTTTTATATCTGTAGTACTAGGAAACGGCCTGGGAAAATACAGCAAGCAGGTGATAACCCTAATGCTACAAGTGACTACAGAAACAGGTTAATTACATCTTCACTGCTTACTGTAGAGATCAATGAACACATTGTTCTAAGTTCATAAGTGCAAAAAATGTACTGACAGTGTCACAGTGCAAAGGGGTGAAGCCTTACTGCACCCTAGATGACCTATCTTATACTAACTGCATTAGCCCTGTAGGAACCAGGCAGAGGAGGATGTGAGTGAGTGACCCATGTACTCAGAGGAGGGAAGCTACCTAGGCTCACTGCAGTAGCTTCACTAAGTGCCTGATGAGCTCCAAGCTGCAAATGGCATACACGTGGGTGGAAGGTAGCTCACACAAGGAAGTGAACGTACACAGACAGAGGCTGCAGAGGTTTCAAAGCTGCCATGGCATGGTGAGGGGTCAAGGCACACTCCCTAGCAGAAGTATGATGTCACACCAGCATCCACATTCTCTTCACTAACCCAAACATGGGTCAGGTTGAGCCCAGGGAGTCTAAGGCAGGTCCAGCAGACCCAGTGAACCAGGAAAGGAGATGGTAGAAGGGAAAAAATACAACAGTCAGTTTTAAATAAAAAGTACTATGTGATATAGTACAACAGTACAGCACCAGGTTATTTTACTTAAATAAATACAGGTTATGAATAGAAGCTTGAAGGGCTCCTTGTCAAATAATTATTAAAAACAAGTAAAAATCAATAGGGAGTGTACATTTTGGAAAAATAAAGAAGGGGTAATGCATTTTGATGCAGGCAAAGACAGCTATCCAAAGTGAGGGGAAAGATTCAAGGACAGTGGGAGAAAGACAGCAGCACATCTGGCAGATCAGACAGACTCATTATATAGCAGGCCAGTGGTATGATAATTATTTAATGTAACTGGAGGGTCTTCTTTTATGGAATGTAAGTTGGTAGTTTCTTCCAGATTTCATGCATATTACCTTCCTTGAGGTTAATTAAAACAGAAAATAGATATATGAAACTTAATTTGGCAGAGATCTGTAGATGGCATGCCAATGGCAATTTTGTTGAGTGCTGCTGATCTGAGTCTGCGCAAGTTTGTACACCAATTCTACAAAAACAGTGGGGTCAGTGAAGGCAGGGAAGTAACAGCAACAGGATTCATGGAAGACAGTGAATTGCCCATGAGACACATTGGCTGTAATGGAATCGTGGAAGTGTTAAACTAGTATGTTTAACAAACAAACTAGCAATCTCACTGCTGATTTCAGAGACTAGGAAGATGGCTGAATTATGACCAGGTTTCAATAACTGAATCAATGCTGTTCCAAAATGTGTTTTGATTATCAACATAAAGGCACTGCTGATTAAAGAAAAGGCCTTTTTGTAAGTGAAGGTGATATTCTTTACTTCCACAGTCTTGAGGCAATGTTACAACTGCCTCATGTACACAGACAACCCTCTCCTCCTCCCAACAAATTCCAACACATGTGAGAGATGCAACCATACAGCCAAACTGGAGGCTAAGCTCTCTCAACTCAGTACTGGCGTAACCAGTCAGGAGGAAAAGGAAACAACACTCACTACAATTCCAGTCTCACACAGACCTAGAGGCTCTAAATAAAAATCTGCCTAAGCAGCAGAGACCTAAACAAAACACGTGCACACATAGCTCACAAAGCTAGTGGTGCCCGAACACAGCACCATTAAGGCTAAACAACACACTTGATACACTTGTAATAGGTGACTATCACCAGGCTGAACAAGGAGTAGGTCACGGTGAGCTGCCTAGGATCCACCACATAACACAAGCACTCAGGTCACTCCAAGGCAAGTACAAATATGACTCAGTCATTGTCCATGTTGATGTGAATGACCTGAGATGAATGATGCCACAATATGAAGACAAGATGATCAATTTCAACAATTGACTTAAGTATTGGTGTGTCACTCAGGGGATCCAATGCCTGTCAGCCTGGGATGACATGAAGGCTCTTGCTACCCCCATAGTGCCTTTTAGGCAAGGCTCAAAAGACAAACCCAAACTCCATAGGTATCACAAGGGATAAGAAACTAAGAGTAATGCTACGAAGTCTAAACCTCAAGATGCACGACTCAAAACTTTCCTAGTATGGAGAACATTGATATCTGTGCAGTAACAGAAACCTGGTTCAAGGCTCACTACCAGGTTATACCTCATGCATCAGAGACTATCCATGTGCAACTAACAGTGGGTAAAACTGCCTTCCAGTTTATAGCCTGCTACAGACCACCTTCCCAAACCCAGGAACCCCACTCGGCCTTCCTGAGAACACCGGAAAATATGAAGGTCTCTCCGAACACATTATATTTTTTGGCAACTTCAACTACCCAAACATAGACTGGGAGCATTACTCTAGCTCCAACACCCTAGCCCAAAGATTCCTAGAATTTATAAACTCAAATGCTATGGAACAACTTGTTACCATTCCCACAAGAGGGGAAAACATACTGGACCTGATCATCACCAACATGGGGACTTTATGCTCCAGACCAGAATTGTATCCCTCACTGGTAAGATCAGACCATAAACTAATCTCACTGGATATTCACATCCTGCCCAGAAAACCACAGTGAAAAACTTCTAAAGCAAATTTCACACACTCCAAAACCGAGGTGGAATCCTTCAAAGCCCGGGCCTCTGGAAAATATATTCTATGAACACCTTCAGGAATGCATGGATCATGCAATCCCAAATAAAACCAAGACCCAATCCTCCAAAGGCAGACGTCCTGTCTGGTGGACCCCCCCCATAAACAAACTATACAATAGAAGGAGGAAGCTACTGGGCACTCATAAAATCGTCTAAGGCCAGCCTTGAGAGAAAAATTGCACAGGACACTAAGGATAATCACAAGGCTTTCTTTAGTTATGTTAGGAACCTGGGTGGGAATTCCCAGATATACTCAGAATTAGTCCAAAATGACAAAAAATACACCAAACCCACAGACATTGACAACATCCTAGCTGACAGGTTCAGCGCAAACCCCCCCCCCCCCAAAAGGGCAAATATCTCTCCCCGCAGAGTGCTGCCCCTGACATCTCAGATGCTCAGGTAGAACCGCATCTCTCCAGCAAAAACACAGTATCAATGGGACCACATGAACTCAAGAAGAGCTAAACCCAAACCTAAAACTACTGTTCAATCTCAGCCTTACTACAGGATATGTACCCAAAGAGTGGCGTACAGCAACAGTGGTCCCTCTCCACAAAGGTGGTGCCTCAACGGATCCTGGAAACTATCGCCCCATAAGCCTGACTAGCTTGGTCTGCAAAGCTATGGAAAGGATCATCATGGACCTCATAAATAAAGATATTGGGGACCTACAGACACTGGATCCTACCCAGTTCGGCTTTGTTAAGGGCAGATCCTGCCTCTTAAACCTGGTCGATTTTTGAAACAGTCACCAAGGCCATTGGGAAGGTGGTCCACACAGCCTACCTGGACCTGGCATTATAGATAGGCTCACCAGCTTAAATATAAACCCCTATGTCACTAGATGGGTTGCAAACTGGCTCAAGGACAGAACCCACATGGTTAGAATTGCTGTAGCCATGTCAGACTCCAAACCAGTTACAAGTGGCGTCCCACAAGGCTCAGTCCTGAGACCTCTCTTGTTCGGTTATATATTCTCGAGGTACAAGTACTGTGGCTGACCAAGTTCGAGATGACTGCAAACTGGGCCATAATCAACTCTCCAGCCGACACAAGCATCCTCCAAAAGGGCCTCATAGAAACAGACAACTGGTGCCAGAGCCATGGCCTCAAGCTAAATGCCAAAAAGTGTATAGTCATTCCTTTGGCCAAATTACCACATAGGTGGCAATCCATTAAGTACAGAAGAAGTAATTAGGGACCTGGGGAACAAAGTTGATAGCAATCTCTCATTTGACAACCACGTGGCCAAAGTGGTTAGAAAAACATTTTATTTAGCCCTCCTAATCATGAAGGGATTCACATCTAGATCAAGGGAGGTCATCGTGCCTCTTTACTCATCCCTCATCAGGCCCATAATTGAGTACAATGCCCCTTTTGGGATGTACCTTACCAGACACCTGCAGCAACTGGAAAGACCCCAAAAGTACCTCACCAAGAGGATCAAAGGGCTCAAACAGATGCCATATGCTGCCCGGTTAAAGAAACTCCAGCTCTTCTCAGTGGCATACCACCTGCTCAGAGGCGATCTGTGCCTGACTTATAAAGCCATGTCCAACCCAGAATTAATGGACATGCTGCACCTCAGAAAATCTAAATCCGAGACTTGAACTTCAGTACTGAAATAAACAGGACATGCTGGAGGGACAGATTCATAACCCAGAGGCTCCCTTCACTCTGGAATAAAATCCCAGTCCAGGTTAGGCAGAGTCCCTCATTGACTCTCTTCAATAGGAATCTTGATGAGTGGATGGGAGATCTTCTGTGTCACTGTTAGACATTGGCACAGTATACTAACCTCGAAAAAGGGCATAGCAAAATTAATTTAAAATGGGTGGTGAAAGCCAAACACACTCTGGCTAGGCTTATAAATGCCCTAGGGCAGATAGCCTAGTATGAACCTATGAACCAGTGTTACAAATGTAAATTTAGAATGATGATATTCAGGCCAGATGTGATCAATGGGAGTCATCAGGTTTGAAATTGGGGACAATCCAGGACATGTTAACAGACCTGACACACCATTCACACAAATATACTACACTATTTAGAACACTGAAACATGGACCTGAACAGTATTATCTTGTGATAACATGAGTAGGGATATCAGAGTAAAATAGCCTTTAATACCCACGGTGGTGGTGCTGCGGTAGCGTTGTCGCCTCACAGTAAGACGCTGTCCGGTTCGATTCTCAGCTAGACCGTCTTCGGCGTGGAGACATGCGTAAATGGGCGTACCTTCGTTGAAGGTTGTGCATCAGGGCTGGTAACTCGGCACGTAAAAATCAACTACCAATCATTAGCAGACCAGAGTTCCGCTGTGGCGATCCCTAACCGGGAAAAGCCGAAAGACACAAACAAACAAACATGGTTGAAAATTACATTCTTACTTCTTGTTTCTAGAAAAGCTGTATCTTGATTTGTTAACTATGCTGAGGCAGCCTTACAAACAAGCCAACTAGGTGACTACCTATGGCACAATTTTTGGAATGGTGCTCTTTCGGATTTATTTTTTAGAGCAACGTGGGCGGCACAGTGGAGCAGCAGAAAGTGTTGTTGCTTCACAGCAAGAGGTTCCATGGTTTGATTCTCAGCCGGGGTGCCTTCGGTGTGGAATCTGAATGCCCTCCCTGTGTTTGCGTGGGCTTCCCCCTACATTCCAAAGACATGCATAGGTGGATTGCATATTCTAAACTGTCCGTAGGTTGGAGTGTACGTGTGAGTGTGTGGTATGGAAGAACTACATTAGCAGGGCTTGCCTCCAGGCAGTGTAAATCTTGGCTCTAGATGACTGTCACTGTTGAATTGATACCCCAAACCCATGTACAAAAATGGCAAAAAGGAGTTGTGGATGGATGGAAACAAACATGAAGAACATACCCACCCCACAGCATGACGAGCACCACAGGAGGGAGGTTAGACTTAGTCAAGAAGTTTCTGTGATCTCGCAGAACATTAAATCAACTACAAAACCTTGTTTTAAAAATTAATAATAAATTAAAAATGTGGTTTTACTGCTTGGCTGTTCAGGGAGACAGGAGGGACATTGTGTATGATGAATTCTGGACAGCTGAAAGGAATGCTGCAAGACAGAAGCAGTGAGGTAAGTATTATTACTATTTTTGTGATGCTGGCAATGATCAACCAGAAACTTTAAAGCAATATTTGTGTTTTTGTTTTCTTTTGTGGAGCAACTTGAAATACTGAAGTGTCCACCATGTTTTCTGTGTAGAAAAAAAGGTGAAACTTCAGACCTCATGGCTATTAAGTGTGGCGTTGGAGTTGGACATACCTCTCAAATGTCCCTGAATTTTGGGACAAAAGGTGGTATATTACATTTAAAAATAATGATAATAATTAGTTATACACTTTTGCTTCAGAAAATGCATGTCATTTCAAATTCTCTAATTCTGACAACTCCTCATGTTAATAATACAGCATTTAAAAAAATGATTGTGGCTGATTATATTTGGATTTGTTCCTGATTCTGGAGATAAGGGGTTGAAAACGGTGTGCTTGGGAATGGCTGGATGAAAGTAACTTGGCATCCTTATCCTTGTCATTTGCTCAGTTTTAAGTAGTGGTTGCAATCTGGCTTTGCAGGACCGGTATTGTATTTGTGAGAAATAAGATGGACTGCTTAACTTGACACGTGATATGCACAGACAGAGCAAGTATTAATTGCTGGGCTGTCTGTGGAGAAAAATTATTAGCTGCCTGCTGTTTCCTTATTATTCTGGCATTCCAGGACTAGTGTGATTTATGTGAAATAACTTGGAATATTTTAATGTGTGGCAACTGTTTGAGACAAAAGTGAAACACACTTGAAATGCAAGACAGTTATCCCCTCATCATAATTTGACATCTGAATTGTACATAGGTGAGACTATAACTACTTGTTTGGGGTTGCCTGGATGAAAGTAACTGATTCTTTTGTCACTTGCTCAGTTTACAATAATTTCTCAAAGGAATAAAATGCATTACAGAAATCTCAGACCTTTGGTGGAGGGTAAGTAAGTGGATTTTGACACAAGCTTAGCAGTGGCCTCTGCCCTGAATGCCACCTTTTTTAAAATTAGCCCTGCACAGAGGTGTACATAAAAGGTTGTTGTACCTTGGGGAACTGGGGATGCTGTCATTATTTCTTTAATTTTCTTCCTAAGCCTCAGAAACCAGTATCTGTTTTTGGGCTGGGGACAATGTATTCACTATTTAACTTTCCTCACAAACCTCACAGGGGTGCACAGGAAGCCAATATGTTTGTTCAGGGGAACTGCAATGTCTAAAAGTAAGTTGGAAATATTTTTTTTTCATTTTTCTCACAATCATCACATACATGTACAGGTGGCTATCTTATGGGAGTAGGTAAAGAAGTGTTCAGCTTATATATGTCCGACACCAATATGCTGTAATCATTTTTTCAGCTCTGTCCAAGTATTACATCTGGGGTTTGCACATAAGGTGGTTGTCTTTTGTGGGGTGGGGTGAAGAGACATGCTGTATGTACATATGACAGCAGTGACTTGAAATGTGATTGTGATCACTGGTTTCTTAATTTTCCTCCCAATTAAAGACCACAGAGGAATACACAGAAAGTGACCTATCTTTTTTTTTTTTTTTTTTGTAGGGAGGTAGGTACTATTTCCAGATGTGTGTGTCATCACATGCATGTGTCTTCTATGTTTATTGTGCATTGCTATGTGATCCAGTAAGACTTGGCTACAACTCATTTCTCCCTCTAAATAAAAAAGTATGATTGTATTTATTTCTGTATGTAGGTTTTTTTTTTTCAGGCCATCATTGAATCAAAATATTGGAAAAAAAGTTCACTTCGGGGCATCTATAACCCCAAGATTTCTGGTGTCCAGCAGTTCCTAGACCCCCCCCCCCCAAGCTTTACTGTAGTCTTGGTCAGTTTGGGTGTGTTGAGAGGATTCAGGGTTATTACACTGTAGTCTTGATAAGTTAGAATACGCTAAAAAGATTCAGGGAAAACCAGCATTGAAGACCAAGACTGAATTTTTTCCCTGATGATTTTTGTTTGGGCCATCATTGAAAGAAACAGTTGTTTAAAACAATAATAAAATACTCCTGACATCATCTGGAACTCCCATGGCTTCTGGAGACCTTGTGGCCCCCAGACCCCTGGCACAATGCAGTTATTTCCACTCCATTTATTACAGTGTAGACTTTGTCAGTTAGGATATGTTACAGATTTTCAGGGGAAAAAAGTTGAAAAGAAAGACTGAATCTCTTCCCAGAAGTATGGGTTTTGTTAAGGCCATTATTAGATGTAAAGCTTGGTTAAAAACACTGTAAAATGCACCACAGAAAAAAAAAGCATCTAGAAATAACCATGGCAACTTGCAGCCCTCAGACTCCAGCTCAGATAGCACAGTCTTGCCTACTTAAAATGCACTGAATGATTAAATACAGGGAAAATGTATAGTTAGGACAAACTGTGAGAAAAAGGAAGAAAAAAGTAATCTGGATGGTGTAGGCAGGCCAAGATGGGGAGGTGGCTGTGTTGCCATTTTGTCTAGGACACCAGTTAACCTAAGGCCAGCTCTGTAACTATGTTGCTGTAAACCTACATAACAAATAGGCCAAGATGGCAACAAAGAATTATGTCAATGTGCCTGACACAACATTCTTTAGGTTGGAATTAAGGACCCAATTAAGGGTACTCATGCCCAAATGTGTATTAGACCCTGCTCATGGGCGTAATCAACTAGGGGAAGCCACACCAGAAATTATAGGTAAGGGAACATATTAAACTGGTGGACAGCCACTGAAGGGCCTCTTCATTCACTGACTCCTTTCCAAGGCAGCTGTATAAGCAAGCTACTGATAAACAGCTTAACTGTATTGCCTTTTATATCAATTGGGTTGGACACCCTTTGTTTTTATATGGTACCTATATCTGAGATATATAAACATTAAGGTTGCCACAACAAAGAAGTACCTTTGTGGACCTTGTCTGCTCTAATGATACTGCACCCTGCATGAAAGATTTCTGAATCACTAATGTAAGTTTTAATCAGTTTCCGTGGTACCGTGGTTAGAATGTCAGACTGATACAGGCTGAACCAACTGTAAAACTGAGGATAGTTTTTCATGCTTCTAGCATTAAAACATACTACTGTTAAACAGGTACAACTGAGCCAGTCAGTCAGTAACATTTTTGGAAAAGACCTGGGTATGGACATGAATGCCACCTGACAGCCGCAGTGTGTTCAGCCAGGATGAATAGTGTACAAGTCAGTTGGATTTTAATCTTCTGACTGAAGTAATTTCCAGTGCTTCTTACTACAGCCACTAACAAGAGTAAACGTGAGACAAGCTGTTAAGTATTGTTCTAAGATGTGGCTTGATTGTCTGACCAGACCACATGACACTTACTTCCTTTGTACTACAAAGTATATCCAGCTAGGTACGAAAACCAAAAATTGTTCAAAAGGATACCTGTATACAAGAAGAACATACAGCATGCAATCACCCAAAGGGTTAACAGCGCAGGCATAATTTAATGTGACATGTCATATTGCTATTGGACGATGCAATCAGAGCTTTGATTGGCTGCCTAACAGTAGATGTATCTTATACCTGGCAGTTGATGCAGTGGTTAAGGTTCTGAGCTGCAGTTTCCGTGGTACCGTGGTTTGATTCGCTCAGCCTTTGCTTCCTACTGTGTGACTTTGAGCAAGTCACTTAACCAGACATTGTTCCTGGGACACCCCTGAAAAGGAACTGTGTGTCCAGTGGGCCTACCTGGCTAACAAATAGTTTTATTATTATTATTATTATTACTACTACTGCTATTATTATAAAGCAACCTAGGTTTTAAATGGAAGGTGCCTTGCTGCAGGAAGGAGGGCTGAACCATCCAGGCAATCAGTATCTCACTGCAGATACCCCTAAATGTTTTCTAACTCCCTATGTGTGGTGTCAACGGAGCAGGCCGATTTTGTGTGCTCTAGTGCATGCTGGTTGTGATATATGTTGGCATTCATGTCAAGATCTCAGAGTTATAATCAATAAGACCTAATCATGATTTTCTGTAGTGTATGAAACTTTATGTGCTCCGGGTACTACCACTTTCTAAGGGAAAAAACAGAAAAAGTGTAGCAGCATGAAATTTTACCAGCTAGAAAACACTTAGCACTGTCAGACAGAATGAAGTACCCTCTGTGCAGCTAATGGCTTTAAAATATGTCAGACAATTTGTTTTGCCACACTTTCTGTTCATAAACAGACTGAACTTGTAACAGTGTTTAAATGTTATTTTACCTTCTGTTACTGCTCTCAGCTAGATGGCACCATTCACTGTTAGTCCTTAGCATAAGACCTAACCTTAACAGTGTTTAAAGTGTGCTTAACAAGCTTTTATTAAGCATCCCTATGTGCTATTAAAATTGGGTCCTGCTCTAGGGACATACTTAAGTTTATCTTTTTCCAGTCTTCACAGCATAATCACTGTGCATTACACTGCAGCTCTATTTACATCTAGTAGGGACCCCATGCTGGATCACAGCTGTAGCACACTGTATTGTCCTGGTTGACTGTACCCTACAGAGCTGCCAAGGATGGGTCACAAGGACTTAGCAATTCAGGGTCAAAAACCTCTGTGCCTTGGACTGTATAGTATTTTTTGCCACTGAAAGGAGTTATATGTTTTGGATTTTGTACATAGGAAGTGCCTTAGAAACAATGCTGGTGTTCTAGATGGCCAGGGGAAGGAACAAATCTGTACAACAACACAGAACGTAAAATATTATAGTGTACATATCGTCAACAAAGTAGTAAACACTGTTGTTACAGGTCTTACCTTGCAAAAAAAAAAAAACGTATTACTGCTTTTGCTGATTTATTATTTCATGTGCTAACTAAATGTATTTCTCTGTATCAGCAGGACTGACATGCCTTGCCTCAAAGTAGTTATGAAAGGCAGCCAGTGTTACAGAATGAAATGTCTGCTGGCTTGTGCCAGTTTTCAACTGCTGCTGTTTCAATAGCTAACAATGATATCAGGTGAATATTGAGTGGTTGTAATTCGTTTTAGAGTTAATTAATAATTTAAGCAGTCTGTGACATGATACAACAGGATTAGACCAGTTTTCTCTTGTATGAGTAATAATCATGGCTTACAGGTAGCTTTGTAGGCCATGTGCAGTTAATTTCAGGGTATGAAATTCCAACAAACAGAAACAGAACTAGTATGACAAGTACATTTTAGAGTGCCACTAACTTTCAGACATGAACGGTGGCCAACTCCCAGTAGTCACTAGGGTGCGGATCAGAACTTGTTTAAGGCAGAGGTTGTAAGTGCTGCTATGATGAAGCAGGACTTCAGCCTCACTCATTTACCCAGACTGTGCTCCTCTCTGCCTGGCAGGTTTCTAAAAGTGAAACCTCTTATAATCTGGATGGTCACTCTACAAAATGAAGAATGTTTGCCTTTGTAATGCTATAATGATCTATCACCAGGTTATATATAATATTCAGAATTGGTCAACTCCTCTTCTAGTTCAATGCTTTTTCATTATGGCTCACAAGTAAATGACAGCAAGATAATTCCTTGATGACCTCTGTTTTTACTATGCAGTCTGACAGTTCCAAATGCCAAGCTTTACAACTGACAGCTACTATTAATTTTAAAAAATAACTGAATCAAGCTGAACACTTACAAAGAAACCTGATGGCAACGTTACCAGTGACAGCAATTTCTTTGGTGGCTAAAACCTTCAAAGTGTCTTGTCTGTCATTTAGCCTTCTTCTCCCGACTCAAAATATTACAGAAGATGCTACAAGTTATACTCGGAGACCCCACTTTCTGTAATTCCATGTTCAGAGTGGAACTTCCTCAGAAAGTGCAGCTGTGTAGGCAGTTGCCATAATTGGAAATGTTTAGGTACTCTCACTCTTGGGACTTCTACCACAGAAAGCCAGGCGTAAGGCCCAGTTCCCAGAGTTTCACAGCCTTCTCCCTCAGCCAGATGGACATGTTCCTACCTTACCATTGAGACACCTGGGGTATAACAGGAACATCCACCTGCTCCATATTTACTTCTTGCTCCTGTATGCAACAGAGTCTGACAGATGCCTGACCACTAGCTGTCCAAATGGCAAATGCCCACAGGGATTATAGCCCAGACAGATAATCCTTCGAAGCTCAGTCTCCAAGCACAAAACCTGATAAGGAGAGGGAATGCCTCACGGGTTTGGGAAAGAGAGGGAAGGTTGGATAAAAAAAAGGTGAGTGGGTAATCACCCCTAACCCAGGATGAAAGCAGAAATGAAACAGAGGCAGGGAAATCCTACTGCAACAGTGAACATCCTCAAACATCTATAATTTCTTACACAGTTGTGCTACGTTTTTCATATATTTTCCACTGCTGCAGTAAAGCTGTCTCTCAAATTAAGTGAAAGTCAATTTTCTAGTATATAATTTAGGTCCAGTGGAGAAGAGATTTCCTGGTTGTGATGCCTCAAGTGTAGAACACCTCTACAGAATTGTTTCACTGGCAGCAAGGAACAAAGTGAGAAATGACGGGGTACACAAGCAGAGGCAGCTGATATATGTACTTTTAACAAAACATAACATAAGCCTGATAGGTATTTGAGGATCAAGGACATTGTACACCATTCTGAGTCCCTGGCCTCTCTCTGGTACAAAAGGGAGAACCTCTTCAATTTTGATAGATACGACTTCCTTGTTTTTGATTTTCTACGCTCCTTCATGATTATAACCAAGTTCCCAGTGAACATGTAAATACATGGGATAAGTTTTAGGTCACTGACTGTCAGCCTCAACTTCAGGATTAGGTGTATGAGTGAACCCTTCTCTGAGATAACAGGTTCATACACTGAGGCAGCGTTACAGGATCTGGCTTTTTCATGTTTGTTAAGAGAGAAAAAAAAATGTGCTGCCTTGGCCAAAAGGGTGCTACCAGTAGCATTTTTTGGCCTGTCCTTCTGTATCACCCTGAGAAGAGGGATGGAAGAGAAGACAAAGTCCAGGTACAAAATTATGTTAACTGCTTGTTCACCAGGGAAGCAAAATGGTCAATTTCTGGTACACTCCACCTGAGGACCAAGTCCAGAAATACACCTCTATTTATCATCTGTTTGTGAAGGTTTGCTTATGTTCTTTTTCAACTGGTCTGCCACAACATTCTAGTGGGATAGAATGTACAATGTTCTGAGGGTCAGGCCTAACTCCTGGGCCAGATAACAAACTTTCTTGGTTCAGGCTGCACAAAAGATAAGAGGGGGCACCCCCTTGCTTGCTAATGTACCATATGTATTTCAGTATAAAGCAGGATCCCTGGCTGCAAAATCTTTCTGAATATTTTTATGGATAAAACTAAAGCCATCATCTCTAATACAGATATGCTTTTTCTAATTTAGTTTTTCCAAATGCTTGGGGGGGGTGTTACATACCTTTATGGGAATAGATCCCATTCCTAATTAAGGCCATAATTAAAGTTCATGAAAAAAGTAATGCTTCAGTCTTTGATGTGAGCAAAGAGTGGTTTTATCAGTACCCATAAGCTGTGCCCAGAATTGCCCCCTTCTGCAGTTCATATGGGGTTACATGTACTGGTACCATATTTAAGTATGATTGTAAATTGTGTTTTATTATCCCTGTTGCTCTTCCTACTACTGGAACTGTCTGGGTATCTTTCTTCCACATTGCTCATGTTTCTGCTTGCAAATCCTGGTATTTTAAGACTCTCTCTCAGCAGGTAAGACACTATACATCGCTGGGAGACACTACACATCGCTGGGGTGTGGCAATTTATATGATCAATGTTACTTTTCTTCTTGGAGTACATCTGTTTTTGATCTTTTAGTAACGGGTGATCCCATGTGATATAAATGTCACTGAAGTCATTAATGCTTTGTGGTTCATGTTTCCAATGTATCTCAGCTACTTCTATATCATAGTGTTTGCACAATCCCCAGTACAACAGTCTTGCCACATTATTCTGCCTTTTTCTTTCAGAATACAGACCCCCTGACCTTGAGTTTATCACGCCCAGCAACAGTCAGCAACAAGACTGTAACTGCTTCCAGTTCTGTTTTACAGAACCTGCATTTGTCTGTTTCTCCCACTTTTTCAATGTACGTTGTAAATCAATGTGTGCACAGCCCACTATTTTGGGCCACCATTATTATTAGCCTTTCATCTTTTGGTTTCATTTCACCTCTCCTTAACGATTCCTGCATCATATCTTGGTCAACTTGAAGTTCCCGAAGTTTTCCATATTTACCACTATATTTGTGAACTCTGCAGTTTCCTTTCCTTATGGTCCTTTTGTTTATATTCGCCTTTTCTGCACTTTTAGTCATCTGAGTTTTGCCAACTTCTGGTGTGATTTCCATTCTCACTTTATTTTGAAGGGCTTCTGTTAAAGTAAGCAAACATGTCATATTTAGAGCTTTCACTATATATGGATCTGATAAGGTCAGCAAATATGTAATCAGTCCCATAACTGCAGATCTATACAGGAAGTCAATTTTAAGGAGGGTCATAACCTCCTTCAGAGTAAAGGATACATGAGCTTGATACGCACTGTTTTTTATATATATAATTTGATAAGCATGAATCATATTTCTTTTCAGGAGAAAATGATTCAATACTTTTTGGGGCTAGTCAATAAAACAAAAGCTGTTAAGTTAGAACAGGAAAAACACACTGATTTATAGCTTGGACTTTAGACATCAAGGCAGTTTTGTATATTAGCTTTAGTCTTCTGAAGTATTCCTTATTGAACTTTGCTCTTGTTTATATTTTATTGCTGACCCTTCATCTATCTATAAAAAAATAATTATACACTCCAACCTGTTCAAGTTCCTTTATATTCATGTCTGGTTGATTTTATTTTCTTGGTGCTGCAGCTTTCCTTTTATAAATGATGGTTTTGCACATTTATCAAGGCCAAATGTCATTCTTATATCATCTGAAAATGTTTTCACCATTTGTAGTTGAGTTTTCAGATTCTCATCTGATGACCTATGCAATTTTAAATAATCTACAAAAAGTATAAGAGAAGTCTTAAAACATGGTTGGTTAAACTGTAACCTGCTGGCAATAGTGTAGGATAAAATCCTGGTCTGTTTTGATAATGTGCATTGCTTTTGCCACGTCCTTCTCACTTTAAAATTAAGTTGATTATCTAGTCCCTTTACAATATCCTTCTAATAGTGATATGTCCTATCTTAGTTGCTTTACAGGTTTGTCCATTTGAAGCTTCCATTGTAAGATTCTACTTTTCCCTAACGTTTCTGTTTTTGTGGTAACACACAGTTATTCGTTTAGCTTCACATGAATGCATACTACTTAAGACTGTTATATCACATTAATTTTCTTAACAGTCCTGATTACCAAATCTAACATTTGAAATATTTACTTTCTGTTCTGTAGTTCTTTCATATTTCTTAATGTTTCTATCTATCTCTGTTAAATCAAGCATGTCTTCCCTTAGATCATTTTATTCTGGACTGGTAGTAACTGTTTTACTCTCTGTTTCCCAACAGTCTTCTACAGAAAGTTTGAGATCGTCATCCAGGGGACATATCCTTTTAAGATGCACCCTGCTTCATCTGCCACTTCTCCTTATGGGGACCTACTGGCCCATCATGCCACAGCATTGCCTATGTCAGAGTTGCCACTATTTCCTGCTCCTTCCGTTGCTGTGCAACTTCAACTGGAATTTCATGCAATTTTTCTATGGGGGAGCTCCAAAGCATCACCCTGAAATAAATCCGATGCATCCTGCTCCACCTGCCACTCTTCTATCTGGAGACTCAGTGGTCCATCATAGATTCACATCCTACCAAGATTATGGCCAAGAGATACCATCATGAAGCTCAGCCACATCACCTACTACTTGCTGGGTAAACTAGCAAAGCCCCCCCCCCATTAAGTACACCTTTTCCACACATTACTGGTGAAAACCTGCAATTACCCATCCAGTCCTCCAGACTGGTTTTAATGGTAGCTAGGAAAGTACACTGCTTGATAGGTATGGCATGGGTACTGGTTGAGTTTGGTATCTGTCACACCATCTGGTCTTGTTGATGTGTTAGTGTAGGATTAGGTTTCTAAAGCAGGGGTTTTCTTTACCAATTTTTTCAGTTTAGGTAAAAGAGTTCAAAGTGTGCCGATTCATTCATGGCATGGAAAGCCAAGCAGAAATCACCCCTCAAGTGTCTGCATAACATAAAGCA
The DNA here is from genome assembly GCF_019279795.1 of Protopterus annectens. Classification (NCBI taxonomy): domain Eukaryota; kingdom Metazoa; phylum Chordata; order Ceratodontiformes; family Protopteridae; genus Protopterus; species Protopterus annectens. The sequence goes on from NC_056747.1 coordinate 1,131,231,542, forward strand.
GAGCAACAGAGATTTTAGTCTATCACAGTAAGTGAGAGTACTGCGACCTAATGTCATCCTGGTGCAGGAACACAGAGGTCTGGCATGCTGGTTTAGGTGCCTAGCAAGGTACATACCAAAGGGTGCATTATATTCAATGATAGGCCTAAGAAGGGATGATAAAGTGGGATTATAGCTTCTCTGGACATGAGAAAATGCCATGAAATATGAGCTGTACAAGGCAGAAGGATTTTCTAACCACCACAGAGACACGGTGGTCAAAGGAGACTCTTATCAACATGTCAACCAATACCCCGATGACTGTGTCAAATTTAAGTGGAACGTTATTTACATGGTAAGCAACAGTGATGCCAAACTTACCCAAGGAAACTATGCTTCATTTTTCATGTTAAGGGTAAATCTATGAAAAATACACCAAGCATTTATTTGGTACAGCCCTTGCTGGGGATTTTGAGTATTACAATAGGGTTTGATAACTCCTCCCAGTTTTCAGTCATAAGAAATATATATCAAAGAGGAGGGGACCCAGGACAGAGATTCGCGGGACACTATTAGTGACATTTTTCTGTCTAGGGCAAATATCCCTGACCTTAACAGAATGGGTTTTGTCAGACAGCCAGTTATATATCCAAGTGAACTACAAATGGGTTATGTTGAGTTGGAAGAGTTTGTCAATAGTCAAAGCATGGAGGATAGAGTCAAAGGCTTTGCTAAGGTCCAGCTAAGAACTATGGGCTTTATGCCCCTCATCCATAGCCTCAGTAACCCTTTCAAAGACCTCAGCTAAGTGGAACAGGCATGATCTGCCTTTTACAAAGCAGAACTGCTGTGTAACAGGACTTATAAGGTCATTTACATCATCATTTATTTATTCAGCTATAACAAGTCCAAAAGCCTTGTAAATAAACCTAGTGAGACTAATAAGCCTGTAATTCCCTGAGTCAGTAGTTTGTCCATCTCATCATTTTGTGACACTACCTTTGTTGGTGTTTCCACATTAAACCTTTCACTTTGTAGGTGGTCTCTCTCTTTAACTTATATTTCTTTAATTTCTACCTCACTAATCTTCCTTGTTTTTACATTTCCCCCTTTGTGATCTTATTTTTTGTATTGTGAATTCTGCCATATCCAGGTGTCTGCCTATATTTTTCTTCAAATATCTTTGGTGCTGCCATTTTTATTGATTAGTTTGGCTTTCTTCTTTGCATAAATATCGCACATTATCATATCTTTCTCTTTCCCATGTCCACATTTTTTATACCTTTCAAAAAACCTCTGTTGTTGGTTTTTTATCCTTTCTCACTTCCTCTGCCGCATTTTTTTTCTAGGTAACCCAATGTTTCTTTATCTACATAAAGTTTTTCCATATTCTGTAGCATCGAGGAACTTAAATTTTCCTCTGAGTACTGGAACATGTCCCTTGAATTCTCAGTTTCCTTGAGTTGTCCTCCCCCCTCCCCCAGTCACATCCAAAAGATCTGTAGCAAGTGCCTGGGTATCAATATCTGGCTTGGAAAAGAACCCCCTGACTGAGATGTACTTGTATACGCACCGTAAGATCTCTTTTGATGCAAGGCTGTAAAGGGATGAGATAGTCCAGGGAGTTGGCTTGCTGGCACCAGCTGTTCCATAGTCATAGCTGCAGTTTTCTCACATGAGGTTTTACCAAGAGGAATATCGGGACTGATGAGGCCATGTAATTTAGCGTTCCAAAGAATTACCTTGTATATGCACCGTAAGATCTCTTTTGATGCAAGGCTGTAAAGGGATGAGATAGTCCAGGGAGTTGGCTTGCTGGCACCAGCTGTTCCGTAGTCATATCTGCAGTTTTCTCATATGAGGTTTTACCAAGAGGAATATTGGGATTGATGAGGCCATGTAATTTAGCGTCGCAAAGAATTACCTTGTATATGCACCGTAAGATCTCTTTTGATGCAGGGCTGTAAAGGGATGAGATAGTCCAGGGAGTTGGCTTGCTGGCACCAGCTGTTCCGTAGTCATATCTGCAGTTTTCTCACATGAGGTTTTACCAAGAGGAGTATCGGGATTGATGAGGTCATGTAATTTAGCGTCCCAAAGAATTACCTTGTATATGCATCGTAAGATCTCTTTTGATGCAGGGCTGTAAAGGGATGAGATAGTCCAGGGAGTTGGCTTGCTAGCACCAGCTGTTCCGTAGTCATATCTGCAGTTTTCTCACATGCGGTTTTACCAAGAGGAATATCGGGATTGATGAGGCCATGTAATTTAGCATCCCAAAGAATTCCCTGGTCGAAGTCTGACTCGGTGTTACACAGAACTGACGTCTAAAGATAAGAAACAGCACCTTCTCTGAGGAAAGGAATATCCTCAGACTAATGCAGTCTGTAAAGGTTCCTAGAACCTGGACCTATTGAGATCAGATTAACTGTGAGTTGAGCAGGTTTTCTCTCTGACAGTCCCAGAGTATTAAAGCAAGCAAAATAATCTGCAGAGCCATATGTATTTCCTCAAGTGAGGACCTGAATGAGGCAGTCATCTAAAAATAGTTGTGACTGCCTTTTCCTTGCAGTATGTAGTGACTAGAGTAAGAGACTTTATGAACACCCTGGTTGCATGAAACAAAGCAAAGAGCAAGAAAGTAAATTAGTAATGGCATCTTCTGCTCTAAATCTCATGAAATGTTTGGATGTTTTTGCTACTGATATGTGGAGATAATCAGGGTAATTCTAAAGGCCTGAAGGAAAAGAAGGCTTACCAGGACCTTCAAGGTTAGCATTATGAACTTTGGCACTAGAAGAAATGCATTTAGCATTGACAATTCAATGGATCAAGTTTTCTTAGGACTGGGAATAATCTGGAATAGGACCCTCTGCCTTGGGTCTGGTCTGATACTCTCTCTCCAAGATCCATAAATGCAGAAGCTCTATAATTACTGGCTTGAAAATATGCCTTTGTTCTCTGGGTACTAAAGGAATGCTTGTAGACTTTGTTCTTCTACAAACTGAAGTCTGCATCCCTGTGTCTTAAGGTTCTTAGAACCAGAGTCTTGGGTGATTTTTTCCCACTCTTACAAACAGTCCTAGACTGCCCCATATTTTTGTTGGTAAGTGAAGGAATAGATTGAAAGTTGGTAGATTGGGTGGGATTTGAGGGGTGGGGGTGGTCTGGTGAGTCACAGTTGTTCCCTTGAGGTTATCTTGGCCTTCAGGGCTCTCCCTGGCTTCCCATTTATCTCAGCTTACCATTTTTTTTCTGAACTCATCTTTCTTCCCTTTAGGTTGCTTTTTTTACCTGCAGTGAAGCCACCAACTTTGAATGGAGTAGCATCTACTGTATGTGGCTTGGGGGGAGGGAAGAAACAACAATTTTCCTGACTGTATAGTCTTCCCCTTTTTCTCCAGCTTTTTAAACACCTGCACAGCCTGTGATCCAAACAGCAACTCCTTTTCTGACATCCAAAAACTGAGTCTTCACCTGCTTTGGCAGGGGTTGTGTACTCAGCCAAGCATGTTTTCACATAAGTAAGCCGCTAGCTGTCGCCCTGCATCAGGTATCCACCAAATGATTGTCAACCTCAGAGTCTCTGGCATTTGCATTTATGTATCTGGCAGTTCACAGCCCTGAAGACCAGGGTGGCAGAAGTGTAAACCTTCTTGCCCAGTTGGACAAGTACTCTGCTTTCCCTATCACTGGGGATGAAATTCTTGGTTGCAATCCCTGAAGATCCCTTGCTAGAACCCATGGACACCATAGATGAATCAGCAGATGAGTTCTTGTACAGGAATCCATTAATCTACAGAAACAACCACCCTTTCTGGAATCAGGGGGTTGGATATCTGGCTCCAAAAACTGGTGAAATCAAATTCCAAGGTTTCAATAACTGGAGGAATAGCTAATGGGTTTAAGTTGTGGTAACCCCAAAAGTTGTATGTTATGTTTTCAAGTAATCCTTAGCTTCCTTCTTGAAAAGTCCCTTATTCTTCCAAGAGCATCTCCAAATGAGAAAAAAAAAACTCTGGCAAGCAGGCAGAGGATAAGGGGTCCTATATGTCTGACATACAAGTGAAGGGGGATGTCCTCATTTACATAAGGGATGTTTCCTTCTTATTTTTTGGCTGTAGACCTGCTGGTCTGAGACAGGTCACAAGTTCTGAAGGAAAAACAAAGTCTTGCACTGGTTTCATCAAGTCCTGCAAGAGGACCAGAGCAGGTGTGATGAGGGAAGGACCACCCAATTTTGGCTGTGGCATGATGTCAGATATCCAAGATCTGGATGTCCAGGGCCTGCTTTTAGAAACAGTGGCTGTTTGCAAAGTCTCCAGGTGCAGGTGGGTGCTGATTTCAGTCTGGGCGCCACAAACATCCTTACATAACAAAGTCAAGGGTATACCTCCTTTGGCCACAATTATCAGAATGCATGCATCTTTCAGGTACCCTTTGAAAAGCATATATACTGACTGATAGGTGAAGGGTTCTGGATCAGGAGGACATGCTTTCATGAGATGCCAGATACCTTAATCCAATCAGGGATTGGGGCTGCACGATTGCCTTACTGAACATGACACCCTCCAGCCATGGAGGATCTTGGGACTCTTTAGTATGTAATAAGTTCACTGGCAAGAACTAGGCAATCAATCTGCAGATGATTACAAGCAAAGCAAATAACCCATATTCCTAAGATCTCTCCGGCTTCATAAAGGGCAACACGAGATAGAATGAGGAGAATTTGAGCTGCCCATTCAATTATCTAGGCTTACCTTGAAGGTTTAATGTACTACTGTGCTTGACATACAGTGGAAGTTTTTCTAGAGGTGGTGGATAAACTGAGATATGCATCTATTATTCAAGCATGTCTCATGTCTCACACATTTCTAATAGTAATATCTCCCTCTCCTCATTCTGGCTTCCTCAATCTCAACTCATGCTGTCACACCACCCACTCACTGCTACTACCTAGGAAAATAAACATGACTTGCTCCATGTTATATAAATACAATCTGCCTAAATATTCCCAGCTGATACTTGGGTCGGCAGATCTCAGCTAGTACGCCTTGTCCTACTCCATCTCTCATTAGAGTCGCTCTAGAATTTTGTACTCTCGTCTCCTAACTTATCTATGTCAATTTACTTTTCCATACAGGTTCATAGGTAGGTACTAGGCTATCTGCCCAAGGGCATTTATAAGCCTAGCCAGAGTGTGTTGTCTTTCGCCACCCCATTGATTAATTAACTGATCCTCTGTCAAGCAGAGCCAATGAAGTGATCCCAGGGGTGTATTTTCTGTTACCCATCCACTCGTCAAGGTTCCTCTTGAAGAGTGTTAGTGAGGGGCTCTGCCTGATATAATTTGGAATTTTGTTCCAAAGCATAGGGAGTCTCTGTGATAGGAATCTACCCCTCCAGCATGTTCTATTTATTGTTGTGGCGAGGTTTAGCTCACTAGAGCGCGTGGCTCGCAGTGATTTGGATTTCTTTAGGTGGAGCATGTCCATCAGTTCTGAGTTGGACATGGCTTTGTAAGTCAGGCAGAGATCACCTCTGAGTAAGCGATATGCCACTGAGTACAGCCGGAGTTTTTTCAGTCGGGCAGCATAAGACATATGTTTGAGGCCAGTAATCCTCTTGGTGAGGTACTTTTGTGGTCTTTCCAGCTGTTGGAAGTGTCGTGTGAGGTACATCCCAAATGGGGCATTGTACTCTATGGTGGGTCTAATGAGTGACGAGTAGAGGGGAACTATAACCTCTTTATTTCTAGATGCGAACCCTTTAGTAATTAGACAGGCCACACAGAAGGATTTCCTAACTACTTTGGCAATATGATTGTCAAAGGAGAGATTACTATCTACCTGGGTCCCCAGATCTCTTATTACCTCATCTGTATTAAGGGGGCTGCCACCTATGTGGTAATTCATGGATGTTTTGTTTTTCCCAAATGGGATGACTATGCATTTTTTGGCATTTAGCTTGAGGCCATGACTTTGACACCAGGTGTCCGTCTCAGTAAGGCCCTTTTGGAGGATGTCCGTGTCAGCCGGCGAGTCAATTATGGCTCCCAGTTTGCAGTCATCGGCAAACTTGGTTAGCCATAGTCCTCCTGTGTTTGCCTGTACTTCTGAGAAGTATATGCCGAACAGTAGGGGTCCCAGGACAGAGCCTTGTGGGACACCACTTGTGACTGGTTTAGAGTCGGACCTGGAGCCCGCTATTCTTACCGTGTGAGTTCTGTCTGTAATCCAGTTGGCAACCCATCTCGTGATGTAGGGGTTTATGTTCAGGCTGGTGAGTTTTTCTGTAATTCTGAGTGGGGAATGGTGTCGAAAGCCTTGGCGAGGTCAAGGTAGGCTGTGTGAACCACCTTTCCCTCCTCTATGGCCTTGGTGACTGTCTCGAAGAAGTCAACCAGGTTTAGTAGGCATAATCTGCCCTTAACAAGGCCGAACTGGGTGAGGTCAAGTGTTTGGAAGTTCCCAATGCCTTTGTTAATGAGTTCCGTGATGATGCGCTCCATAGCCTTGCAGACCAGGCTAGTCAGGCTTATGGGGCGATAGTTACCAGGGTCAGTTGTGACCCCTTCTTTGTGGAGAGGAATAACCGTTGCTGTGTGCCATTCTATGGGCATGTAGCCTGTGGAGTGGCTGAGGTTGAACAGCGTGTTTAGGTGCGGGGTTAGTTTGTTCTGTAGTTCGTGCAAGACCCAGCCTGGGACACCATCTGGTCCCACTGACGCTGTGTTTTTGGCTTTTAAAAGGGCTGTTTTCACCTGTTCATCTGTGAGTTTTGGGACACTACACTTTTCCGGCATTGTTGTGGGCCCTTTTGGAGGTGAGAGGGGGGTGAAGTTTGCACTGAATCTATCTGGCAGCATGTTGGCAATATCAGTAGGTTCAGTATATTTTGTGTTCTTTTGCACTAGTTCAGTGCATATCTGCGAGTTGCCACAGAGATTCTTAACATAGCTAAAGAAGGCTTTGTGGTTATCTTTTGAATCCTTAGCCATTTTTCTTTCGAAGTTAGCCTTGGATGATTTCATGAGGGACCTTAGTTTCTTACTGATACTGATCAAGGAGGTCTTTCCTTCTTGGGATTTGCGTTTTTTTTTTAACTAGTTTCCTCTTTCTATTGTATAGCCTGTTTATTGCAGGGGTCCACCAAACTGGTTTCCTTCCCTTAGATGAGTGAATCTTGGTTTTGCTAGGGATGGCGCGATCCATGCATCCTTGTAGGTGCTCATAGAGTGCATTTGTAAAGGTTTCTGCATCTTGGGCAGCGTTATCCTTTAGCGTGGGGGCTGTGAAACTTACCACCTCTATCTTAAGTAAGGTGAAGTTTGCTTTAGAAAAGTTTTTTTGCTGTGGTCTCCTTAGTTGGGGGCGGTGGTGGGGTGTGGACATCCAGAGTGATTAGTTTATGGTCTGATCTAACCAGTGACGGGTTGACCTCTGGTGTGGAACACCTGTCGCCCATGTTGGTGATGACCAGGTCCAATATGTTTTCACCTCTGGTAGGGGAGTTTACCAGATGATCCAGGGCATTTGAGTTGATGAATTCCAGGAAGCGCTGGGCCTGGGAATTTATATTCGAGTAGTTTTCCCAGTGAATGGTAGGGTAATTAAAATCGCCCAATATCAGGGTGTTTGGTAGGACCTTCATGTTTTCCAGTGTCTCCAGAAAGGTGGAGTGGTGGTCCTAGGTCATGGAGGGTGATCTGTAGCAGGCCACAATTTGCATTGAAGATTTGCCCGATGTTAGTTGCACATGGATGATCTCAGAGGTATCATGCTTCGCCACTAACCTGGAGGTGTAGGTATCCTTGATGAATATGGATACACCCCCTCCTTTTGTGTTTCGGTCCATGTTCTGTGGCCGAAATGTGTGGTATGAGTTTTAGCCCAGTAGTGCTGGGGTGCTCTCTAGAGCCTTGAACCAGGTTTCAGTTACTGCACAGATGTCAACGTTCTCCATACTGAGTGCTTCGAGCACGTGCATTTTGAGATTTAAACTCCTGGCGTTCAGTAGCATAACCCTCAGTTTTTTTTAATTGTGCTATTTACGGAGGCGGGTTTGACTTTTGAGCCTTGCCTAAAAAAGGCACTATGGAGACAGCAAGAGCCTTGGCCAGTATTCAGAAGCCTAGGGGTAACAAGTGCAAGCCGTCTCTTGCGAAGCAATGCGGCTTGTCGAGCATGTCATCCCAGGCTGACAGACACGGGATCCCCTTTGAATGACACCAGAAGCTTATCCAATTATTGAAATTGATAATTTTTTCTTTATACTGAGGTATCATTCTTGGTGAGGGCAGGATGCTACTCAGGGTCAGGGTCATACCAGCCTGGTCTGCATGATCAGAGAGCTCTTCCATGTCTCTTTTCATGTAGTCCAGGGAGGTACGTCTCAGGTCATTCACACCAACATGAACAATAACAGAGTCATATTTGTACTTGTTCTGGAGTGACCTGAGTGCTTGTGTTATGCGGCGGATTCTGTCTCCCGAAAGGCAGCTAACAGTAACCTTCTCCTTGTCCAGCCTAGTGAGTGGGACGTCAGTGTGCCTGACTATAGAGTCACCTATTACTAGTGTGCTAGGTATGTTATTACGCCTTAAGGGCTGTGATTGTGCGGCACACTGATTTTGTGCTTTATGTGTTGTCTGGTTTGTGACGGGAGGTGCAGGTATTTTGGGTGTCTGCTTTGGAGGTCTCTGATGCTTTTGAAGGTTTTTATTTAGAGCCTCCGAGTATGATTTTGTGTATTTATATGTATTTTTTGCCAGTGCTGTTTTAGTAGGTCTGTGTGCAGCTGGAGGTGTGGTGCAAGTGTTAACCTTCTCCTCTTGACTGTCTGTTCCAGTCTTGGGTGGAGACAGCCTAGCTTCCAGTTTGGCTGTATAATTGCATCTCTCGCATATGTTAGTGTTTTGTGGTAGGAGGAGAGGGTTGTCTGTGTACATGAGGCAGTTGTAACATTGCCTCAGGATACCCAGATTCACCAGCTGGACTGAAGAGTGCACCTGAAGTTGCCCTTTGGTCATGCCTGAATAGTAGGGTGAGCTGCTTAGTCGCTTGGTTGGTGAGGGGTGAATTTGCCCTGCTGCGCAATCAGTGTCAGGGTATATTAGTGCTTGCTATTAGGTCTGAGCAAGTGCTGGGCTGTAAGATACTTTTTGAGTGCTTAGGTTGAGAGTTAGACTAGTTTCAAGGGAAAAACTGAAGAGGAGACTTAGTGGCACCGGGAATAATTTAACTGTAGCTAACCGGCAATGCCCGGTGTGCAAAACCATGCAAACGCGGTTTTTATAGCAGGGAAATGAAAGAGAAATTAGACCAAAATGGCCAATAAACTACTAACTTCTGGACTGGAACCACTCCTCCAGGGACAGATAGGTTGCTCAAAGCTCCCCTCTCTCACAGGTGAACAGAGAAACTTCCTTCTATCCAAGTAAGGTATGGGCAACTCAGAAACTAGCATCACAGCCCTAAATTCAGCACTAGCCTGAAAACTAGACTATACTAGCTTAGAAAGGTGGGAAACAAGGAATATTTATTTATTTATTTTTTAAAATACACTTAAAACAGCTTTAAACGACTACAAACGATCAGAAAAGGCTATCGCACTTTAGTGTGTAGCCTACAGCAGTTAAACAAATTACCTAAACAAAAAACAACTTTTTAAAAGTGCAGGCAGTCAAATAAGTACAATATGTGAAAAAAATAAGCTTTTAAATGACAATAAATGCCGGAAAATCTGCGTTGAGGCGGAAAACAGTTAAGTACAGCAAGAAAGTACAGAAAACTGATACTAATCACTCCAAAGTCTCTCTTCTAAGCTAGAAGACTTGTATCAGTTTAAGGCTTTCTAGTGCTACCCAGTAGGTTAGTTAAAGGAAAGATGGGAAACAAGCGCAGATGTGGTCTTTTAAACCAGAAAGTTGAAAGAGATGGACAAACCGTCCAAATGGTCAATAAACTACAATTTTTGGGCCAAGAGCCTCTCCTCTCGTGGTAGACAGGCTATCTAGTGCTTACCACTCCCACTAATAAGCTAGAAGGCTTTCTTCCAACACAGAAATTCTTGGGAGGCTCAGAAGCTTACAAACCATCCTGGATACAGCAAATCTGTATCTGGACTAGGCTAGTTACAGGAAAGGTGGGAAACAAGTGCGGCTTTTAAACCAATTGAAAGAGATGGAAATAAACTTCCCAAACTGCCAATAGCTACAATTTCTGGGCCAGGAACCACTCCTCTTGTGGTAGATAGGATACCTAATGCTTACCACTCCTACTAGTAAGCTAGAAGGCTTCCCTCCAACACAGAAAGGCTTAGGGGGGGCTCAGAAGTTTACAAAGAGTCCTGGATACAGCAAATCTGTACCTGGACTAGACTAGTTACAGTAAAGGCGGGGAACAAGTACAAACGTAGGCTTTTAAGCCAGCAAGTTGAAAGAGATGGAAAACTGCCCAAACGGCCAAATAAACTACAATTTCTGGGCCAAAACTCACTCTTCCCATGGAGGATAGGCTACCTAGTGCTTACCACTCCCACTGATAAGCTAGAAGGATTCCCTCCAACACAGAAAGGCTTGGGGTGCTCAGAAGCTTACTAACAATCCTGGATACAGCAACTCTGTAACTGGACTAGGCTAGTTATAGACGGGAAACAGGCACAAGTGGGGCTTTCAAACCAGAAAGTTGAAAGAGATGGAAAAAAAACTGCTCAAACAGCCAATAGCTACAATTTCTGGGCCAAGGACCACTCCTCTTGTGGTAGATAGGCTACCTGATGCTTACCACTCCCACTGATAAGATAGAAGGCTTCCCTCCAACACAGAAAGGCTTGGGGGGCTCAGAAGCTTACAAAGAGTCCTGGATACAGCAAATCTGTACCTGGACTAGACTAGTAACAGGAAAGGCAGGAAACAAGCGCAAACACAAACTTTTAAATTAGAAGGTTGAAAGAATTGGAAAAACTTCCCAAACGGCCAATAAACTATAATTTCTGGGACAGAAATCACTCCTCCTGTGGCAGATAGGTTACATAGTGCTTACCACTCCCACTGATAAGCTCGAAGATTTCTCTTTAACACAGAAGGACTTGGGGGCTCAGAAGCTTACCAACAGTCCTGGATACAGCAAATCTGTACCTGGACTACACTAGTTATAGGAAAGGCAGGGACCAAACGCAAAACAGGCTTTTAACCAGAAAGTATAAAGAGATGGAAAAACTGCCCAAATGGCCAATGAACTACAATTTCAGGGCCAAAACCCACTCTTCCCATGGTAGATAGGCTACCTACAGCTTACCACTAACACTGATAAGCTAGAAGGCTTCCCTCCAACACAGAAAGGCTTGGGGGGCTCAGAAGCTTACCAACAGTCCTGGATACAGCAAGTCTGTATCTGGACTTGACTAGCTACAGGAAAGGCAGGAAACAAGCTTAGAATTTCTTTTTGTTGCAGAAAAGCGCCTAAAACAGTAGTAAATACAATTCAAATTGTAGTGCAAGCCAGCACACCAGAGTGTGTAGCAACACTACGGCAAATACAGTTCAAATAAATGCAATTAAATTAACAAATGATTAAAAAACAAGTGCAGAAGGCAGTAAATTAGAAGGCTACTAACAAGCAGAAATAAGTGCAGAGTAAAAGCAACTGAACAGATAACAGCACACAGAAGAGCAACTAAGACAGTTACATAAGAGCAGCTGAATAAAATATATGTATATTTTATTTATTTATTTATTTATTTTAGGGAGGGAACAGCAGGATTAAGAGGCTGCAGGGGTTGTCCTTCCCAAATGCTCTCTTTGTAGACTGTAGGAGTGCCTGAAATCAGAATATGATCTCACTGCACTCAGTTGAGTGAGCAAATGAGATAGGCCCAGAAGGAGTATCCAAATACAAATCTACAAGAGGGGCGGGCAAATTTCAAAGCCACCAACATTAACACCAAAACAAGAACACAGAGGGTGGGTGGGGAACTAAATGTAGAGAGACAGCCACAACTTCAGTTGCTTTAATATTCAGTGAAAAACACATATAAATAAAATACAGTACTATATGCAAAAGAGCAGATAAAAGTGTACTTAAATTCACTTGTACGTCCAGCTGATTTCAAGTAGATGTTAGCCAGCCAAAGCTCTGATAAGCAGAGATAACGCCAAATGTACCACTTATATAAGGCAAAACAGAATGTCAGTGATAAGGTGAAACTACCCCCCCACTGTTATCAATGGCTACACAGAAATTCTAAAAAGTACTCTGTAGAGAGACAGCCACAGCTTCAGTTGAGTTAATATTCAGTGAAAACACAAATAAATAAATTTGTACTTTCGAGGAAAAAGTGCTTTTTTTATTGCGATTTTGGTTGAAGGCCAAAACCAAAAAAGGAAATCCCCTTTTAACTTTGGGGGAAAAAAGTTCCACCCATGATCAAAATATAATAAAAAAAAATTTGGCAACTTGATTCAAAAAAATTAAAAATTTGGCTGTTTGGCGAGGAAAATTTTTCCCTTTAAAATTTCCCTTGGGGATTTTTGAGCCAGTGATTCCAAATGTAAAATGGCAGTTGTTAAAAAAAAAATGGAAAAAAAAGTTTAATTTTTTTTCCTTTTAGGGGCCATTGTGGAAGGGAGCCAAATTTTTGTTTAAATGATTTTTGTGTTTGAGAAAAAATTTTTGGACATTAGCTTTAAGTAACAACTAACAAGTAAAAAAAAAAGTTGTATTTTTATGCCCTTTTTGGGTTTAAAACGGGCCAAAAAAATAATATGGCAATAAAATTCAACCCCAAAAAGCATCTAGAATTTTTATATTTCCTTATTATCTCAGTCCCACAAAGGGGGGGTATGACACTTTACACCCCGTCCCGCAAGGTTTTTAATGATAAATTTTGTAAAACAATGGGAAAGGGTTTGAAAACTTGGGGGGCCTTTTAAAAATTTATAAAAAAGGTGCAAAAAAAAAAAATTTTAAGGGAAAAAAAAAATTAAAAATGTTTTAACTTGACCAAAGTTTTTGGGTTTGAATTTTTTAAAGGGGGTTTTTTACCCCCCCGGAGCTTTTTAACATATTTTAAATTTTAAAATTTTTGGAATGGCCCAAAAAAATTTTTTTAAAACTTGGGGGAAAAAAAAATTATAATTCATGAATAAAGGAAAATCTTTTGCCCCCTTCCAACCAATTGCTTTTTGGCATTGCATGATTTGCCTTTTTTAAAAGGGAAAGCCGGGTTTTTAAATTTTTTAAAGGGGAGAAGCTTCCCAAACCCCGGACACAGCAAATCTGTACCTGGACTACACTAGTTATAGGAAAGGCAGGGACCAAACACAAAACAGGCTTTTAACCAGAAAGTATAAAGAGATGGAAAAACTGCCCAAACGGCCAATGAACTACAATTTCAGGGCCAAAACCCACTCTTCCCGTGGTAGATAGGCTACCTAGAGCTTACCACTAACACTGATAAGCTAGAAGGCTTCCCTCCAACACAGAAAGGCTTGGGGGGCTCAGAAGCTTAGCAACAGTCCTGGATACAGCAAGTCTGTATCTGGACTTGACTAGCTACAGGAAAGGCAGGAAACCAGCTTAGAAAAGGCTGGAAACAAGCTTAGAATTTTTTTTTGTTGCAGAAAAGCAGCTAAAACAGTAGTAAATACAATTCAAATTGTAGTGCAAGCCAGCACACCAGAGTGTGTAGCAATACTACGGCAAATACAGTTCAAATAAATGCAATTAAATTAACAAATGACTAAAAAACAAGTGCAGAAGGCAGTAAATTAGAAGGCTACTAACAAGCAGTAATAAGTGCAGAGTAAGAGCGACTGAACAGATAGGACACAGAAGACCAACTAAGACAGTTACATAAAAGCAGCTGAATAAAATATATGTATATTGTATTTATTTATTTTAGGGAGGGAACAGCAGAATTAAGAGGCTGCAGGGGTTGTCCTTCCCAAATGCTCTCTTTGTAGACTGTAGGAGTGCCTGAAATCAGAATATGATCTCACTGCACTCAGTTGAGTGTGCAAATGAGATGGGCCCAGAAGGAGTATCCAAATACAAATCTACAAGAGGGACGGACAATTTCAAAGCCACCAACATTAACACCAAAACAAAAACAGAGAGGGTGGGTGGTGAACTAAATGTAGAGAGAGACAGCCACAACTTCAGTTGTGTTAATATTCAGTGAAAAACACAAATAAATAAAATACAATACTATATGCAAAAGAGCAGATAAAAGTGTACTTAAATTCACTTGTACGTCCAGCTGATTTCAAGTAGACGTTAGCCAGCCAAAGCTCTGATAAGCAGATATAACTCCAAATGTACCACTTATATAAGGCAAGACAGAAGGTCAGAAATAAGGTGAAACTACTCCCCACTGCTATCAATGGCTACACAGAAATTCTAAAAAGTACTCTGTAGAGAGACAGCCACAACTTCAGTTGAGTTAATATTTAGTGAAAAACACAAATAAATAAATTAAATGCAGTACTATATGCAAAAGAGCAGATAAAAGTGTACTTACATTCACTTATATGTCCAGCTGATTTCAGGTAGATGTTAAGCCAGCCAAAGCTCTGATAATACGCAGAGATAACTTCAAATGTACCACTGCTATGATGGCTTAGTGGTTAACTACTGTGACTGTAGTGTACAGGGTCTTGGGTTCAAGACTTGCAGAGGCTGTTTATTTAGAATCATTTTCTTCGGAGTTGTTGGCTACTGAGACTTGTCTGCATATATCAACTGGACACAAGCTGATTTAAGTATACTTTTCTCTGCACTTACTTAAGATTTGAGTCATGAAATATTGTGTCTCTGTCTATCTGCAGTTAGTTCCACACCTTTTCCTGTTATGGTGTTTAATCTTTTTGGCTTTGGAATTGCCCCCCCTGCTGTAAATCTGTTTTGGACACTCCCCCTGGACCCATCTCATTTGCTAAACCCAAATTGAGTACAGTGAGATCATTTTTTGATTTCAGATACTCCTACCCCTCATCTCCTCTGTTTGTACAGAGAGCACTTAAGGACACCCCCATAGTATCTTAATCTTTTCTTTTCCCCTCAGTCCCCAAAAAAAAAAAGCATTTCATCTGTTTACTGTATTTGTGTTCCTTCCTACTTTATTACCTTATTTTGCTTTTCCCGCTTCTTAAAAGTACTGAATTGAATTTATTCTGCATTTATTACTGCTTTTTTAGTAGCCTGATTAAATTGTAACTTTTTTTCGGTTTTTGGTTTAAGCACTTGGGCTTCAAACCAGTTTTTTTAATTAAGAAGGTTTGTGGTCTGCACTGTTGTGGCAGGACAGGTAGTGAACATCCTTCTGGGGAATTGCTGATTTGAAGGCTCAGTGTCTGTTATTCTAAAAGTGTTTTGTTTCTCACCTGGGCTTCAGGCCAGTTATTTTACATTAAGAAAAGGGGGCTGCACCTTGTGAGAGGGAGGCTAGATTCTACTCTTAGCTGGGAATTTCTGGTTAAAGGCTTATTTTCTGCTTATTTGAACTGTTTCTTTTTGAAATTCCTTTGTTTTTTTAGCACAGACTAGATTCAGGCCTGCTGGATCTAGCTTTGTAAAAACTTTCACTGCCCTTTTTGGAGAAAAGGGTTTCTCTGCACCCTAGTGGCAGTAGTGTGCAGTTAGAACTTGTCTGATTGGAGACTGCTGGAACAGGGCTCAGTTTTGAGCTTTTTAACTGGTTAATTGGGTAAAGTGTTGTTTTGATTGTATCTGCTCTATTTTCTGAAAAGAAAAGAAAAAAAAAACTTGTTTCCCACCTTCTGAACTAGTATAGTCCAGTTTTCAGGTTATTGCTGAATGCAGAGCTATGTTACACGTTTCTGTGTTGCCCATACCTTACTTGGATAGAAGGAAGTTTCTCTGTTCACCTGTGAGAGAGGGGAGCTTTGAGCAGCCTATCTGTCCCTGGAGGAGTGGTTTCAACCCAGATGTTAGTAGTTTCTTGGCCATTTTGGGCTAATTTCTATCTCTTTCACTTCCCTGCTATAAAAAATGCATTTGCGTGGTTTCTGCGCTTATATTCCACTCAGCAGGTGCCTTCCAGGTGTCCTGCAGATTCTACAGCAGCAGAGAGACAAAAGAGAGACTTTGGAGTGATTAAGTATCATTTTTCTGCTTTTCTTGCTGTCTTAAACTAATTCCACCTAAAATGCCGATTTGTTTGCGTTTCTGTGATTTAAAAAGTTTATTGTTACATATTGTACTTATTTGCTGCCTGCACTTGAATTAATTCGTTTTGAGCTTATATAATCTGTTTAACTGTTACAGGCTACACACTAACGTGCAATAGCCTTTTCTGTGCATTTAAAGTGTTTTGATTGTATTCCCATTTTCTGAAAAAAAAATATATATATATATATATATATATATATATATATATATATATATTTATATATTTATATATACTTGTTTCTTGCCTTTCTGAATTAGTATAGTCCAGTTTTCAGGTTATTGCTTAATCGCTTATTGCTTAAGAGAGGGGAGCTTTGAGCAGCCTATCTGTCCCTGGAGGAGTGGTTTCAGCCCAGCAATTAGTAGTTTATTGGCCATTCTGGGCTAATTTCTATCTCTTTCACTTCCCTGCTATAAAAAAATGCATTTGGGGGTTTTGCCCCCAGGCAGCTGGGTTTGCTAGGGTTCAACTATTCCTGGCTCCATCGTAGTCTACTCTTCAATTTTACCCTTGGAACTAGAAAAAATTTCAACTTTAGCACTCAAACCATTCATTTCACAGCCAAGCACTTGCTAAAAACTCATAGCAAGCACTAATTAACCCCAACCTAGACCCCTAAATGCCTTGGCTAAACCTGAAATGAACATGACAGTGGATTCTTAAACTTAGAGCCCATAGAGCACCAGGGCTAAATTCAGCTGTTAATATCAGGCCCGCTCTGTTATAATATCATTGTTCTTTCTCCCTCTTCTCTTTTTATGCTTTTTCTTTTTCTTATTTCATCCATCCCTTCCTTTTTCCTTCTCATATTTTCCTCCTTCCCCCTCCCTTTTTCTTTCCTTTTTCTTTCTTTCGTCTGTTTTTTCATTCCTTCTTTCCTTCCTCCCTCTTTTCCTTTCCTTTTTTCACACACCTCCTCCTCCCCCCCCCTTTTTTCTTTGTTCTATCTGGTCCATATTGGCTGTCATATATTCTATGCATTTTACTAATAGAAGTTAAGTACATCAATATACTTAATTTTTATATTATTTTATTTTAATGTTGTTAATTTATAATGATTATGATAAGTGGTTGTTTCTAGGAAGATAGGTTTTGCTATATGAAGATTTTAAATATAACTTTTTAAAGTTCTATATACATGCTATACACACTGAATGAAAATGGATGTGATAGTGTGATCGTTTCCTTACCTTACATGGGCATTGTTTCCTGTCTAGCTAATAAGCTAGCTTAATGATCTATCTCAATTGCTTAATTAATTGTTAAGTATTTTGGCTTTTTGTATATAAGGACAGGATTTAAGTTTTTTAAATTGTAACCTGATGAAGCGCACGACTACTGTGCGTGAAAGCGCTTGTTTTTTCATCTAATTAAACAGAATTGCTTGATTTTAAGCATCGTGGTGGTTCCAGTGTTTTCAACTATAAGCCAGCCAAAGCTCTGATATTAAGCAGAGATAACTCCAAATGTAACACTTATATAAGGCAAAACAGAATGTCAGTGATAAGGTGAAACTACCCCCCCACTGTTATCAATGGCTACACAGAAATTCTAAAAAGTACTCTGTAGAGAGACAGCCACAGCTTCAGTTGAGTTAATATTCAGTGAAAAACACAAATAAATAAATTAAATACAGTACTATATGCAAAAGAGCAGATAAAAGTGTACTTAAATTCACTTGTACGTCCAGCTGATTTCAAGTAGATGTTAGCCAGCCAAAGCTCTGATAAGCAGAGATAACTCCAAATGTACCACTTATATAAGGCAAGACAGAATGTCAGTAATAAGGTGAAACTACTCCCCACTGCTATCAATGGCTACACAGAAATTCTAAAAAGTACTCTGTAGAGAGACAGCCACAGCTTCAGTTGAGTTAATATTCAGTGAAAAACACAAATAAATAAATTAAATATAGTACTATATGCAAAAGAGCAGATAAAAGTGCACTTAAATTCACTTATATGTCCAGATGATTTCAGGTAGATGTTAGCCAGCCAAAGCTCTGATAATAAGCAGAGATAACTTCAAATGTACCACTGCTATGATGGCTTAGTGGTTAACTACTGTGACTGTAGTGTACAGGGTCTTGGGTTCAAGCCTTGCAGAGGCTGTTTATTTAGAATCATTTTCTTCGGAGTTGTTGGCTACTGAGACTTGTCTGCATATATCAACTGGACACAAGCTGATTTAAGTATACTTTTCTCTGCACTTACTTAAGATTTGAGTCATTAAATATTGTGTCTCTGTCTATCTGCAGTTAGTTCCACACCCCCCTCCCTGTTTCCTGTTGTGGTGTTAATCTTGGTGGCCTTGGAATTGCCCACCCCTGCTGTAAATCTGTTTTTGGACACTCCTCCTGGACCCATCTCATTTGCTCAACCAATTGAGTACAGTGAGATCATATTTTGATTTCAGATACTCCTACCACTCTCATCTCCTCTGATTTGTACAGAGAGAGCACTTGGGAAGGACATCCCCTATAGTATCTTAATCTGCTCTGTTCCCTCAGTCTCCACAAAAAAAAAAAACGCATTTCATCTGCTTTACTGTATTTGTGTTCCTTCCTACTTTATTACCTTATTTTGCTTTTGCCGCTTCTTAAAAGTACTGAATTGAATTTATTCCGCTGCATTTATTACTGCTCGTTAGTAGCCTGATTAAATTGTAACTGTTTTTCAAGGCTTTTGGTTTAAGCACTTGGGCTTCAAACCAGTTGTTTTACATTAAGAAGGTTTGTGGTCTGCACTGTTGTGGCAGGACAGGTAGCGAACATCCTTCTCAGTTGGGAATTGCTGATTTGAAGGCTCAGTGTCTCTTATTCCAGAAGTGTTTTAGTTCTGGGCTAAGCACCTGGGCTTCAGGCCAGTTATTTTACATTAAGAACGTTTGTGGTCTGCACTCTTGTGAGAGGAGAGGCTAGATTCTACTCTTCGGAGCTGGGAATTTCTGGTTAAAGGCTTATTGCGCATGCTTATTTGAACTGTTTCTTTCTGAAATTGGCACGCTTTGTTTACTGTAGCACAGACTAGATTCAGGCCTGCTGGATCTAGCTTTGTTGGTATAACTTGTGCACTGACCCAGGGCGTCTTTTTTGGAGAAGGTTTCTCTGCACCCTAGTGGCAGTAGTGTGCAGTTAGAACTTGTCTGATTGGAGACTGCTGGAACAGGGCTCAGTTTTGAGCTTTTTAACTGGTTAATTGGGTAAAGTGTTGTTTTGATTGTATCTGCTCTATTTTCTGAAAAGAAAAAAAAAAACTTGTTTCCCGCCTTCTGAACTAGTATAGTCCAGTTTTCAGGTTATTGCTGAATGCAGAGCTATGTTACACGTTTCTGTGTTGCCCATACCTTACTTGGATAGAAGGAAGTTTCTCTGTTCACCTGTGAGAGAGGGGAGCTTTGAGCAGCCTATCTGTCCCTGGAGGAGTGGTATCAATCCAGACGTTAGTATTTTCTTGGCCATTTTGGGCTAATTTCTATCTCTTTCACTTCTCTGCTATAAAAAATGCATTTGCGTGGTTTTTGCGCTCATATTCCACTCAGCAGGTGCCTTCCAGGTGTCCTGCAGATTCTACAGCAGAAGAGAGACAAAAGAGAGACTTTGGAGTGATTAAGTATCATTTTTCTGCT
Source organism: Protopterus annectens (assembly GCF_019279795.1). Lineage (NCBI taxonomy): Eukaryota > Metazoa > Chordata > Ceratodontiformes > Protopteridae > Protopterus > Protopterus annectens. The sequence continues at coordinate 1,131,251,342 of NC_056747.1, forward strand.
TTTCTTGCTGTCTTAAACTAATTCCACCTAAAATGCCGATTTTTTAGCGTTTCTGTGATTTAAAAAGTTTATTGTTACATATTGTACTTATTTGCTGCCTGCACTTGAATTGATTCGTTTTGAGCTTATATAATCTGTTTAACTGTTCCAGGCTACACACTAAAGTGTGATAGCCTTTTCTGTGCATTTAAAGTGTTGTTTTGATTGTATCTGCTCTATTTTCTGAAAAAAAAAAAATATATATATATATATATATATATATATATATATAGTCCAGTTTTCAGGTTATTGCTTAATCCAGGGCTGTGTTACAAGTTTCTGTGTTACCCATACCTTACTTGGATAGAAGGAAGTTTCTCTGTTCACCTGTGAGAGAGGGGAGCTTTGAGCAGCCTATCTGTCCCTGGAGGAGTGGTTTCAGCCCAGACGTTAGTAGTTTATTGGCCATTTTGGGCTAATTTCTATCTCTTTCACTTCCCTGCTATAAAAACTGCATTTGCGTGGTTTTGCACGCCGGGCAGCGCTGGTTAGCTAGGGTTCAACTATTCCTGGCTCCATCGTAGTCTACTCTTCAATTTTACCCTTGGAACTAGAAAAAATTTCAACTTTAGCACTCAAACCATTCATTTCACAGCCAAGCACTTGCTAAAAACTCATAGTAAGCACTAATTAACCCTAACACTAGACCCCCCTATACTGTCCAGAAGGACAAGGCTCTCTATTCGTCCCCACCAGTTAGTCAGAAAAACAGCTTACTCTACCTATTCAGGCATGTCCAAAGGGCAGTTTCCGGTGTACTCTCCAGTTCAACTGGTGAATCTGGGCATTTTGAGGCAATGTTACAACTGCCTCATGTACACAGACAACCCTCTCCTCCTACCACCAAACACTAATATATGCGAGAGATGCAATTATACAGCCAAACTGGAGGCAAAGCTCTCTCAATCCAAGACTGGAACTGACAATCAAGAGGAGAAGGGTAATACTTGCAACACACCACCAGTCTCACTTAGACCTAATAAACCAACACCAGCAAATAACACACATAAATACAAGAAAACATACTCGGAGGCTCTAAATAAAAATCTGCAAAAGCAACAGAGACCTCCAAAGCAAACATCCAAGCAACCTCCACACCCCATCACCAGCCATGAAAATCATACTTCACATAATCAGTGTGCCATGCAATCACAGCACTTAAAGCAAAATAATATACCCAACACGCTAGTAATCAGCGACTCTATAGGCAGGCACATTGATGCCCCACTAACTAGGCTGGACAAAAAGGTTACAGTTAGCTGCCCGTCGGGTGCCAGGATCCACCACATAACACAAGCACTCAGGTCACTCCAGAACAAGTACAAATATGACTTTGTCCATGTTGGTGTGAATGACCTGAGACGTACCTCCCTGGACTACATGAAAAGATATATGGAAGAGCTCTCTGATCATATAACCCAGGCTGGTATGACCTTGACCCTGAGTAGCATCTTGCCCTCACCAAGCATGATGCCACAGTATAAAGAAAAAATGATCAATTTCAACAATTGGCTAAGATTCTGATGTCATTCAAAGGGGATCCAGTATCTGTCCGCCTGGGATGACATGCTCGACAAGCCAAGTTACTTTGCAAGAGATGGCTTGCACCTGTCACCCTTAGGCTTTTGAATACTGGCCAAGGCTCTTGCCGCCCCCATAGTGCCTTTTTTAGGCAAGGCTCAAAAGACAAACCCACCACCGTAAATAGCACAAGTAACCAAAAATTGAGGGTAATACTACTCAATGCCAGAAGTCTAAACCTCAAAATGCATGCACTCGAGGCACTCCCTCAGTATGGAGAATATCGACATCTGTGCAGTAACAGAAACCTGGTTTAAGGCTCCTGAGAGCACTTCAGCACTACCAGGCTATAATTCATACCATACTTTCAGCCACAGAACCAGGACCGAAACACAAAAGGCAGGGGTGTATCCATATTCATCAAGGATACTCACATCGGCAGGTTAGTGGTGCAGCACAATGCATCCGAGATCATCCATGTGCAACTAACAATGGGCAAAACTGCAATCCATATTGTAGCTTGCTACAGATCACCCACCATGACCCAGAACCCCCAGTCTGCATTTCTGGAAACAGAAATATAAAGGTCCTACCAAACACCCTAATACTGGGTGATTTCAATTACCCAAACATAAACTGGGTGAACTACTCAAGTACTAACTCCTTTGCCCAACGCTTCCTAGAATTTATAAACTTGAATGCCCTGGATCAACTGGTCAACACCCCCACCAGAGGGAACAACATATTGGACCTAGTCATTACCAACATGGGCGACTGGTGTTCCACACCGGAGGTCAACCCCTCGCTGGTTAGATCAGACCATAGACTAATCACTCTGGACATCCACATTCCACCCCCACCCCCAATCAAGGAAACCACTGTGAAAAACTTTTCAAAAGCAAACCATGTTACTTAAGACCGAGGTGGAAAGGTTCATAGCCCCCATGCTAAAGGACAATGCTGTCCAAGCTGCTGAAAGCTTTACAAAGGCACTTTATGAGCATCTGCAGGAATGCATGGATCGTGCTATCCCAAGTAAAACCAAGACTCACTCCTCCAAGAAAAGGAAACCAGTCTGGTGGACTCCTGCCATAAACAAGCTATACAATAGAAGGAGGAAACTAGTACAGAAAAGAGTAAAATCCCAAGAAGGAAAGACATCCCTGATCAGTATCAGCAAGAAACTATGATCCCTCATTAAATCATCCAAGACTAGCTTCGAAAGATAAATTGCCAAGGGCTCCAAAGATAACCACAAAGCGTTCTTTAGCTATGTCAAGAACCTAAGTGGAAACTCTCAGATCTCCTCAGAATTAGTGCAGAATGGCACAAAATACACTGAACCAACTGATATTGCCAACATTCTAGCAGAAAGGTTTAGATCAAACTTCACCCCCCTCTCACCCCCTAAAGGGCCCATAACCATACCAGAAGAATGTACGGCCCCGTCAGTCACCGTCACACAGGTTAAAACAGCCCTAGCCAAAGCCAAAAACACAGCTTCAATGGGACCGGATGGTGTCCCAGGCTGTGTCTTACAAAAGCCCCAAAATGAATTAACCTCCCACCTCAACACACTGTTCAAACTCAACCTCTCTACAGGCTACGTAGCCACAGAGTGGCGCACAGCAACAGTTATCCCGCTTCAGATAGGTGGAGCCACAACGGACCCTGGAAACTATCGCCCTATAAGCCTGACTAGCCTGGTCTGTAAAGCTATGGAGTGCATCATCATGGAACTCATTAACAGAGACATTGGAAACCTCCAAACTTTGGACCCTACCCAGTTTGGCTTTAAGGGCAGATCATGCCTCCTAAACCTGGTGGACTTCTTTGAGACCGTTACCAAGGCATTAGATGAGGGAAAGGAGGTCCACACAGTCTGCCTAGACTTTGCAAAGGCTTTCGACACCATTCCCCATTCTGGTATTATAGACAAGCTCACCAGCTTGAACATAAACCCCTACGTCACGAGATGGGTTGCCAACTAGCTCACAGATAGAACCTACACGGTGAGAGTTGCAGGCTCTAGGTCCAACTCTAAACCGGTTAAAAGTGGTGTCCCCCAGGGCTTAGTCCTAGGACCCCTCCTGTTTGGTATATACTTCTCAGAGGTACAGGCAAGCACAGGAGGACTATGGCTGACAAAGTTCGCAGACTGCAAACTAGGGGCCATAACTGATTCTCTGGCGGATACAGACACCCTACAGAAGAGTCTCACTGAGACGGATACCTGGTGTCAAAATCAAGGCCTCAAGCTGAATGCCAAAAAGTGCATAGTCATGCCCTTTGGAAAAAACAAAGTATCCATGAACTACCACATAGGTGGTAGTCCCCTAAATACAGAAAATGAAATAAGGGATCTGGGGACCCAAGTAGATAGTAATCTCTCCTTTGATGATCATATTGCGAAGGTGGTTAGAAAATCCTTTTATGTGGCCCACCTAATCAGAAAAGGGTTCGCATCTAGAACAAAAGAGGTTATTGTGCCTCTCTACTCATCACTCATTAGACCCATCATAGAATACAACACCCCATTTGGGATGTACCTTACAAGACACCTGCAACAGCTGGAAAGACCACAAAAGTACCTCACCAAGAGGATTACTGGCCTCAAACAGATGTCCTATGCAGCCCGACTCAAAAACCTCCAGCTGTACTCGGTTGCATATCTGTTACTCAGAGGTGATCTCTACCGGACATACAAGGCCATGTCCAACCCTGAATTGATAGACATGCTCCACCTAAAAAAAAACATATCCTGGAGAGCCACATGCTCTGGAGATATAAACCTCACCACAATGATAAATAGGACGTGCTGGAGGAATAGATTCCTGTCCCAGAGACTCCCAATGCTTTGGAACAGGATTCCAATATACATCAGGCAGAGCCCCTCACTAAAACTCTTCAAGAGAAACCTTGATGGGTGGATGGGAGACAGAAAATTTACCCCAGGGATCACTGCAGTGGCTCTGCTGGACAGAGGCGCAGGGAACTAATGACTCTGCTGGACAGAGGAACAGGGAATTAATTTAAGGGGGTGGCGAAAGCCAACACATTCTGGCTAGGCTTATAAATGCCCTTGGGCAGATAGCCTAGTACTTACCTATGAACCTATTATATAAGGCAAGCAGAATGTCACTGATGAGGTGAAACTACCTCCCACTGCTATCAATGGCTACACAGGAATTCTACAAAGTACTCTGTAGAGAGACAGCCACAACTTCAGTTGAGTTAATATTCAGTGAAAAACACAAATAAACAGATTGAATACAGTACTATATGCAAAAGAGCAGATAAAAGTGTACTTAAATTCACTTATACGTCCAGCTGATTTCAGGTAGATGTTAGTCGGCCAAAGCTCTGATATTAAGCAGATTGCATACTGCAAAATATGCAATATATTGTATATTTTGTTGCAGGTGACATTTTATCTTTCATCCTTTATATTTTTATGTATACCACTGCAAACTTATAAATTTGCCATTTTAACTGTACTGCCTATGGTGCTATTTTTTTATCTTAAGTAAATTACTATATAGTAGTGTAATCTTGAAAGTCACTCTTCTCACTTGCTGTGATGCCTGTATTATGTGAAGCTTTTCTTCCCAGGCCTGAAAAGCCCAGTCAGAGTAGCCCAGTAAATAAACTCAAATAAGGAACATTTGGTCCCTTTAACCCGGTATTTGAAAAACAAAAAACACATTTGTCTTGAGTAGGAAAAGAAGGTCAAAGAGAGCTTGATTGTCCATGAGTTGAAAGGCTAGACCATACCTCTCAAACGTACACATTTTTGCAGAATGTCCAGATTTTTGACTCATATTTCTGGTCTATTTCTCGTATAACTGTGTTTTTCGGGCAAACTGTTGGTAAATTATTGAGGGCTGAAGTCAGAAAATAATGACAGATATTTGAGTTTCAGACTACATACTCTTCAGAAAATTCATGCTAAAGCAAAACCTGTCATTCTATTAACTTTCTAAGTTTGTAAGAGCACTTTTAATGTGTCCCTATTTTTCATCCTTTGTCCCCCCATTATTTATGGCTTTGTCCAGATTTCCGGTTCCAACAGGTTGAGAGGTATGGACTAGACACAGATCCCAAAGTCTGATTTTTTGAGTTGAGTGATGTATTTAGGCAAGTACGTGGCACAAGGAGAATTATATTTAATAATGGGTCTGATTAGGTATGAGTAAAGAGGGAGTTAAGACTTCTTGGATCTAAAGGAGAGGTCTTTGAAATTAGGTGAGCCAGATGAAGATAAATTATAAAAAGAAGTGCCTAGATATCTTACAACAGTGTCTAACTGGAGGGATGTGTCACCCGTGTGGTATGGAAAAATGTTTTATTTGCCAAAATTAACTATATTTCATTTTTCACATTTAATTTTGACACCATTGTCATTGCACCAGTTTTAACAGTCTAAGCCATGTTGGAGCAACTGCAAGTCAGTGAAAGATTGAATAATTCACTCCTAATACAGTCATCTTCACTTAGATTACCATACATCAAGAGTCCTGGCCTGAAGGTGAGAAATGGATGCCTCCCCACCCTGTGCCTAAACAGAACAAACACAGACTACGAAAGTCTTGTTGAGGAATTTGCTCGTTAGAGAAACACACTTGGTCACTCAGATCCTGACATCAATTCCTGATGTCTGAACAACTAGAAATTCACAACAAAACAGTGCCAGTAACTTGACACCCTAAACCCACTATGCAGTAAGCAAACAAGGCAAACATAACAGATATTCCCCCCAAATATTTATCTGTACTAGAGAAGCAAGGCTGAAAGACTGACATTGCCTAGTACTTAACACTGACTACAGATCTTACTTTCTTGAACCACGGCAAGAAAGAATTGAAGACAGGGTGTACTGATGTCCCTCTTATAATCACTCACATTCTAACATCTGGGTGGGTGGGTGGGTGAGTTCCCCATCTGAAAGAGGAGTGACTGTGTAAATCTCTTGAAACTGGGATGGATGTTATGCCTTCTGCAGCAGAAGTCCCAAAGGTTAATACTACAACTGCACTGAACAACACAAAGTGTGGAAGAGGAGAACGCATTAGGGTCTTAATGAAATTCAGGACAAGTCTTTCATTAGGTTCACTGCAGATTGGAACAGATATCGGAGAGTGCACAGAAACAAGGAATATCTCAAACTGTGCACTTCAGAACAACCCACACCTCTACAATCTGCCTACCAGTCAGCATTGTCTTTGAAGACTAAGTTGTAACTCTCCTTACGTGGATCCATTTAGCTCTCTGGATGCTTTATAGATGCCAACAGTTTCTTGACTATCCATACAAAGATTGATGCCCTTTCCTTCGCCTGGCTCTTAAAGTTTCTGAAAGCACTTCTGCCACTTTCTTTGTCAGAGAGTTCAGCCGAAGTATCTCCATATCTAACTCTCATAGCTCTCAAGTTGCCACTGTGACACTGATTCAGCATGCGAATATACAAATGTCTTCCCATTACTGTCTACTTTCCACATTCATCAGACAGAGAAACAAGGCAAAGGTCTACATTCTAGCTCATCCCATGTGTCTGATATTATATACACTGTTATTTCTTTAAAACCTTGGAGAGCATCACCGTCTTATGAGGTCATTCAGGTAATGATGAAGGTTACAAAACCTGCTACAGAAAATCTTGTATAGCCAAATGGAAAAGTATTTGTGTTTTCCATATGGACATAGGCCGATGGTCTCTAGCCATACCATGCCCTGTTCCAAACCTCTTATGTTATCCTTTTCAGTCTGTTTAAATTAGTAGTGGTGTACTTCTTCATTACAGTCCACCTCCATGCAATTCCATACGAAATTTCTACTTGCCAATTATCCTTCTATAAGGACGCTTCTGAATAGTGTCTCTGCATACAGCTCTGCTCCAACATGCTCTTTCTCCAGTATGGGACTTAAAGGGTCATGACTAAGAATTTGATTTTGTAACTTCTAGATCCAGCCACCTCAAAGGACTTGAAGTTTCTTTCATGAAAAACATTGTCCCAATACATTTACTTCAACAAGATGAATATCTGAATTGCAAACCTTATTACACAAATCCTTTACAAAGTTTCCATTTGGATGGCATGGCCATGGCTGCAGACCAGGCATATGTCATGTATGTGCATCATGCATATATATATTTTAAATATATATTTTTTTGTTTGTGCAATGAGATGTTCTAGAATGCTTAAAATGGCACATTTTTACACTGTTTTTTTTTCAGAATGCCTGTATGGCTTTTTTATCCAGTAGTACAAAGGTATACTGTGGGACTAGATATGTGGGGAAGGAAGCTACATTCTGGAGGTCAGTGTACTATTCCAAAAACCCTGCCTGCATCTATGGGCATGACACTAGAAACAAATCCCCTTTTTATGTTGAAAGTATATTCTTCCACTATGCCAAATCAATCAGTTCAAATGCCATTCTTAAGGAAAGATAGTTATACATTTAGGATGCTCACATTAATGTTGTATATTGATGTGATGATATGAGGTAATGCCATATGTGCCAGGGAGAGTAGGGCAGTGCATGTGTAACATTTACCAGCATAGCCAGCTGGAGTTTTGTAAAAAAAAAAAAAAAAAAAAAAAAATATATATATATATATATATATATATATATATATATATATATGTAATTTGACTATCACACTGATTTGTACAAATGCGTGTGTTAAAAATGTATTTGTAAAGTTGCTCGTGTTAAAGAAGCATCAACAGTGGGTCCTGCTGGACAGAAGAGATATACACATGTATATCAGACAGTTATTATAACCGATTAAAATGTATATAATTTAAAAGAGAATTCTGGAAGGGAAGATATTAATCTCAGTCCAGCTAATTTTGAAAAATAAGTGGATTGGTTTAGGCCATAAAGATTTTATCTTACAGGTCTGATTGCAGCCATAGACAAAAATGTTTGGGAAAACCAGGACTACAAATCTTACTGTATTGTCCTTAGGGGTGAACTAATTGCTACCCTGGAAGGGTGTAAGTTTTTGAGATTGATTTATAGTTTTCAGATGCTACAACAGATCTTAGCAAAGCTCTGGGTATGTATTGTACCAGAGTCAGAAGACAAGAGTTGATGTCATTCTAAAACCAGCACTGAATTGATTTTCTAGATATTAGTGAGAGATATTCCGGAACTCTTCCGGCAGCACTTTGTTTTTCTGAACCTGACAGGAAAGAACTTTCACAGATCTCTCAACACAACTTCATACCTCATCTTGCCTTGCTGGAGTAAATATAGTGAGATTAGTTAAGTTATTGTTTTTCTGTATCTGTGAATCTATCCAGCTGTGTTATTTTTTATATCTCCTGTGATTGAAACTCTGGTATTTATTGTAACTAGATATTCAGTATTCTCATGTTTTCTGTCTTATTATTTATAAACAAGCTATAAAACAGGAGGCGGAAACTAGTACAGAAAAGAGTAAAATCCCAAGAAGGAAAGACATCCCTTATCAGTATCAGCAAGAAACTACAATCCCTCATTAAATCATCCAAGGATAGTGTCGAAAGAAAAATTGCCAATGACTCCAAAGATAACCACAAAGCATTCTTTAGCTATGTCAAGAACCTAAGTGGAAACTCTCAGATCTGCTGAGTTAGTGCAGAATGGCACAAAATGCACTGAACCAACTGATATTGCCAACATTCTGGCAGACAGGTTTAGTGCAAACTTCACCCCCCCCCACCCCCTAAAGGGCCGATAACCATACCAGAAGAATGTAGGGCCCCGTCAGTCACCGACACACAGGTTAAAACCACCCTATCCAAAGCCAAAAACACAGCTTCAATGGGACCGGACGGTGTTCCAGGCTGTGTCTTGCAAGAGCTCCAAAATAAACTAAGCCCTCACCTAAACACAGTGTTCAAACTCAGCCTCTCTACAGGCTATGTACCCACAGAATGGCGTACAGCAACAGTTATCCCGCTCCACAAAGGTGGAGCCACAATGGACCCCGGGAATTATTGCCCTATAAGCCTGACTAGCCTGGTCTGCAAGGCTATGGAGCACATCATCATGGAACTCATTAACAGAGACATTGGGAACCTCCAAACCTTGGACCCTACCCAGTTTGGCTTTGTTAAGGGCAGATCATGCCTCCTAAACCTGGTGGACTTCTTTGAGACAGTTACCAATACATTTGACGAGGAAAAGGAGGTCCACACAGCCTACCTAAACCTCGCAAAGGCTTTTGACACCATTCCCCATTCTAGTATTATAGATAAGCTCACCAATTTGAACATAAACCCCTACGTCATGAGATGGGTTGCCAACTGGCTCATGGATAGAACCCACATGGTGAGAGTTGCAGGCTCTATGTCCAACTCTAAACTGGATACAAGTGGTATCCCCCAGGGCTCAGTCCTAGGATCCCTCCTGTTCCGTATATACTTCTCAGAGGTACACTCAAGCATAGGAGGACTATGGCTGACCAAGTTCACAGACGACTGCAAACTAGGGGCCATAACTGATTCCCCAGCTGATACAAACACCCTCCAGAAAGGTCTCACTGAGACGGATACCTGGTGTCAAAATCATGGCCTCAAACTAAATGCCAAAAAGTGCATAGTCATCCCCTTTGGAAAAATCAAAGTACCCACAAACTACCACATAGGTGGCAGTCCCCTAAATACAGAAAATATAATAAGGGATCTGGGGACCCAATTAGATAGTAATCTCTCCTTTGATAATCATATTGCCAAGGTGGTTAGAAAATCCTTCTATGTGGCCCACCCAATCACAAAAGGGTTCGCATCTAGAACAAAAGAGGTTATTGTGCCTCTCTAGTAATCACTCATTAGACCCATCATAGAATACAACGCCCCATTTGGGATGTACCTTACAAGACACCTGCAACAGCTGGAAAGACCACAAAAGTACCTCACCAAGAGGATTACTGGCCTCAAACAGATGCCCTATGCAGCCCGACTCAAGAAACTCCAGCTGTACTCGGTTGCATACTGCTTACTCACAGGTGATCTCAGCCTGACATACAAGGCCATGTCCAACCCAGAATTGATGGACATGCTCCACCTAAAAAAAAAAACAAATCCCAGATAGCCACAAGTTCTAGAGATATAAACCTCGCCACAATGATAAATAAGACATGCTGGAGGGATAGATTCCTGTCCCAGAGACTCCCCATGCTTTGGAACAGGATTCCAATATATATCAGGCAGAGCCCCTCACTAACACTCTTCAAGAGAAACCTTGATGGGTGGATTGGAAACAAAAATTTACCCTGGGGATCACTGCAGTGGCTCTGCTGGACAGTGGCGCAGGGAACTTGGGGCACAGGGAACTAATCTAAGGGGGTGGCGAAAGCCAACACATTCTGGCTAGGCTTATAAATGCCCTTGGGCAGATAGCCTAGTACTTGCTTATGAACCTATTAAATATTTCTATACCTTTCATTGTGGCTGGTCTTTTAGAGAATAATTAACATATTGAGAGTACTTATGCTTATTTTAGTGACACTGTGGCCACTCCTGAAAGCCTTGCTGCTTTGGTCAAGCTCTGCCATTTGTATTAATATTAATTTTTCTCAGTATAATTTGGTACCCGTGTAAGAGCCTTACAGTAGCTGACTGGTGGCAGTGTAATTACCTTATAGTCTGGGTAGAGAGCAAATAATTATTTTCACAAAGTCTGCTTTTTTATGTACTTATTTTCTTAACAGGGAATGTCAAGCTAAGCAAATCCATCTTTGGTGCATCTCTAGGGAAAGTGATCTCTAGACAGTAGAGAAAAGAAACAATTTATATATGACAGTTAACCTAACCATCTTCAGTGGAAGTGATCTCCAGACAGTACAGAAAACATAAAAGGATCAGTAGCAGGTCACCTATCCTAAGCAAGTAATTGTGTGTTCAAGACATGGAAGCCACAATATTCACCTAGAGAGTTAGTAATGGCTTATAATCGGAGACATGACCATAATTCTTTATAGTATATGTTGTTTTAGCTTCTCTATGTACAATAGTTATAGGGAAAAGAAATCTCTAAGTATCTCTTAAGATTGGGTCTTGCACTATAGAAATATTGAAATTTTTTTTGTTTTTCCAGATATCTGCACAATCACCACTTTCTGAACTTCAAATTATTTGCAGATTACAGTTAACATCTAGTTAGATTACATAATATACAGTTGGATAAGACTTGAAAACATTTCTGAAAGAGCTAATACAGTGAAATATAGTCTGCTCCAAAATATGGCAAATACAAAAACACCATATAGGCATAATATTAAACAAAAAAGAAGATGGAAAACAAAATACACAAAAATCTCAGCTTTCTGCTGGGAAAAGGCTGAAAGAATAGTGCTGTAAAGTAAGGAAGTACTAATTTAGTAGTATGTGTGTAACAGTAATTAGAAAAAAGTTAAAGTGATTTCAAAACAGTTGCAAGTCCAGGTGCCACAAAGTTTTCAGCTCGGTTTTGGATGATTTCTTTGAATACTTCTCCGGCTGTACTATATTGATGTTCACTGTAACGGCTTTATCAAAGGTTACTCCATTACTGCCTCTGCACTTTTGGCTGACTTCTGAAGCAATAGCCTGACCTGATGTTTTTGCATGCACAACACACTAAAAGTTTGATGCCAAGTGCAGAAATATGACTGGTTTTGGAGGGGCAGCCTTGTATCTTTATCTAACATAACAGTCCACACCCTAAATTTTTGCTAGGGGTGGCAGAGGTTCCTGCCCAAATGTAGCACTCCTTGAAGAAAGTTATTACACTTTCTGAAAATACTCACTGTAATAGACTTTGAAAACACAGTGCAAGAGACTAATCGACAGTGGTATATCTACCCCTCCCATTCTTCTCCTGTATTGTTCTTTTCCAACTCACTCTAAAGAGCGTATACAGCCATAGTTACATTTGATAGGCATGGGTGCTGCTTGGCTGCTAGAGTATCTTCATGGAAGTAACGAACACAGCATTAGATAATGCAGAATTTATAAAGTTGTACACCTGTCAAACACCAACAGCATACACTGGTGGAAAAAGGCCAATAATGAAAGTAAGCAGAAAGCCCAAATGCCTTCCTGCAAAAGTCTTTTTAATTATCTACTTCTGAGGGTACCGCATATATGTGTGTGTTGGTGTATGCCAGTGTGTCTAACACAGGCAAGACACTGATCCTGAGAGGAATTCTACCATAACTCAAAATGGTACCCAGATTCAAATTAAAACTAATTAGCTAGGTATACAGTGTCATTCTAAGAAGATGGCCTACTATATGTCAACTTGGGATGAGATGACTGACAGGTCTACTTTCCCTGCAATGGATGGTTTGTATCTTTTGTGTCACTTCTTCCAGTATTTGCCAAAGACATAAATTGAAAGGTGAATACTTAATACAACTCACAGTGATTGAAACTGTAGATTCATTTAAGGACCTTGGTATATAGGTAGATCCAGCTATGAGTTTTTCTAATCATATCAACCATTTGGTTAGTGATACTTAGAGAACTATAGGTTGTACAAAAATATTTATGCAGCCTAGGATATCAGAAATGATGGAAGTCATTGTTTGTTAGTTACATTAAACCCAAACATGAGTATGGAATCACAATATGGAAACCATATAAGAAAATGAGCATGAGTAGACTTGGAAAGAGTACAGCGGAACTATACCAAGGGTATTCATGGATTTTAAGTGGTGGTGCTGCGGTAGCGTTGTCGCCTCACAGTAAGATGTCCTGTTCAATTCTCAGCTGGAGTGTCTTCTGTGTGGAGACATGCGTGAATGGGCGTACCTTTGTTGAAGGTTGTGCATCAGGGCTGGCAACTCAGCATGTAAAAATCTACTGCCAATCATTAGCAGACCGGAGTTCTACTGTGGCGACCCCTAACTGGGAAAAGCTGAAAGACACAACATGACATAATAAAATACCTGAACATGTACAGTGTCTCTTATAGATATCTATAAGGATTCAGGTATATAGGGCATTTAGACAGTGAAACCCTTTCTGGTCTGGGCCCTATCCATTTCGGCTTCATCAAGAGTAGGTCTTGCCTACTCAAAGCAGACAACTTCTTTGAAAGGGTCAATGAAATTGTAGGTGGAAGTCAAGTGGTTCACACAATATACCTCTATCTACCTAAAGTATTTAACATGATTCCCCCATGATGATACCATCAACAAACTCAAAGGCCCAAGTATGAACACTTTTACTGTGAGGTAGAAAGCAAATTGTCTGTCAGACAGAACATACACAGTTAAAATAGCTGAAGCCATCTCAGGAAGTAAAAGGTGACTAGTGGTGTTCTTCAGGGTTCTGTGCTGGGAAACGTGCAATTCAGTATTTATTCCTCCAACCTGCAAACCAATAATCCAGACCTATGGCTAACTAAGTTGGTTGATGACTGCAGGCTAGTGTTGATACTGGCTCAACGTCTGATACCATTTCACTGCAGCTTGTTCTACACCTTGGATATTATTGGGGTAAAAAATGCAAGCTTAAACTAAATGCTCAAAAATGCAGTTTTGTTAAATTTGGAAAACAAAGCTATTCCACAACTCACGGCATAGATGGCATAGTTCCTCAGAGTGATTCAATCATCAGAGATCTTGATATCTTCATTAATAATTCCCTGTCCTTTGACCACCTTGTTGCAACAGTAGAGAGAAAATTCTTCTATCTGGCCTAAATAATACCTAAAAATGTCTCATTTAGCTCAAAAGATGTTAGCAGCACCCTCTACTTTTCCATTATCAGACCAGTTATTAATTACAATGACCCCTTTGACATGTATTTGTCTAAAGACATCACAGGCATTTTAAGCCTAACTAAAAAGACCACAGGCCTTAAGACCCTTAGCTACCAACACACACTCTAATACTGGTCCCTATACTGCCCTCTGTGTCTCACAGACTCCTTCACAGGAACTTATGTTTAGAATACATGGCCAAAAAAGGATCCCGCTGTTCTTGAACCCCTATGACTTCACAAAACTAACAGCATTACAATCTCATGTACTAAGGATTTAAATCTTTAACAAATACAGAAGACTGCTGCCTGGTGGTGTAAACCTTGGCTCGCGATGACTGTCAGTGTTAAAGTGACACCCTGACCCCATTTGCAAAATGGGAAAAGGGGTTGAGGATGGATGGATGCTGCTATGACAAATTCATCTTCCATTGCATACCCCATTTCTGGAATAAACTACCTTTTCACATTAAACACAGTGAAACTGTAACTATATATTTGGGTCTATATCACAACATCAGAGTGTCAAAATTTCAAATGCCATAACATAAAACCCAAAACCACGAAAGCTGAAAACCTCGAAGGCTGAGAATAGTGATTTTTTTCCCTGGGAAAAAAAATGCTGTTCCAGTACAAAACTCAAAACATACGAACACTACATCCTATTTCTAATGTGGGGCTGTGCCCCCCACCCCCTACTTAAATATACCAACTTCAAGATCGCACCATAGTGGAGGAAACAGTGAAGCCGCGGAAACGGCCCACCAAATTCTTTCCCAAAGAATTCGATATTCCACCTCTTCAATATTTTCAGTCTTCGAGGTTTCCAGTTCGAGGTTTTAGTATTCGAACGTTTCAGCGTTCGAGGTTGTGATACACACCCATATATTTTACGTGTGTGTGTGTGTGTGTGTGTGTGTGTGTGTGTGTAAGATTACATCACGAAAGGTAGATAAACTCAAAAGGAGAATTACAAATGGTAGAATAAAAAAAAAAAGAGAGAATCACAAAACAAATACTTCTGCCCCACTAAAAAAAGCGTTATCAGTAAACCCCAGCTACAAAACCGAGATCAAGTGTCATTGTGGTAGTGATACTGCTAGAGAAAGGGTTTTTAATAATATAAGGTATTAAATTAAGGTTAGGGGTAAGGGTAAGGATTATAGTTATAGTCAGCACACAGTTAAGGTGGGTAGGGGGTTCCTAACAACAAGACTGTTAGTGAGAGGAAAGCTGATGGCTGAAAGACAGTATAAATAAAAAAAGCATAAAAATACACTGGTGTGTCCATACCAGTCCAAATCACCATCACATACATTCTATTTAGGGCAACTGCTAAGTCTCCACTTCATGTTAAAAGCTTTCCATAGAGATTTTCTTTGTTTGGTTACTGAAGACAGACACAAAAAGAAAAAGGTTAAAATCTTGAGAAGACAGGCAATGGGACAGGCTGGGAGTTTATGACTTTCAAAGATAGTTGAAGATGAGCAAAAAAAAAAAAAACAGAAGGAAGTTTGGGCTCAATAATATATTACCAACTACCAACTGTCACTGCATCTGGCAAATGCCAATACACATCTAAGATCCTGATGTCTCAGGCAAATATGGAGAACTCCTATTCCTCAGCAAATGAAATGTGTGAGTTGTTTATACAATTTTTTTATATTTTTTTGCCTTGAAATCAAAATTTAATTTAAGGATGCTCCTGAGAGCAGGACTTGTAAAAAATAAGATCATATTCAAACCCTGGCCAACTAATGTGTTGACAATGAAGTAGGCTAAAATTTCGGCTTTCAAGGTTCAGTCAGGAGACCAGAACTGAATGCATAGGCTTAGAACTGAATGCATAGGCTTCCTCGATTTTATCACCAAAAATCTACTTGTATCTGGAGACATACACCCAAACCCTGGACTACAAAACACTCTACTCTCTGCTAGTCAAATCTCTAGCCTATTGATTCTGAATGTCAGCATCAGAAGTATCTCTAACAAACTTTCTGACTTACACGCATTTATAGCTCACTACTCCCCTGACATACTGACCAGTACCAAGACATGGCTAAAACCCAGTATTCAAAATGAAGAAGTTCTCCCACCAGGATATAATATCCTAAGACTGGACAGAGTGGGTAAAAAGGGAGGTGGAGTTCCTATCCTCTACAAAAATACAATCAACATCAAACCTCTACAAACCCCCATACCTACATTTCAAAATGCCGAAACCTTAGGTTCAACCATAAGGATAAATGACATAAAACCTATCATCACTCTCTGCTGTTATAGTCCCCCAGGTAATAACTCTCCCATCATTGAAGAAATGTTAAAATGGGCCACAGATAATCTCCCCCAAGATGACCTGAATACTGATTGGTCAACCTGTACCTCTATCAACCCCACTAACCATATTAATCTTTACCGTTTTACCCAACTTATCAAGAACCCACTAGAATCAACAAAAAAACCCACAAACACTCTATTCTAGATTGGACACTAGTTAACTGCCCCAAACAAAACTATCAGACAGAATGCCTTCTTGATGGTCTTAGTGACCATCTGCCCACCTTCCTCCTGCGGAAACGTACCAACATAGCCAACCCCATTGTTTTTAGACAAGTCAGAGACCATCGTAAACTAAATATACAAGAACTAAACAGTATTCTAAAATATAGTAACTGGAAACCACTACAAACCCTAAATCTAGACCAAGCCGTTGACTATTTCAACAACATTCTTATCAATATCCTTGACAGAATCGCACCAATTAGGAAAATAAGAGCTAAGGCAAACTATGCACCATGGCTAACTAGGGAAACTAGAGCCCTTCTAAAGTCAAGGGGATAAGGTTTGGTAAATTTGGAAGAAAGACAATAGCCTAGCCAAACAAAGTTACCTACAACTTAGAAATCAGGTCAAGAGACAAACTAAACTCAATAGACAAAATTACTTCCTCACTATCCAAACAAACATTCAAAAGATCCCCAAAAGTTTTGGCATGCCATTAACTCTCTCCTGAAACCAGGCAAGACTACCACTCCCACTCCTAACTCCACGAATGACAACAAGGACCTTGCCTCCCAATTCAATCATCACTTCACAGAATCCATCTTAACACTATCCTCCCAACTATCTGAAAACAGCCCTACATATAACCCAACCAAATGCCCTGACAACACCCCATCCTTTACGCTCTCACCCGTTCCCACCTCAACAATTAAAAAACACCTCCTAAAACTGAAACCTACCACCCTTGCTGCTGATATTCTACCAGCCAACTTCCTAAAAATAGCTGCTGAATCCTTATCCTACCCTATTTCTATTCTTATCAATCACTCCATACAAGAAGCATATGTCCCACAGCTGTGGAAGGTATCATACATTATTCCACTACATAAAGTCAGAAACTCTTATGAATACTCAAATTATTGCCCCATTGCCATTCTATCCCCCTTATCTAAAACATTAGAGAAATGTACACATTCTCAGGTAACACAATTCCTAAACTCACACCATCTCCTCTACCCCACACAGCATGGCTTCTGACAGCACCATAGCACAACCACCACTCTGCTCTCTTTCACCAATCTGATCAACCAACATAGAAATAATAACAACTTTGTATCTGCAATATTTCTAGACCTCTCCAAAGCATTTGACATGGTTTCACATTCCTTACTACTAGACACCCTGACATCCTTATCCTTTGCTCCTTCCGCTATAGCCTGGTTTAAAAGCTGTCAAATAGGCAACAATCTGTCCAATGGCAAACTGTACTATCCCCCTTACTCCCAACTACCATAGGTGTACCACAAGGCTCCATATTAGGCCCACTTCTTTTCTCCATATTTATCAATAATCTCCATACCACCACACAGCATGCTTCACTTATACAATACACTGACGATTCAACTCTTATCTATTCAGCTCCATCACTACCCACCCTACAGCAACTCACCCAGGAATCCTTTAGTTCTGTGGAAAGTTGGATCATTCAGATCCAACTTATCCTTGTTTGTGTCTTTCGGCTTTTCCCGGTTAGGGGTCGTCACAGTGGAACTCCGGTCTGCTAATGATTGGTAGTGGATTTTTACGTACCGGGTTACCAGCCCTGATGCACAACCTTCAACGAAGGCATGCCCCATTCACGTATGCCTCCACACAGAAGACACTCTAGCTGAGAATCGAATGGGACAACTTCTTGCTATGAGGTGACAACACTAGCGCAGCACCACCACCGCAGTGTCCAACTTATCCTAAACCCTAATAAAACCAAATTACTACTTTTCACCCCCAACAAAACCATTTCTACCCCTCTATCCTTCACTAGCTCCTCCAAAAATGGCACTGTTATCTCTCCCTCTGACCATACCAAACTCCTAGGCATTGCAATTGATAAAAATCTACACTATGACATCCACATTTCACAAAGTATCAAAAAAGTCCATAAAAAATGGGAACACTATATAGGCACAGGAAATCCCTCTCAAAACAAGCACGGATTACCCTAGCCCAAACTCACCTCTTGTCTACCCTAATGTATGCTGCTCCAATTCTTACCCAGCTTAGAAAACTTGACCTTGCCAGACTTGAATTATGTTATAATAAAATCGCCAAGTTTGCAAACAACTCCACTTTTAGAACCCACCATTCCCAGGCTCTAAGGGAACTGCAATGGCTGAAACTGTCCCAGCTACTAACCTATCACCAATTAGTCATTGCCTACAATGTGGTAACACATCCAGAAAAAAACCTGCACTAGGCCAACTTCTCACCCACTATAATACAAATCGTCCTCTCCGATCTTCCGACAAACCCCTCCTATGTATCTCTAGGGCAAACAATACTGCAGGAAAAGCACTGTTCTCCCACTCCATAGCTAGAACCTGAATAATCTCCCTCCTGCTCTGATTTCTGCCCCTACCTCTTCTCACTTTAAAAACTCACTTAGAACACACTTAAAGAATAAGTGGCTATGCCCATGTATTACATACGTCCTCAAATTATTCCACTTATATACCTCACTTCCTAATATACCTACTGTAATATATATTACAGTCTAGGTCTTCTAATGCTGATTGCATTTGTATACTTATTCTGTTATTAACCATGGTTAACTATTTTTTCCTGTATATATAGGTCTTGTTATGTCTTCTGCTGTATACTGTATTTAACATATTGTTTGAAAATTCTCTGTATACTGTATTTTAACATATTGTGTAAAATTTTACTTACTGTGGAGCTTTTCTCCCTAGACCTCCACTGAAAATGGACCGGTGTCCAGTCGGACCATCCCGGTTAACAAATGTAAAATAAAATAAATAAATAAAATGTTGCAAAATATGTCAATGCAGGAGTGTCCACTGATAAATGCCAGAGGGTGGCCACAAGCAGCCCAAGAGAGTACCTCCGGTTGTGAAATGAGTGAGAACTGTGCTGCTGGTGATTATAGTACAAGTCAGCGTACACTGCCATACACCTAACTGTTCAGGCATTGTATGCCTCATATCTTTGTTCAAAGGTGAGAAGTTATCGCATGTACCTGGCTTCCTGGATTACAAAAAAACATTATGTGTAGCTAGAACTGTAGCATGGGGTGATATGAGGTGGTGCATAGTTAAGTTAATTAAGCTGGGGAGGATAAAAGGGGCCTAATGAACAAAGGAGTACAGGGACCAAATTAAGTCCATTTATACAAACTGATAAGCATATAAATCCCCCTAAAAGACTGCCAATGTGAAAATTTCTTATGGCAGATTGAGAGAAAACCAACAGTGAAAAATATAGAACTGTTTCCTAATTTAATTACAGATTGGTTGTTTAGTATATGTATATTCATTTATATATTTGCACAGCGATAACTGGTGGTAATGGGGACTACAAATACTGCCACATCTTTTTTTTTGTTTGTTTTTGACAAGGTCAATCACCAAACACCTGATGTGCGAGATCTGCTTAACTGACTTCTGACTTTTTTTTACAATTTATCTTTCCTAACATGCTATTGCTCCATTACAAACGTTGTCAGCACTGACACATTCTATAATCAGTTTATAGTTCCTAATGCTGAAATGGCAACATGCAGTGGGTAAAATGAGGCATCACTTAAAAACATCCAATAACATTCTGTGCTGATTCATGCAATCAGTGTTACGAACAATATCAGCAGACACTGTCCAACTGTGTCTAACAATCCATGGAAGTATAGCGCAAACAATTAAAGCTGCATAGTGTGAATAAGCTTTATCCTGTGGTCCTAGGTTTGACTCCTTCAGTCTCCGTTTGCATGCTAATGTAACTTGAACAAGTCACTTAAATCAGACAGTACTTCTGAATTACTCCTGAAAAGACAAGTTGTAGTCAGTATGCTTAAAGAAATAACCAGTTAATAAAATGTAAGTAAGATGTCATTACTTTAAACAGATACTACAATCTTTGTAACAAGCCGCTTTTCTGAAGGTGGCATGTGCTTCATCAGTCCACCCATGGATTATTAAACATGCTTTTTGCATTAAGCTTTAGAAATTAATTTTAGCAAGATGATACTAGGTCTGTGGCGCCGACGGATGAAGCTGACTGGGACTTAAATCATCTGTGATCAGCTAGCTGTAGAGACACTGGAGGAGTCACCCAAGAAGGGCACAAGTGTGTGACCAACTCTGGCTCACTCATGGGGAGGCAACCCAACCTGCTGCACTGCTGATACCACATGAAGGATACTGAAGTAGCAGCTGGTGCACTACAAACCAAGATGTGTGTACCTAACAAGCTATGCATTCAAGCACAGTACCCACAACCTGACCATATCCAGGAGCATGCATGGGTCACCAGGATACTAATCTGCAATTCCACAAATGTCAGACTGCCTTGCAAGGTAATGGATATGGATAAGCAGGAGAACCTTGTTTGCTGCCTGGATAATGGCTTGCACAGATGACACTCGCCCCTGGGGAAGAAATGGGCTAGTCAGGTCACTGGAGGGAAAGTGGTCAGCTGTCAGTAGGGAGAAAAAGGCATAGATAAATTAGCAGGATAATGTTATAATTTCTGAAACAGCACTAATAGTCAGCCATTCATGCCTGACAGTAAAAATGGGGAGTGGGTACATTATATTCACAGGAAAGATATAGTCAGAAAATGTGTCGCCTTTGCAGTCCTGTTTTTAAATTTGTGGATATGTATTACAACTATATAAACCATAATATCTATGGTTGTTTGTAATGAGAGTTGCAGTCAGATATTTCACAATGTTCAGCAGACTGCTATGCTGTTATCACCATGCAACACAACTAACATTTAGTAGATGGCAAGTGTCCTCTTCAGCATGCAATGAAATATTTGCATATATCCAAAAATTCTCATACTAGAAGTCTTTAATTGGGCAGTCTAATAACAATTGACCATCAGTTTAGCCACAATTACCTTATTTGACAGTCCTCTTTTACCCTTTTTGTTTAACGTATTATTTACCTGTAGTAGCACTATTATATATAATACAGAGAGTTATGATTGGGTCTCCAATCGTAACCATGCTATTATGTGTTCGGGACATGGATGCCAAGAAATTCACCTTGAGAGTGAAGCTCGAGAACACATAATAGGTTATGACTGATGAGACTCGATCATAGCTCTAAGTACATGGAGTAGATAAGACTATCAGTTATGAAAGAAAACAAAATGCAATGTGTTTTACCAGCTTTGAAAGCCAGTAAAACAATTAGCACATACTGTCCCACAGGAAGCAAATAAGGAAAAAAATTAGGAATAGTTTTTAAATACTACCCTAATTTAAAATAAGTTTCTTGCAGAGTAAGGTCTGTAAACTTCAGTGGACATAGGAGGAAATAAATTCTGGGATCAAAGGAACATCCCTTCCCTTATACCTGACCATCACAGTGCTTAA
Source organism: Protopterus annectens (assembly GCF_019279795.1). Lineage (NCBI taxonomy): Eukaryota > Metazoa > Chordata > Ceratodontiformes > Protopteridae > Protopterus > Protopterus annectens. The sequence goes on from NC_056747.1 coordinate 1,131,273,542, forward strand.
GGGGTGTGTAATGATTGTTACATCCTCTGAAAGAGCTGTGATGGCAGGGTCTTGCATTACAGTAGCATGTAACAATTTTACTTTTACCATTTTTGGAATGTAATCACGGTGCTCCATGCTCTACAATATAATATATTCTACATGTAATTAACATAAATACTATATGTATTAGATATTGTAGAATAAAGGATTGTGATTGAGCCATCCATCATAACAAGCCTGTTATACATTTCAGACAGCGATGTCAAGAAATTCACCTCAAGAGCAGAGCAAAGACTGAGAAGGGATTCTCATCATCCACGTCGAGATCACATTAGTTATTTATTATCAGACATGCCTGGTCATAATTTTCGTAGCACCTGGAACTTTAGCTGCCCCAAAATACTACAAGTTAAAGAAAGACAAAGTTGGCACTGCCTCACAGAATGGGGCAGAAGCTAAGTGTCCCTCTCATGAACAAACTGCTTTAAAAGATATTAAAACACTTCATTCTGCTACTTTTACATTTTTGTGCATGTGTCTGATAGAAAGAGACACAGTGGAAGTGTTTTTACAACTTTTAAAGTTATTTTAGCTTCTTGACACTGTTCTGTTGTGGCCACCACTGCCCACTGTTCATTCTATATCACAAAAGAGAGATCCTAATGAAGCTGAAAGGTACTTAAGTGTATCTTTTTCCCCCAAGTTTAGAGTGTTATTGTGGTGCTCCATAAGCCATCATAACATAATAGCTAATAATAAAACTATAGTAATATATTATATACTACAGTGTTACACAGCATTATTTATCTACCGTGTTTTATTACATGAGCTTAAATAATTTATATTGTTTGCACTGTTGCTGGATAACAAAGTACCATAGTAAACTTAACTTTGAAAGTAAATGTTATGGTTAGTAGCATGCAATGTTTAATACTGTTACGCCAGGTATCCAACGGACTTACAGTACAGACATATACAAGTAAGAACACTGGGTGGCTGCAGTTGGGCAAAGTTTTGTTTCTTAAAAATCTATTTGAAGGACACAATTTACATGGTGACTGCTGAGTTGTTCCCACAGGCTGCAGTTGCCATCACATCTGCCTTCCCACTTTGTGCTGCTCTCTTTCAAAACTAGCTCATATCAAAGTGGTGATTTTAATAGATGCACTGTGCTCATGTACCGTACAGTCTTGACAGTCAGAAGGAAAAAGCTTCTAAAACTGATGTATAAATAATGCAGCTGCAAAAAGAATTGACATATTCTTCCGTTTATCAACTTGGGAAGGATTTTCCTTCATGGAACCTAACTTTATCTCAGATGTAATTCTTTCACATTACTCTAAAAGCAGCCTCATGCATCCCTTCAAAAAAGAAAAGTATATCAAGATGTTCATCGTGTTACACTGCTGCAGTCATCACACTTGGGTTATCCTGCCATCAGGCGGTCCCGCAGTCGGCCCGAGTTCCAAAGTCTTGGTCCGGCGTCGGTTGCTGACGCTTCTTCCCTGACGTCAGTGTGCCACGGGTATGTAAGAGGCACCTGACGCCATTTTCTTCAGTCTTTCTTGCCGTGCGGTGCCCGAAGCAGAAGCAGTTCGCAAGTGCCGGTCGGCCGACTCCTGAGATTTTCAAATCGAATTTCAGACCGAAGTCTTCAATAAAGCTAAGTACCCCGTTGGGGAACCTTTTCTTGCCTCAGTCCGATCTCAGAAAAAGTTAACAATTGCATTTCTTGTGGGAAGCAAATACCTCATAAGGACTTTCATTCTTACTGTATTCCTTGCCTAGGCCCAGACCACGATGTCACAGGTTGTCGGTTTTGTGCTAGGTTTAATAAACGAACTATCAAACGTCGGTTCGATTTCGCCCAACATTACTTTGGTAGGAAATTTAATTATGCCATGCCATCAGAGCAACCGACGACCAGCATGCATAAAAAACGCAAGGATAAGGATAGGCAGCCTAGACCCAAACCAGACTCTGATGCCTCGGCTGGACCTGTCGCTGGTTCTCCGGTTTTCAATGAGGCGCCTACGCAGCCCCTGACGACCGCTGAATTAGAACCCCAAACGGCTTCTGATTCACAAGTGGAGAGTACTAGGCCAGCGCAGCCTTCGTCTTTAGGCCCTTCCGACTACATAGCAGAAGGAGATTACGGTGCAGTAGAAACGCCTTCGGTTGCAGAAGGTGTCTTCAGACCGACTACACTCACCATTAAATCTTATGCTAAGCTTAAAACTCCATTAAAAACTAAAAAGACTGTACATCAGTCTCCAGCACAAGGCCCCATGCATAAGAAACAAATGCTTAAGATGGCTGAAGATTTAATTACCCTAATCAGGGGTTCCCATCCCCCTCCTGAAAAAAGGCCAAGACTAGAGGAGGACTATGCTTCCTCTGACCAGGTTTCAATTTCCTCAGATTTTTCTGAGGAACAGGAATACTCTTTTCCCCCTTATGAAGATTCTGATGCTGAAGAGTATATTCCCTCAGCATCTCCTCCAGAAGACTACTCCTTTGGGGAAACTTTACATACCATGAGGGAACATTTCCACTGGGAAGGCCAGGATTATTCTGATTCTAAGAAAAGGCTCAGAGAGTTCCTTTTACTTCCCCAGCACAGACCACTTGCTACCCCTCCTGTGTTAGACATTGCGGATGATGTTTACCTAGAATCTAGTCTTAACCCAGACTCTCTACCTCCTGCTCCAGCCAAATCAGACAGATACTACAGAGTCCCTGACTCACACAAATTCCTATATAAAAGCCCTGTTGCTGACCCAGAAACAATTTCCCAGGGTCCCAAAGGGGTTAAGGCCTCCATTGCTAAAAATCCTGTAACCTCTGAAAGGGATTCCAGAGCACTAGATAGATGGGGAAAGAAGGTATACACCTCAGCTACTCTAGCTATGAGAGCCTTAAATTGCCAGTTTCACATGCTAAAATATCAGCAATTCCTAATGTCTCAATTAAAACAAAAAATGAGCACACATTCAGAGCAGCCTGATTCCAAGGAAATGCAGGATCTGTTAGATGCAGCTGAACAGGTGGGCAAACATACTTTACAATGTGGATTTGATTCATTGGAAGCTTCCTGTAGAGGAGCAGTGACTGGGTCTGTCATACGTAGACATGCTTGGCTAAAAGAACAAACCCTGCCTGATCATGTTAACGCAAAGTTATTGGATGCACCTTTACAGCAGGATATTTTATTTGGTGTAAAGGCAGAGGAGGTTTTAAAGAAAATGGAGGATAAGGCAAAATCTATGCAGACGGTCAAGGATTTTTTTACAGGTTCAACCCCCTCGGTTCAGCAGAAATTGGCCAACAAAAAACTGGTCCTTTCCAGCATCTGACAGACCATAGAGGGGCGGGGCAAATACAGATGCCCAAGGGGCAGAGGTCAGTCACAAGGCCCTTACAAACCTCGCTAATGGGGTACCGCTACCCAGAAAGGAGGAGAAGACAGGCCCCAAGCTAACAGAAGACAAACACAATGACTTAACCCTCAGACTGCCAAGCAAATCTCTCTTGGCAGCTCCCTTGGGAGGAAAATTAGCACTCTTTGCAGACAACTGGCACATCATTACAAAAGACAAATGGGTCCTAAACATTGTTTCACAAGGATACAGATTCCACTTTCACACCTTGCCAAGGATAAAAGGAATGCCAAACCTACCACCAAATCAATGGGCAGAGGCACAAAAACAAATTACAGCTCTCATGGACATGAGAGCCATTCAACAGGTACCTACACTGGAGCAAGGACAAGGATTTTACTCAAGACTCTTTCTAGTCCCCAGAAAGGACAAAGCCTGGAGACCCATTCTGGACCTTTCAATTCTAAACACCTATCTCCAAGTACCCAAATTCAAGATGCTAACACTACAGCAGCTTCTTCCCATGCTGGGCAAGAAGGCTTGGCTGGTAACGTTGGATCTCAAGGAGGCATACCTGCATGTCCCTATCAGACAAAATTGCAGAAGATACCTCCGTTTCATTGCAAGTTCAACTCATTATCAATTCTCTGCACTGCCCTTTGGCTTATCTACTGCACCCAGGGTCTTCACAAAATGCCCGGCACCAGTAATTGCATACTGCAGACAAAGAGGAATTCAAATATACCCATACCTGGACGACTGCCTTATTCAAGCAGAAAGCAAGGACATCCTTTTAAAGCATATGGCGTTTGTCAAACACCTTTTAAGTTGCCTAGGGTACACAGTAAACGAAAAAAAAAATCAAAACTAGTGCCCTCACAGAACATAACATTCCTGGGTGCCAGCTTGAATACAATGGCCCATATGGCTTATCTCAAGCCAGAAAAGCAACAACAGCTGACTCAATATTTCAAAATGATGGCAACAAAGACCCAACTCCCTGCAAGGAAAATTCTGCAGGCCTTGGGATTCATGGCATCTTGCATACTCCTAATACCATTTGCAAAACTGCATATGAGGAAATTACAATGGTACCTGAAGAGCGTATGGACCACAGCACAGCCACAGCTTGGAAACAATGATGCCACTCATTCCCTGCCTTCAACAGGAGTTCCTATGGTGGGCACAGGCATGTCACCTCAACAAGAGTCAGCCTTTTACCTTGCCCACAGCCAGGCAAACTATAACAACAGATGCATCGGACTATGCCTGGGGAGCACACATGGCAGGACAGTGCATTCAGGGCAAATGGAACACAGATCAAAGGCATCTGCATATCAATCAAAAAGAAATGCTAGCTGTACAGAATGCTCTAACAGCTTTCAAGGACCTCTTACATCCAGGACAACTCCTAATAAAGACGGACAATACCACAGTTATGTGGTACATAAACAAGCAAGGGGGCACACACTCCTATCCCCAATGCAGGCAACCTTGTGGAACACAGCACTGACTTATCAAGTTCAACTACAAGCACAATTCCTGCCAGGAAAGAAAAACACATTGGCAGACGACCTAACCAGAAACATCATGGATCCCCACGAGTGGAAACTGGATCCACAAGTATTTACAATGATAACTCAAAAATGGGGACGCCCAGACATAGATCTGTTTGCCAACCCCCAAAACTACCAACTTCGAAAATTTTGCACAAGGACATTCCACCCACTGGCTTGGAAGGTGGACGCCCTCTCATTCAGTTGGAAAACATTAACAGTGTATGCCTTTCCTCCACTGCCTCTTCTAGCAAAGGTGCTGCTGATAGTCAGATTAGAGAGGCCACAAATGATACTCATTGCTCCAGACTGGCCACGCCAAGACTGGTATCCAGTACTAAGCAACATGGCCCATGGCCCACCATGGATTTTACCCCAAATTCCTCACCTGCTCACTCAGCAAAACAATCAGATTCTACACAGCCAACTCAAGACTTTAAATCTGGCTGCATGGCAAATTACCTAAACAACCAGCCAACACCTCTATCTAAAGCTGTTATGGATGTCATTCTGGAGGCCAGGAGGCCCAACACCAGGAAAGCCTATTCAGACAAATGGAAAAGATTTTACGCATGGACCCAGGCTAAAGGCCAAAATCCCCTTGTTCCAAACATTCCTCAGATTCTACAATACTTAACTGAGATGTTGCACAAAGGACTTTCTTTTTCATCTATTAAGATCCACGCCTCAGCAATTTCAGCTCACTACAACACGGATCCTCCTTTATTTTCACATCCACTCCTAAGACAGTATCTCAGAGGGGCTAAGAAAATAAGACCGCCCAGGAGAGCACCAACACCAACTTGGGATCTCAACTTTGTTCTGGAAAAGCTTACACTACCGCCCTTTGAACCAGCTATTTCAGCAGAGTTAAAGTTTCTATCATGGACAACTGCCCTGCTACTAGCAATAACTTCAGCTAGAAGAGTCTCAGAGCTACAGGCCCTAACAGCAGTGGAGCCTTTCCTCATTTTTCATCAAGACAGAGTTGCTTTACGGACTAACCCTTCCTTTATGCCAAAGGTGGTATCCAGTGTGGCCCTAAACCAAACCATTCATTTGCCCACCTTTTTCCCAAACCCACAGAACAAAGGAGAAAGACTCCTGCACTCTTTGGACATTCACAGGCAATTACGTTACTACTTGGATAAAACTATGGCTTTCAGAAAATCTGACCAGCTCTTTGTATCCTATGCTACAGGATCACAAGGAAAAGCCATCTCAAAACAAACCATTTCAAAATGGATAGGGCATTGCATACGTTTCTGCTACACGCAGCATGGGAAACCGGTACCTGCTACCATTAGGTCCCACTCCACCAGGGCTACAGCTACATCAGCAGCCTTTCTCAGGGGGGTACCAACCAAGGATATTTTGGAAGCTGCAACTTGGATTTCAGTGCATACCTTCACCAAGCACCATCACTTACCTCTATACTCTAAGACTAGAGCTGGTTTTACCACTGCAGTTCTGCAGGGCCTACTAGCTTCTCCAAACCCTGTTTAACTCCACCACCCATCCTTAGCTTTGGGATTCAACCCAAGTGTGATGACTGTAGCAGTGTAACATGATGAACATAGTACAGTTTTGTACCTACCATAAATGTAGATGTTCGAGTGTTCACACTGCTGCAGTCCAGGTTACCCTCCCTCCATCCCCTCTGAACTACTTGAAGTTTTCTATACCTTACTATCTGATACAACCTTTGTGGTGTATTTGCTTATAACTGAAGATATTATTTGTATTTTCTGTACATGTTTCATTGGCAATATGTATTGCCCACCTACTAGGGGGCACCTGACATCTGGGGCAAGAAAAACTGAAGAAAATGGCATCGGATGCCTCTTGTATACTCCTGGCGCACTGACGTCAGGGAAGAAGTGACAGCAACCGACACCGGACCAAGACTTTGGAACTCGGGCCGACTGCGGGACCGCCTGACGGCAGGATAAACCAAGTGTGATGACTGCAGCAGTGTGAACACTCGAACATCTACATTTATGGTAGGTACAAAACTGTACTATTCTCAACTGCACAGTATGAAGCAAAAAATGAGCTAAGGAGGTAAGGATTTCTGACCAAAGATTTAATAAAGAAAAATGTGTTCCTGTTTTTGCAGGGGGGCCTAGGAAATATGCAAAGTTCTTGTGAATAGTGATGACCATTTCTAAAGGCAAAAAGCCAATACAGAGCTCAAAAAAAGGTTTCAATATTACTAACTAAAGTTAAAAATAATACTAGATGTATTTATGGGTTTTATGGCATTACAGTTCAACAGTATGCCTAGATAGGTCTAATCCCAGAAATCATAATGTACAAGCAGATTTTACACTTGCATATATGAATGTATCAATACGACAAAAATTATGTTTTTAGATAGTAGGATTATTGATATGCAGGAATTATTTACTATGAGCAATGACTTCAGATGAAAATATATTTTATTTCTACCATATTCTTTCTCTCTATTTGCAGTTGCCATGGCTTCCGGTAAAGGCTCCTGGGTGTCTGAAACTGAAAGTGGACCTACCACTAAGCTGGTTCAGAAAACTAAAGAGTCACCTTTGATTCCTGCAGGTAAGTAACCACTGTACCAAAATAAACTGAATAAAAAGTCAGCCCAGAAAGAATTAATAAAAAGTCCCAAATTCTGAGGGATGAAAGCGCTTAATTTCTTTATTAAAATTCTTAATTAAAATCTTTATTGTTTATCATTCCAGTGGTGCTGGATTCTTTCTGGGCTAACCTTTTTTGCCAAGTTTATTTTGGTTCCTCTAGTTGTTCTTGGCTGGTATTTTGTGTTTCTAAGTAAACTTTGTAAATATACGTTCCTAGAGGAAGGTTCTCCCAAAAGCAAGTGCCTAAATGTACCAGGTATCCTAATCAGTAAGTGAATTGATATTAATTTGCAAGGAAAATAACCTCAGGGTTACAGAATTGGTAATACTGGCGCAGACAAAGAAAGAGAGAGAGGCGTCTAGATGGAGCAAGAAGTGGTTCATGAATGTGAGCAATGAAATGGCAGCCACAAAGTGCCAGACGTAAATGACAGTCAACATTTGTATGGGACTACCTGCAGTTATTCTTGACCTCCATATGTTACTGTCCCAACCAGATATAAATCAGACTGCAATATCAATAAAATTAGACATACCACTGTAAAAGGATGCATAATTACACAAAATACAAATACGATTGACTATTCATTTTCTGTGAATGTAAAGAAGAAAACGTCAGTCCTACTTGTGCTATAAAATGTAGGACCCATTCCTGCAGCACAGCGAATGGACCTTTTTCTGGCAGTGCCTGTGACTGGAGTTCAGAAGAAAGTTCTAGCCAATGGTAAGTTAAGCAAAAAGGATGGATTGTGCATACACAGCCCTCTTTTCCAGAGAGAAGGGATAAATAACATAGTAATTTGTGCTTGTGGAAGTCGAACACCACTGCAACATGCTAAGAAAAGCCAAATGGCTACCAATCCCCTAAATAAACGCTCTCCTACTAGGCTCCACAATCTTTAAATATATTAATTTGGAATCCTTTTCTGACTTTACAAAAATAATTCAAGAATGGGCATGAGAGACTGCAGCTTAAGGTCTCTTTCAAGATCTGCTCCTAACCTAAAAGCCCCATAAACTAATATGAAATGCACCAGACTCTCCCATCAGGTAACAGGTACAGCTTCATAAAAAAATTCAAACTAAATGAAAAAGCTTTCTCATCAAACAGGCACAGTGGGAATGCTTCCAAACAGGAATAATTACATAAAAATGATGACACTCAAAGCACATTCAGAGCACAATTCTAACATGCGCATTATACACACAGTTGGAGTTGCTCCTAATATGTCCTTCTCCTCTAACTTATCTCCAACTTTTCCTCATAACACATCTGTACTCCATCCTTCTCAAAAATACTGTTACTTCTCCAACTTTTAACACCACAGCCCAAAAACTGTATAAAATGCATGTTTATTAATGCAGACGCCTAATAACTTACTCATTTTTCCTTTGAAAAAAAAGAACAGTTTTTTTTTTAGAGTTTACAAACTGCCATTTAGTGATTGCCATCTCAATCACATACAGACAGCACAGAAAGTGTGTGGAAGCCTACACCTACCTTTAGAAAAAGAACAATTTAACAGTTCACAATCCATCCATAAGTAACTGAAATCTTTGTGGCAATACAGCATCTCCAATAACGCAGACCTGCTTTGTTGATCATCAAGAGAAATAAGCAACATCTTTTAGCCGACTTACAGTTTCATCAAATAATTGTTAGTCTATCATCTTGTATACTTTAGATGTGAATGGTCGTTAATGCCTACAGATATACTTATTTTAAGTCTGGATCTTTTATTCTTCCTCTTGTCTTTTTTAACCTGTATCTAGTTTAACTTGTATTGGCATACTTTATTGTACATGGTTTTGTATTGGTCTGAATAAAAATTATTGATGTCAAAAATGGAAATCTTCTTTATGGCAACATATAATTTTTAAAGTGTAATTTTTTAAAATAAAGCATAAGCCAAGTGGCACTCTGTACTAGCTGGCACCAAGGGACAGTGTCAGAAGAAAAATTAAAACGAGTCACATCTGCCTCAGGTGATGAAAAACTTCTTTATTAGCAGCTAACCAGATTACACAGCATGTTGGCCAAGATGATCTCCTCTGGTCAACTTGTTTACTGACATCAACTTTTATACTGCAAGCAAAACAACTTTTTGTTACATTTCTGACCGTTGACAGTTGACAGTTGACACCTGTGGTAAACATGTTTATCATAAATCACTTCAAACCAACAGTTAGTACAGAATGCTCAAGAAGTACAGAATGTTCAGTTCCAACAATGGTAGCTCAAATTTTCCAGGAGACACAGCCTGCTAACTCTTACTCGGCCGTGCGTCCTTATCCCAGGCTTCACTGAGCTATAACCAAGTCTCTTTATTCTGAAAAGCAGAAAACAGTTATTCAGGTTCATAAGCAATGTTGCACTTTGTTCACAGATGAGGCCCATCTTTGACAGGCATATCCCAACAAATAACATGTTCACTTTGCAAGCAGAGGAAAAAGACAAATAACAGTATGTTTTTAAAACTTTTTCTCTTCACATTTCCCCCCTGAAAACACTTTTTATTTGTCTTTTTATTTCAGCAATATATGGTAAAAACTAAGTTTTTGTTTGCATACATTACTTCATTGGCAAGACAAACTTTTAAACTTCAAAAACATTTGCGAAAAGTCACATTTCAATGTATTCACTCACCAGTCTGTTGTAATTGCTGGTACATCGTCTTCGTAACAGCAGTATCAACCAGTCTTTGTAGAACACCTCTGATACAGGGTATACAACAACAACCACATACCACCACGATAGCCACAGCGACTCCAACGGACACCAGGAAACTGCTGATGAGATGACTCCATTTTCCAAACCACGCTTGTAGAAAGTCTGTAAAGGGATTATTTACCCCAGAGTTCTCTGCCAATTCTTCGGATAACATCTCCAAACCTTTCAAAGCTCGAGTGATACTTCCATCAGGCACAGTGTTGTTTGCAATATATGTACAACAGAAAGTCCCAAACATCCTGCAAACTCCTCCTTCTTTGGCCAGGAGCATATCCAACACAATTCGATTCTGCCATGCCACCTGCGAAGTGGCCTCCAGTTGTTCAGCAATTCCTTTCAGTGCATCTTTAGTTCACAAAACGCTGCTGGTTATAGTAAATGTAGTTGATCCAGTCCACATTCTTATTAGGTTGAATCCAGACAAAGATGGATGTAAAACCAGCTGCTATTTGGTTTATTGCTTTGTATTCATCAGGTACTCCTCTTGGTACGCCAATGCTATCGATGTAGACACCGTTATCGAAGGATTGCTTCGGTGCCTCTCTTTTTCTCCTACTCAACCACTTTGGCTTTATTTCAGGTTCTCGTACAAAATTGCTTGCTGGAACTGGGAAAATGTAGAGTGGCAGAATTAACCTTACAAGTGCACAAGTTCCTTTCCAGGGAATCGTAAGCCTTGATCCGAGTTTGTTGTCTCCACATAACCACCAAACGTCTGCTAAACTATGAGTTTGGTTCTCCAGAAATGGATTCTCATTGCCATTCACAGTAACATTGCAATAGTTCTGTCCCATATTGCCATAATTCTTCCCTGTGCCATCTCTGGAAATGCACATATACGAATCTGGATAAGAAATCGCTGCAGGCGGTTTCTCAACTTTGCTTATGACTGGAAAACGCTGAGTTTCATTTTTGCATTTATCTTCAGTTTTGCTGAAGAATAATTTTAACAGACACATTCGGTTACCTTCATCTCGCATCAATGGGACTGTCGCTAGTTGCTGTTTACCTTCAGCACAAAAAACACAGTTCTCATGATGTGCCTCTCGGGTACTATATTTAACCCAAGATAACCATTCATTATGGTGTACGAATCCCGTCAAGTAACAATTGTTCTTCTTCTGTGAAGGCAAAATCTGCTTTACTTGTAGCATTTTTAAGGCTTTGTACTTATTGGAGGGTCCCCAAAGGATCAGTTCCAATTGGAAGAGACACTCCGATTCCATAAACTCCTGAATCACTTTCTTGTGGTGACACAATGGTTATAGTAATTACTTCGGTACCTTGGAAATGCGCAATTTTCATTCTTTGTTGCCTGCTTGCATCTTTCTCTGGCATCACTGCATCACTTGTTTCCCATCCATTCACATCTGTTGACCACCAAACATTTGACCAGGACGTACAGTCTCTATTGCACAAGTATTTTGCATGAGTCAAGAAATCATCATTGTTCCATTTAGAACAGTCTAAAATTCCTTCACAAAGTTTCACCTTAAACACAGTAGTAACACCTGTTTGCACTTGTAGCACCACCATTCCTTTTTCTCTTGCAATTGTTCCTTCTCGTATGGACATATTTACTTTTGCCACAAAAATCATCATCATGTAACAGTTCAAATACAAGTTGAACATGGCCATCCTCCCTAAGGACTACCTCGCACCGTTGGTTTCTTCACTGGGTTTGAGATGAACTAACCCCTATTGGGCTAATCCCCCTTTGTAGCCAGACTTTGCACTCAGAGGTCCGGTGGAGTTTGACCAATATCAATGGTAGAAGGAAGAGCCTTGAGTTTTTTACAGTGGGCGATATGAATCCACGTAGTCCTCTCAGCGATCTTTACAGCCATAGGTGTCGAGATAAGCACCTGGTATGGGCCTTCCCACCTGGGGGATGACCAATTCTTTCTCTTCACAATTCGAATCCACACCCAGTCCCTGGGTGCCACGCTTAACAAGGTTTCATTTCTGGAATCTGCAAAGGAGTCATTGGTTACAAGAGATTTGACATTTAGCAGCTTCTTCATATAATCCGCTAGATCCTCTCCCCCTCACGTTCCGCTGGCAACAATCCTTGCCACTGCGGGACGTAATATGGTCCCCCAAACAAAAGTTCAAATGGTGTAAGTCCTTTGTAGGAAGGTGAGATTCGCATATACAGGAGTGCCAAAGGAAGGCACACAGTCCATGATCTATGTGTTTCTGCCATCAGTTTGCGGAGCTTACTTTTCAAGACGCCGTTGTGTCTTTCCACCAGTCCAGCTGACTGGGGATGGTAAGCACAATGATATTTAAGATCAATTTGAAACACTTGACCCAACTTCTGAACAATCTGGTTAACAAAATGAGACCCATTATCACTGTAAATGCGTCTTGGTAAACCAAATCGGGGAATTATTTCTGTAGTCAAAAGCTTTGCTACTGTTTGTACATTCGGATGCTTCACTGGAAAAGCTTCTACCCATTTAGAAAAAGCATCAATAATGACTAAACCGAACCTTTTTCCCTCTGAGGGTGTCAATTCAATAAAGTCCATACAGAGTGTGTGGAATGGATATGGAGGGGTAGGGAATGCCTGCTGAGACTTTTTAACTCCCCCCTGAGCATGATACTTTGCACATAATAAACAAGATAAACAGAATTGCTTTGCATAAGTTGAAAACCCCTTACACCAAAACACCTTAGACACTATTTGAATCATCATCTGTACTCCTACATGGGCAGGTCCATGGCTAACTAATGCTGCATACCTAAAAAGGTTTGAGGGTAATACCATTTTGCCATCTGATGCCCTATACAACCCATCCTGTTGAGTGATACCATATTTTACCTAACGACATTTTTCCTTCTGTGTTGTCAATGTTTGCATTACTTTTAGTGTCTCTAAGTCCAAGAGGTGTCCGGGCTCTAAATCATTGTCATGCAAAAGCAAATCATTTTCTTGAGTTGCCTTTTTTGCAGCCATATCAGCAAGTGCATTTCCCCTGGAGACAGGATATTTTCTGTTGGTATGTGCAGAACATTTACATATCGCTATCTGAAGTGGTAGTTGCACTGCATCTAACAATTGTAAAATGAAATCTCTGTGATTTATTGGTTTGCCTGTTGCAGTAACCATTCCCCTATTCTTCCATTGTTGAGCGAAAACATGTACAGTGGAGAAAGCATATTGACTTTCTGTATAAATTGTCACTTTTTTACCCTCCCCCAAGATACAAGCTCAAGTCAAAGCCACCAACTCAGCTGCTTGTGCAGAATAAATGTTTGACAATCATTTTGCCTCCAAAACTTCAGTTTCTGTGGTGACAGCATACCCTACTAGTGTTTTTCCTACAGTGTCTTTCTTTGCTGATCCGTCTACAAACAAAACGAGATCAGAATCTACCAATGGAATATCCGTTAAATCTGGTCGGGGAAGCACTTTGTCATGAATGCTCTCTAAACAAACGTGTGGAGTACCTTCTTCTGGAGTCGGCAAAAGTGTCGCCGGATTAAGAGTAGTACATCTTTCTATGGTCATATGAGGCTGTGTCAGCAGCACTGTCATACATGACAGATGTCAACTAGGAGATAAAAAGGTTATTTTATCTTGCAAAAGTATAGTAGCTACTGAATGTGGAACCCGCAATTGTAATGGGTGAAACAAAACTAATGATGCTGAGGCTTGTACTGCCATGGCGGCTGCCACTACAGCTTGAACACAATGCGGCAATGACCTTGCAACAGGATCTAATCTGGAGGAATAGAAAGCTATCGGTTTCTGTTTATCCCCATGTACTTGTACCAGAACCAAAGTCATATATCCTCCCTTACAATCAACCATTTAACGGCTTAGAATAGTTCGGAAAACCCAAAACAGAGGATCCTGCTATCAATTGCTTAATTCTATTAAATGCCTGTATTGCCATATTTGTCCACTGTATATCATTTTTAGCTGCCATGGGAGTGTCATAGATTAGTGCGGTCAATGGCCCTACTTCCTCAGCATAGTTAGGGATCCAACTTCTACAAAAATTAGTCACACCTAAAAAGGACATCATCTCCCGCTTAGTTGTGGGCATAGGTGCCTCAGGAATTGCTTATTTTCTTTTGTTCTCCAATTGTCTACCTGCCTGTGAAATTAAATAACCCAAGTACTTTACTTGTGCTTTCCACAATTGTAATTTTTCTTTATTTACCTTATGTCCTTGCTCAGCTAAAAAACTAAGAAGGGCAAGGGTATCCCTTTTACAACCTTCCTGCATGGGTGAGGCCAACAAAATATCATCTACATACAACAGAACCTGGCTTCCCTTCTGGGGAAACAAACTGAGCTAAATTCGCAGCCATTTCTTGTGCGAATATTGTCGGACTCTCACAATAACCCTGTGGCAATCTGGTGTAGGTGTATCTTTTACCTTGATAAGTTAATGCAAACCAAAATCTACTCTCCTTATGTAGTGGTATGGAGAAAAAAGCATTGCTTATATCTGTGACAGAAAAATATCTGTTCTGAGGTAGTAAATCATTAAGTAATGTGTAGGGGTCAGGGACCACCGGTGCTCTTGGGATCACAGCCAAATTAACTGCTTGTAAATCCTGAACCAACCTCCATGACCCATCCTGTTTCTTTACAGGAAACAACGGAGTATTGCAGGGCGAATCTGGATATTCAACAAGAATTCCTACCTGTTTTAGCTGCTCAATAACTGGCTTAATTCCTTCCTATGCTTGTTTACTTAGCAGGTATTGGTGCTTACGAGGTCTAAAACCTGACTTTGGAGTTATACAAACTTCACCTGCTGTTTTCATCAGTCCTACATCCCCTTTACCTTTTGACCTTAAATCTACAGGTAAGGCACTTAATGCACTATCTTCCTCTTGAGTTAGGAGGAATTGTCATGCCATTTCTGTTTTGTCATCCCTAAGGTGCACACTTGGTTGTGCCCAAGTCACCCAATTTAATCTTTGTACCTGGATCTGTTGATCTTTCAATTGACTTTCGGACATTGTGTCCCAATTTGTTACCTTTTTCACCAAATCTACCCAATGTGTCCCCACTGCTTTAGTAATTGAAATATGTGGGCTGTAACCTGAGCGATATAAAGAACTCATTTCCTTGGTCAAAGTACAGGTCACTACTGTATTACCTTGCGTATCCCAAAACATATCATTCAAAATTATCCTTGCACATTTGTCCTTAAAGAATTCTTTATCAAATTCTTTATCCGGACCAGGGGCCTTTCTATAGAACATTGTACAATGCAAGTGCGCCGCAACCTGCAGTGACCCGCTCCTAGATTTACTTAAAGCTAGGTTGATCAAATCTGTATCAACCCTCCCTGGCCCGTTTGAAATCAAGTCCTGGCTATACCAGTAAAACAAGTCTTGTACTCCCTGTACCACCAAGCCATCCGCTAACCTTTTCGCCTCAATGCCTTTAGGTGTGGGAATTGCCGCTATTCCAAACAAATGCATCAAATCTCTTCCCAGCAAATTAACTGGACAAACTTTTGATATAATTACCCTACACCTAACAGTTTGGTTTGTTTACGGATCTGTGAACAATAGAGGATGAGACAGTGGTTCCTTATAGATTTTCCCGTTTGCCGCTTTCACAGGGACAAACTCATTTGTTTCACAGTTCGGAGGCAGAACTGCTGGACCCAAAAGTGTATGCGATGCACCTGAATCACATAAAAACTCCACTTTCTGTCCCTCAACCAAAAACTCTATCATGGGTTTTTGATCTAGATGCATAGCAATACCCAAATTTGCCATGTTTATGACTTCTCAGTCACAATCCCACCCTTCCTTCTGAGTGTTCTGACATTCATCGCAGAGAGTGTCTGCCTCATCATCATCACAATCATTCTCACTTTCTTCTTCTCTACAATAATCACAATAATGAATTTGGCGCCTTCCTTTACTATCATATAGTCATGCGGAGCCCTTGTTCGTAAGCTGTGGGGGGTGTTGCCACTCTTCACAGTCGGCAGCGAAGTGCCCACGTCTACCACACTTAAAACATTCTCCACGTTTTAACCTCCCCTCATATTCCTCTGAATGTCCACCCAGTTTATTTAACATGTCCCATTTCGGGCCCCCACATTTTTTTACGCCACCATGGTGCCCTTGCCCCCTTTGGTCCTGTACAAAGAATATACCACCATCATCCCCTACTGCTAACACTTGTACTTTCTTTTTCTTTTTTAAATTGAAGTGTCAGCATGCCGTGCATATTCAAACAAAGGTTGCAGTCTACATGTTCTATGATCTACCATATGCTTAGTTATAAAACTACTTATCGGAGCCCTACAACCCTTAAGAAAAGCATTTTTCAATTGCTGTTCATACGGACTATCATTGGTCTGATCCTGCAGAATCATCATTCCACAATGGTTATTGAACACTTCTGTCAATCTTACAATATAGTGATCTACAGATTCATCATCATTTTGGATGCACTGATTTATTACTGTCCATTCTGCTCTTGGACACCACTTATCAGAAATTCTCTTCAACAGATAAGTGACTCGCGTGTCTAACACCCCAGAATTATGCTTTAATGTAGTGCTGTCATCTGCCTTACATGTTCAAGTACCACAAACTAAGTGCCAATCTGGACCCAGGATTTGTCGCACTACTTGTTCTACTTCTAAACCATTTAGATGATAACTTAAATGCATACCAACTATGTCCTCAGAAAACTTTTGAAAATGAACTTTGGGATTAAGAATACCATCTGCAGCTTGTTTTATATCCTCTCTGGCCCAGGGACGATAAACTAAAATAGTTGGTTCCTGTCCAACATCCCCTGCTTGTGGGTTTGCAACTTGTATTAAGGGAAGAGCTTCTGAGTAGTCAGAAAGTTTAATGGTCCAACGTCCTTGCCCTGCTGGTCCTGATCTTAACTGCATAGGTTGGTCTACCTGTTGCAAAGCAACCTTGGGTACTACGGGAATTTGCGGATAAATTGGAGGGGTCACAACATTTCTGTGAGCAGCCAATAACCCACCCTGCTGTACAGATCCCACATCTTCAGACTGATATTGAGGAGGTTCCGCCGGTACAGCAGCAGCAATTTCCCCATACGGTGGGGCAGTTGCCTGCCTTTGTACTGCACAAACTGTATGCTCATCCTCTTTATCTAAAAATAAAGCTACTTTTCCACTTGGCACCAGTGATCCCTTTTGATTTATTTTTTTCTTTTTCCTGGCACTGTTTTACTTTTATAGCTCGTTTATTTGCCTCTTCTAACCATTTTTGTGCTTGGGGAAATCCCAATTGTCTTTGTTTTTTAGTTCTAGTTCCCACATCTCTTTTCAAATCTCTAACCAATTTTGCACAGGCATTCTTATTCAGTGTACCATCAAAATCATATCTGGACTTCCACTTTTTCAAAAATTTAACATTATTTTTGTTTAAACCTTTCATATACTTAGCATCAACATTTAAACAGGCATCACTCTCACACTTGCAGCAACTCGAACCCATGTTTCCCCTAGATTTCTTATTTTAGGACTGTATCAAAGTTATTTTACAGGGCTTATTATAAAATGGGGCTATCTTAATGGGTGATCCTAACAAAAGAATCTTAACAAGTAATCCTACCCACCCTTAACTAAAAATAAAACCCTTGTCGACAAGGTTAAATTAAATTAAAAGAAAATTTATTTTTCATCCTACCTGAACCAGATAAGACTCTGTTTCCCCTTTTCGTTCAGAAACCGTCCCTCAGATAGGGATCAGAGAGCGGCCGGCCTCCTCTCAACGACAAATCAGTCGGAGGGCTTTCAGTCGAGGGAATCTTAAGATGAGAAACCCTCACCTGCACAGGTTTTTCGGTCTCTCTGTTGGTCTGATCCATATCTTCGTAGAGGTTTCCGGTCCGAAGGACCAAAAATGTCAGAAGAAAAATTCAAACAAGTCACATCTGCCTCAGGTGATGAAAAACTTCTTTATTAGCAGCTAACCAGATTACACAACATGTTGGCCAAGATGATCTCTTCTGGTCAACTTGTTTACTGACATCAACATTTATACTGCAAGCAAAACAACTTTTTGTTACATTTCTGACCGTTGACAGTTGGCTATGAAAAACACCTGTGGTAAACATGTTTATCATAAATCACCTCAAACCAACAGTTAGTACAGAATGCTCAAGAAGTACAGAATGTTCAGTTCAACAATGGTAGCTCAAATTTTCCAGGACACACAGCCTGCTTCAGTAAATTAACTCTTACTCGGCCGTGCGTCCTTTTCCCAGGCTTCACTGAGCTATAACCAAGTCTCTTTATTCTGAAAAGCAGAAAACAGTTATTCAGGTTCATAAGCAATGCTGCACTTTGTTCACAGATGAGGCCCATCTTTGATAGGCATATCCCAACAAATAACATGTTCACTTTGCAAGCAGAGGAAAAAGACAAATAACAGTATGTTTTTAAAACTTTTTCTCTTAACAGACAGGTACCACATCCACCACTCCTTTCCCAAGGCTCTGTTCTAACCCTTTCATATCCAGTAGTGAATCACTCCAATGCATGCTAAAAATAAAAACTGGCTGAGGCCAAAAATACATCATTACCTACAAACAAGAGAAACACAGCCCTCATGTCCACAGAGTGTATACCCTTCATCCCTTGGCTACCACTTGACATCCTGTCCAGAAAAATCAAAATAAATTGACTCAAAGACACACCCTTGGTATTGAGTTACTAAAAAATGTATTTTGCACTGCAGTCTAACTACCAAAAAAAAATATCCCAGTTAAGATTTTTTTTCTATTTTTATTACAGACCACTCCTGTTGTTTTAATATTAGCAAATATCTTTCAAAGACAGAGGAAAACAAATTTTATGTTACAGTCATTTACAACTCACACCTCAGCAGGTTATTTATGCTGTCTAGACTCTATCAGTATTAAAGCCATCTGATTCAAAGTCTCGTCAGATTTACTTATTTACTTATCACTGACCAGGTTAATTCCAGTAGGTCTATTGCCTACTTTCAGGAAAGACCCAAAGTGGTATTCATACTGACTAGGAGAAATCTGGACAGGCCTGCAGGGAAACCCCCCTACCCTTTTCAAATAAGAAGGATTTTGGTTTGAAACAACATGGCAGAGAGAAGTGTCTACAGCTCTGTGGTGAAGTTATTGAGAGTCAGGAATAAAATGTGTAGATTACATAATTGTTAAAAAGTGGACTTAAAGACACAGTTCTGTTAAAAATGATATTAGAAAATGAGTCAAATTAAAGAGTTATTATCAAACTAGGGGGGTTCAAGAAATGCAGCTCCGAATCCAAATTGGAAGAAAGCTATCACAAGACATGCTATAAATAACACAAGAATTTCTTTTGGTATCACTAGTACAGCAGAAGGAGAATCATACGAGTTCTACGGATCTGTCACTGAATGTGGGACTGACGCAAGTACCAGAAAAAGTGGTGAAGGCTTGGGCTGCAGTGGTAAATGAGAACAGAACAACTATGCAAAGATGATGGGTTGCCTAGGAAACTGATGGAACAGATCACATTTAAAAAGGACACAGGTACAAGACAAAATTTAAAGCAGAGGACATATAAGCCTTGCTTCACTTAGGTTAAGAAACATTTTGTGAAGTAAAAGTTGAGATTACTATTTTGACTGGGAAGTTTGTGTGGCTATAGAAAATAAGAAAGAAGCATTTCCATGGAATAAATATGCTGATGTTCCTAAAAACTTTCAAAGAAAAATAAAGTTCATTGCTCAGGTTCATTTTGCTGAAATGCAACAAGACAATTTAAGGAAGTTTTTACACAAAAAATGTCCTCAGGTTTATGAAATTAAACCAGTGCTTGATGAAAGACATTTTTGACTGCGGCCCAAGAGGTCTGTGTTTCACAAGTAGAGTTGCTGGCATAGTAAAATATTGGGGTTAACCCAAGTTGTGCTCTTAATGTGAAGCCTTCTCACATTTTATAAAAGACTGTTCTACCAGACATTTTGTTCACAATGTGGGGAAAGGGGACATACTGTAAAAACAAACAGTGTAAAGTTTTCTGTGTAAAGTTTTTTGAAGAAAATGTAATTGAGCAGGCACTTCTGGTTTGACAGTAATACAGATAATGAGGAACGCAACAAAGAAGGGAAAGAAAATGCTTATGATGCAGACAAAGGATTTTAAATCAGGTTCATGAAATGCAACAGAATGAGGAAACATAAATGTGGACTTCCAAGATGGCTGCACACCGAGTAACAGTTTGTTTCTAGCTCTCCCAGTGCGAAAACAGAAACTCAGCAGAGAAGGCCAATAGACTTATGTTTATGGGTAAATTTCAGTAACTGGCTAGCAAGTGCACTGCCTGGAAGACCTGGAAAAAAATCAGCTACAAAAACTGAGGAAGAAACACTGACTGGTGAAAGTTCTGCAGCTGTTCAGCAAAAAGCAATGCAACCTCTTTAGACATGACTTAGAGGACAGAGCACTTAGGAAAAACCTGAGATTTTCAGCTATACCAGAGAAACTGGAAGGAACACACTGCATTACTTTTATGAAAGCACAAATAAGCAACTGGACTGGTTTTCCACAGCAGGAATTGTCAGTTGAAAGAGCACATCATGTGTATGCACCAAACCTAGCTATAAGAATGCAACCCACACCTGTAATAGTAAAGTTGCAATCCTTCCAGGAGAAGAAGTTGATTCTGACAAATCTGTGGTAAAAGGGCACAATACTAAAAGTGGGAGACAGCAGAGTGTTTGTGGAGAATGATTACTCACTGTACATTAAGCAGAAGAGTAAATTCATTCCACTCTTCAGGGAATGTCAAGATGCAGGTGTGAGATTCAAACTGCTATATCCAGATGTGTTTAAAGTATTCTTCCTAGGAGGGACAAAATAATTTTTTGATGACGTGCATGCAAATGAAGAATTACAAAAGTTTGTCCAACAAAAAGTGAGCTGTGAAACAGAAGGACATTCTGCTTTTTGTTCTTCTGTCAAGAAAGACTAGAGAGAGAGAGACTATACCTGTGAAACCTTTTCCAGTATTTCAATGGAAAATATTGGAGCGAAGGAAGGGAACATGAGAGTTGACTAGAAGAATTGGTAGTATGTGGGAAATGAAGCAGAGACAAGATCTGGGCGATGGAGAAGAACAGTAATAAAACCAGTAACTCAATATGGGATTACAATGCAATATTATATTTGTGAAATATGACAAGAAAAATCTGAAAATACTGGACTTTTGCAAAATTTTTTGGATTTGTGGGGGACTCAAAAGTATATGCCCTACTTCATGTCATAAATGTTCAGAAAAATGCTTTTGGGAGGGAAGAAAGCTAACTGTAAGTAAATAAAACATTTTCTTACTAGTACTGTATTTGTGGTGTATGGTTTTCTTTGCATGCTATGTTTAAGTATAACAGGGACTGTAAACAGGTGCTGTTATTTTCTTTTTCTCCCCTGTTCTCCCTTTCTTCTTGTACATTTCTGAGAAGTATAGGTAATGCAATGCAAAAAACAAAAAGTCTGGTTAAAATGGCATGACAAAGATAAAATGAATGTGCTTTTTTCATTCTTGCATGGGGAAATGACTGATTAAGAACCTTAGATTGACTGGTTGTAAGAGAGGGCAAGTAAATGAAAAAGAATATTGAATATTATGAGGCTTTTTTTAGCAAATGCATGTCTGTACACCAAGTAGCAACTTTGCAGCTAGTCTTCATGTCTCCATGGAGACAATCTGATAAAGAGAAACTGGAGACAGTCTGGTGGAAGGAGATTGGCTGAGGGGAAAAAAAGAAAATGGCTAGCACATAATGTTTTCCAAGCTTTGAGAGACTTAAAGATAATACAAAACCAATTAGATTTGAAGTAAATATTTCAGTTTTTTTTAATGCAATGGGGATACTGATATAAACAGTTTTTTTTTCTCCCTGCTCTCTTTTTCTTTGTTCAGTTTTAAGAAATGTAGGCACTGCAATGGAAAAAAAAAAGGAGAGGAAGAAGGGAGAGGAGAGAGAAAGGGCCTGGTTATGAGAGTATGACAAAAGAAAAATCCGTGTGCTTTCTCATGCTTGCATAAGGAAATGACTGTGTTAAAACCCTAGGCATTATCCAGTAACAAGTTTATTACAAAGCATGTAAACAAAAAAAGAACACTGAATACTACAAGGCTTTTTTTGTAGTAAACAAGGTACCCTTAGCAGTTTTATGTCTGGTTTGCAAGTCACTAGAAGACAATCTGATAAAGAGAAATGGCTTGGAGAAAGTGTTTATTTTCTCAGCTGGGAGAGCTATAAAAAGATAGTCTAAGTCAAACAGCACTTACTAATAGCACAGGTTGTACCATGTGTCTTAGCATGACTAACCTTTTTTTTGGTAAACTGTAGCCTGTCTGTGTGGCTATCAACTTAGAACTTTTGTTTTTATTAGGAAGCAAAAACTGCAATATTTTAAAATGTACATACTTTTGTGTTATTATTAAGTTAATAGTTTTTTTTTGGGGGGGGGGGGTTATTTGTTCTGTTTTAGGGCTTTCAAAAAAAAGTTATGTAAGATATGGTATAGCCACAAATGGGTATGACAAGAAACAACTGTATAAAATACCAACCTGCCAAATTGTATACACATGTAACATAAAAGTTTGAACTAGACATTTAACATAAAAGTTTGAACTAGACATTTAACAAAAAAGCAGTTATGCATAAAAGGTGGTGATAATAATTATATAAGAAAATGATGCTTTCTGTAATGTATTTAAGTCTAAATGGTCTTACAGATAAATATAAAAAAGTAAGAGTAGTGAACTATATTAAACATGAAGAGTGCAAATAGATATGCTACAGGAGACACACCTGGAAAGAACTGAACATGTGAATTTGATAAAGAAAGGTTTTCAGGATGGCTATTGAGAGGAATATCTGGACAAAGGAAAAGAGGAGTACTTATACTAATTGCAAGAGGAGCTCTAATAATGATAGAAGAGGAAAAAAGATAATAATGGAAGATACATAGTACTAAGGGGCTACTGGCTAGGGAGGAGGATTACACTGGCATCATTTACATCACCCCCTAAAACTGCTATAATGGATCTTAAGAAAATTCTGGGAGAAATAAATAATCCGCTTTCAGCAAATAATATTACTTATAGGTGGAGACTGGGATTTAGTTTGCAACAGTGAATGTGTGTCTGGGGGGCCTAGAGGGGAAAATATAGCAAAGGAGTGTACATTTTTGAAGAAATTTATGAAAATGTTTGGCATGGAAGATGTGAATTCAGTACTAGGAGTTCTGAGTGAATTTACATATTATTCACCAATATACAAAAACTGAGCTACGCTAGATAGATTTTGTATCTCACAGGAACATGTGTATTTAATTGAAGGTCTTGAAATGCACCCAATAAATATTTTAGATCATGTACCAATAATAACCAAAATAAAAACACATGGTAATGAAATGAGACACTGGCGCTTTCCCACCTATCACTTGAAAAAAAGAGGAATTTAAGGAATGTGTTTTGGAATTAATTCAGGAGCAACTAAATATAGAATTTTCTTCTGAAAATATAGCTAGTGAGTGTGATAATATTAAAGTGGAGTTTAAAACAAGGGTGGAAATAAAAGAAAGGGAGATATTGTTAAGAAGTAACAAGAATTATTTAGAGGGATTGACAAATATTAAAGTATTGCAAAATAGGGGGAATATCTCAGAACAAGAAAAGGAGCAAATGAAGAATGCTAAACAGAAAATAAGGGATTACCTCAATAATATGCACGAGTTAAATTTTTTTTTCTACAATTATTATCAAAAAACATCTCCAACAACAGAAAGTGGAAGGTGCTGTCACCAAGCTTAGGGAGCCTATAACAAGAAGTCCTGTAGAAGTATTAGAAATATTTCTGAAATTTTATGAAAGTTTGTATAAAGCAGAGAAATGTGGAAATCAAGAAAAGGTACAAATGTAAATGTTTATGGAAGAATTGCATATGCCAAGGTTAGAGGTAGACGAGGCTCAATTACTAACAGGGTAGGAAGAGATGAGATAAAAATGGCTATGTATAACCAATCTACAGAAAAGTCCCCAGAAATAGATGGTATTCCTGTGGAAGTTTCAAAGTTAGAAGGGAAAAAACTGATAAAGATCTGGAAGGTTATGGTTAACGGTATTTTAAGAGAAGGAGAAATGCCAGCATCCTGGAAGTAGGTGGTGGTAATGGTAATATCTAAAATAGGGTAAAGATCCATCACATCCAGCTTCATACCTGCCCGTTTCAATATTAAATCATGATTATAAAGTGTTTATGTCTAGAATGGCTAAAGAAATTGCAAAAGTGATACCAATATTGATAGATATGGATCAGTGAGGTTTTGTGGAGGGGAGGCAAGCATTTGACAATATTAACAGAAAGAAGCAAAATGTAAGAAAATACCACTTTTATTTGTGGGTCTTGATGCACAGAAATCATTTGACAGAGTACACTGGGACTTCATGAACAGGGCAACAGAAGTATTTGCTTTCCCTGATATAATTATAAGGTTGATTAGAAGTTTATATGAAGGATCTGAGACAAAAATTAATGTGGGTGGGGTCCTCTCTGATAACTTCTGCCTGAGTTGTTTGCATTATATTTAGAACCACTGACATAGAAAGTAAGGGACTCGGAAATTCAAGGATATAATTGGTATGGTAGCCAGGAAAAACTGGCTCTATTTGCAAATGATATTTTATACATGACAAAACCAAAAAGGGACATTACAGTGTTGTGGAAGATTTTAAGACACTTTCAAATCTTCTCGGGATACAAAATTAATAAAGCTAAAACAAAAGCAATAGCAGTAAATTACATACCCATACATGAATTGGTCCAACAACATCCATATTTCTGGGGACATGATAAGATAAAATATTTAGGAGTATGGATTAGAAATGACTCCGTTGTGTCAGCTAAGGATATGTGGAAAGACTAAATAGAAGATAATACAAAAATTGAGAAACTGGAACTTTGTTATATGGATACTACGATACAACCCATTTAAATGTTTTTACTCCTTTTAATCTTATACACAGGTCAGGCATATTTTTATCAACCAGAGTATAGCAACTAAAAAAAGAGTTGAAAGATTTTATCCTGGGAAGGTAAGACAGCAAGGGTCAGTTGGGATAAGATGATTATTCCAACAGAACAAGGCAGACTAGGATTACCCAATTTGAGGGGATATTATAGAGTAACACAGTTAAGGCTCTTATACATAGCACAAGCAGAAAACTATAATCTAAAGTGAAAAGTACTGATGATGATACAAGGAGGAAACAAAAAAATAAGGACAGATTGGGATTTTGGATGCAGACACTTAAGGAGAACAACAGTCTTACAGAGTATTATATTCATAAAATAGCAGGGAGTATTTTAAGAACCAAACCAGCATGAGAACGGAGAAAAAAAAGAGATGCTGACAATAGGGATGACTGTGGTTAGGGATACAGATGATAGGCAAGAGGGGGTTGGAATTTATTGGAGAAAACTGACAAAGGAACAAAGATATTGGGAGCAAATAAATAGAAAGGGAAAGTTAATAAAATGGGAAGAGGCCAATAATTTATTTGGACTGCAGACTAGTGATTGTCTTCCCTATTAAACATTGATATCAGAGTATAGATAAAAAGAAAGAAAGAGGGGGATCTTAAGTGAAAGACCAGCACTGGTAGAGGTTTTAGTAGAATCTAGAACAGAAGCTGCTGTTAAAAAAGGAATAATTAGTAAAGCATATCAAATATTGCATGATAAGTATAAGAATAAATCAGAGGAGCTTAGAAAGGATTGAGAAGAGAGACTGGATAAGCAATTCACAAAGAGACAATGGGGATATATGTATATCTCCCAAATATGCAACAAAGTCTAAATGATTTATGATCTTTGCCTGGAAGTGTTTACATAGGTATTTTTATACCCCAAGTAGACTCCAAAGAATTTTTCCTCAGGTAGACAGCAAATGTTGGAGGTGTGACGGGTAAGAAAGAGGCAGCTGGGAACATATTTTTTAAGAGTTTAATGAGCTGGCAGACTTTAGGGATTCCCTGCAGTCTGCTCTGTCAGAGATGTTGGGTGAGCAGATTGGATTGACTGGGGAGATGATTTTTTTCAGTTACGATAAAGAATCGGAATTGCCTATACATAGTAAAGTCTTGCGGAGTCTAATTATGGTGGCTGCCAAAAAAGCAATTACTAGAAAATGTAAATCAAAGTCTAGACCAACTTTACTAGAAGCAGTGAATATAGTAACAGAGATAAAAGAACTGGAATTGGGATCTTTAGAAATGGGATGAAGCAAACTACATAGGAAAATGAGAATTGTGGGAACAATATATGCAGAGAAGGAACAAGTTTTGAGGCAGGATTGGAATGAGCTATATAATGTTTAACCAACAATGACTGGCTAGATTATAAGTGATATATAATGTTTGCAACTACAGTTGTTTCATTGGTGTCTGTGATGTATAATGTCTGCAGCTAAAGTGGCGTAATTTTGTTTGTTTTTCATTTATATAAATGTAAGATTGCCTATGTCATATGTGATAATTTAATAAGGATGTCTGTTGGAAAAAAAGAATCATAAATGTAAAATGTTTAAGAGTCTTCAATGGATAAAACTTAACAGATTTGATCAGCTTTTATCTGATAAAGGGGAATGGGAGTGGAGATAATTCAGTCTGTGAAATTACAGAAACTTCTACGGGGAACACAGTTAAAATAGGACAAAGAAAATCTAGAAGTAATAATGTCCACAATGTTATTGACCATAAAAAGGCAAAGTTAGTATAAATGTCCTTGTATTTAACGTCATCAGCCTTATTAAAAGTGACTTGAGAAATCTGTTTCCTTGAAATTGTCAGCAAGTTGAATATAAATTAGTTTATTAGATAAGGTTTTTTTGTTACTACAGTTACCAGCTCAGATGATATAAAATATAACCCAGATGACAGAAGTTTGAATAATGGCCTGTGCCTGTTGCAGCTGGCAAGGGGGAAGGGAGGAGTGACATTCTTTGCCAGCTTGGCTCTTTTCAGGAGGCTGGGGTGCATGTTCACGTGCTTGTTCCTGAAGTGGAATCCATGATGGAGCAATAAAGTGCAGTCTAGCCTTGGGGGGGGGGGTAGCCTTGAGGATGTTGCATCACCTGTGGAAGTGAATGACATGCTTCTGCCATTGAGCACATGTGCAGTGGGGCCTAAAGTGCAAAATAAATAAATATCAAACCATCCTTAATGGCTGCCTAAATAATGGTCCTTCCTGGTTTACTCTCACCCTCCAGTGATGGGGAGAATGAATGAGCAAATTGGTTGAAAAGGGGCTGCTCATCAGCAGGTGGTAGGGGCAAAAATGCAAAAAAAATAATACACACATATATTTTATGTATATAAGTATGTGTATATCTATCTTCTGTATATACTTACTGCAATACAAACAGAAGTGTTTCAGTCTTGTGGGGGATACTATTAAGAGGAACTTTGAATAAGGGTATTTAGCAGATATTGCTATTCTGCTAAAGGTTCTGACATAAAATGTTTTTGATATGGTACTGAGGAACTGGGGTATTAACAATTATACAGGTTAGAAAACAAGAACGTCCATTAAGATTAACAACAATTTATGCCCCTACAATTATTACAGAGAGAAAATTTAGGACAGTATGCAGTAGTTCATATTAATATCATCGTATTGGGGGATTTTGATTCTAGTTTGAGTGATAGGGAAAAGTGTACGGAATATGTTATAGTTAGTTGTCATGTTATATCCTGTGGCCAATTAAAGTTGGAGATGGAAAGGAACTTTACCCACAATAGGGGAAATGTTAAAACAGAAACTGACTTGCATTTATTTTCTGACACTCTAAAAGAATTGAATGGTTGTAGGCAAACAGTAGTTTTTTCTATCTTGCAGTTTAAACTCATTCTGGGAAAATGAAAACCGAAAACAATTTAAGAATACAGTGTTAACTTAGAAACAGATCATCTTACCATGAGGTCTTTTTAGTTCATGAGAAGAGTGTAGAAAATATAAAGTAGGATTATTTGTTAGTTAAAAACAGATGCTGAAAAGCTGAAAGAAACAATATTTATTTTTGGTATGTGACTGATTAATTGCTAGAAAAACATGCTGCAGTATTTATGGAACACTGATGAAATAAACAGTGAAATGTGTTAACGTAGAAGACAAACTATGCATTGATGAGGAAGAAATATATTGCTCCTTATTTAAGAAAGCAAATTAGGTATTTATTTTTGTTTGTATACCTGGGTAGTCCAACTGGGCAAGCTGTGTATTTCTTGAATGTTCAGAGATTATGTGGCTTTTGGAGTTGTACATGTCAATAATGGATTTTTTCCTAATTTTTAAAAATTTAAATTTACATACATTTTATATGGAAAATGTGAGAATGAGATGAAACTAAATATTGATAAAAATGCATTCTTTGATTTGGAAGGGTAGAAGCACTTAAGACTGAATTCTGATTGATACAGGAAGAGTTGACAAAGCCGCGGTGGTGCAGCAGTTAGTGTTGTCACCTCACAGCAAGAGGCTCTCCGGTTCGATTCTCGGCTGGAGCGCCTTCTGTGCGGCGTCTGTATGTTCTCCTCGTGGTCGAGTGAACTTTAAAGACATGCAGGTAGGTACGTGCATGAGTGGGTGTGCCTCCTTTGAAGGTTGGGCACCAGGCTGGCAACCTGACACCATAAAAATCTGCTGCCAATCATTAGTGGACTGGTGATCTGCTGTGGTGGCCCCTAACAAGGAAAAGCCGAAAGACTTACAGGAAGAGTTGACAAATAATTGGGATATAATTTATGATTTCATTAATCATGTAAATATGTATATATGATTTAAATTCTGTTTTGTATAAATGCTGTATTTTTTGTGTGATTACAATGTAGCCATACGGTTTTCGATAAGTACTGTGGGATCTTTTATGTCCAACTGATGTGATGTCACTTTAACATCTCATCTGAAGGACAACGTACTCAGGAATGCAACACCCACCTTATGCAGCACTGCAGTGTCAGTACTGGAAAATTAATCCATTTACCTGTTGTGGGAACAGAACCTGCATCAAAGGCAAATGTGCTACCTGTTTAGCCACTGCAGATATAACCCCTTAAATATAATTTAATATTGATGACAAAAATGCTTGGGCTGATCGTGAGAGTGAGTGTGAGAGAGAGAGAGAGACAGAGTTACCTTGATAGTATTTTTTACATTCCCATCTTTGTGATACCCATGAGGAGTTATGTACTGTAGGGAGGGTAAATTAGTCACAGCTCACTCCCCTTATCTGACATTTATGGAAGGTAAGTTATGTATCCTGCCTACAATTCATGTTTCAAATGTCCAAGGAGAAGAGTTTATTACACTTCAGTTCAGTCTAATATAGTGCTTCTCCTTAGGTGATCTGATATTCACTAAAATTACATACCTCAAGTTATGGTTGAATAATTCTCATTAACTTCTTTTAACAAAGGGCCAGCTGAAAATATTACTTCACTGTTATTGATAGAATCATAAGAGGTTACTAGGCTAACAGCCTTAGAGCCTTTCTAAGCCTAGCCATTCATGCCCCAATTTTCCCCAGTTATCAATGTCTACAGGCTAGAATGGCTTTATTATATGACTTTGCCTTAGGGCATCTACAAACTGTCCCTGTCCATAAGGGCTACACGTAACAAACCAGGAGTGAATTTGCAATTTCCCAGCCACTGGTCCAAACTGTGTTTGAATAGACTTAGGGAAGAGCTCTTTTTCCAAAGAATGGGAAGTCTGTTCCAGAGTAGTAATCTCTGAGACACATGCCTGCCCCTCCAACATGTTTTGTTTATATCACAGATGAGGCTTAGATAAATTTGGCAATTCTAGTGCTGTTTTATTTTGTGAATATGTAGCAGATTCATCAGGGCCAGATTGGAAAACGCCTTGTTGGTTAGGCATAGAGTGCCCCCACAGTAGTCCATAGGAGACCAAGTACACTGGCAGGGCTTTAAGGCTGTCCTCATAAGGCATGTTACTTACACTGTATATTATTTTAGTGAGAAACCTCTGTGGCTGCTCCGGCTGTTGCAAATGCCTGGTCAGGTACATGCCAGAGGATGCACTGTACTCGATTTTTGGTTAAATGAGGGCTGAGTATAGTGGGACTAGGATCTCCTTAGATCTGGATGCCATGCCCTTATTTATAAACTACCATGGACACATTGTGATCAAAATTCAGGTTACTGTCAACATGAATTCCAAGTCCCTTACCACTGGGTCTACTCTTAAGGGAGTTGTTATCAATGCTGTAATTTACAGGGGTGGTCATCTTCCTAAAGGTATAATTATACATTTTTTATACTGAGTTTTAGGTCATGGTTCTGGCACCAGTTATTTGTGTGTGTCAGATCCTCCTGGAAGATATCTACATCTTTGGGGGGATTCAATGATTTTACCCAACTTGCAATTGTCAGCAAATTTGGTCAAGTCAAAGACCCTCTATATTTTGCCTTGATTTTTCAGAGAAGAATATTCTTAACAGGAAAGGTCCCAGTACTGAGACAAGTTTGGGACACCACTAGTAACAGGCCTCTTGGTGGGAGGTGAATTCCCCCACCCTAACAATGTGTTATCAGGACCCACTAATGCTGTGTTTTTAGCTCTAGAGAGTGCAGTGATAACCTGCTCTTTAGTGGTAGTTGTAGAAGAAAATTTAGAGGGTATTTCCTGGGGGGATGGGGATGATGGTGGGGTGAAATTGGAGCTAAATTAATCAGTCAGCAAATCTGTTATATCCCCTAGTTCAGCATAGGAAGTTCTATTTACTATTAGTTCAGCACACTGTTTGATGTTCCCTTTAAGGTTGCTTACATAACTGAAAAATGCCTTATGGTTATCCTCAGTCTGGAAGGCTATTTCTGCCTCAAAGTTGGCTTTGCTGTACTTTATTAGTCCAAAGTTGCTTGTTTTTCACTGATGACACAGCATTCTATATTTTGGGCATAAAATCCTGTCAAAAAATAGCACAGACTCTTTCTTTTGTTGTGCATCCTATTTATACAGGGTTGCAACCAAGGGGGCTTGTTTTTAGAGTAAGTCTGAAGTTTATTCTTTTTGGTACTGCTATTTCTAAGCAGTTATTTACATATTTGTACAGAATTTCCATAAACATTCCCACATAGGCCACCATGTTCTCTGAGTCTGGGGAGGGGGCTTGGAATTTAGCTATGCCATCACTTAGGCTTGGAAACGTTCTTAAAGGTTCTGGGGGTTTGCTGGGAGTTCAGCCTTTATATTTATTTCAAGGGTTACTGCTTTGTGATCTGACCAGTGAGGATATTAAACAAGGGGGATGTGCAATGTTTCCTCATATCAATGAGTACCAGATCCAGGATATTTGCACCCCTAGTAGAAAAGCAGACTAGCTGTTCCAAGGTGTTTGCATTGACAAAATCCAGGAATCTTTGAGCAAGCGTGTTAGGGGTTGTGTATGCATCCCAGTTTATTTATGGTGGGATAGCTGAAATCACCCTTGAATATGGAGTTGGGCTGAACTGTGAGTGACTTCAATGCATTCATGTATTTGGCATGGTTATTCTGGGATACAGACAGGAACCTATAGCTAGCAAGGATATGGTAATGGAATTTGCCTAAGGTTAGTTCCACATGGAGTAGCTCAGGCACGTCATATTGTTTGACCAATCCTGAGGTATAATTTTTATGTAGACTGATACACCTCTACCTCTTGTC
The DNA here is from genome assembly GCF_019279795.1 of Protopterus annectens. Taxonomy (NCBI): domain Eukaryota; kingdom Metazoa; phylum Chordata; order Ceratodontiformes; family Protopteridae; genus Protopterus; species Protopterus annectens. The sequence goes on from NC_056747.1 coordinate 1,131,305,547, forward strand.
CCTTCTTGTGCAGTAGCTGGTCTAAATGTGTGGAAGTCATTACAGTCTTTTACTGAGGGGGTGCCTTCCATGGCTTTAAACCAATGTCTCAGTAACTGCACAGATGTCAACACACGCCAGGGTGAGGAGCAGCTTCCAGTGAGTGGAGCTTCTTGTTGAGACTCCTATTATTGAGCAGTTACACTTTTAGTTTATCTTGCATAGAATGTTTATCAGATTGGTACTGCCTAAAAAGGAGGTGGACATTTTGGCCAATATCCAAAAAAACAAGTGGGGACAGTTGCAGACCATCCCTGGTACGTAGTGTGGTCTGTTGATTATGTCCTCTCATGTTGAAAAAACTGGACCCCAATTGTTAAAGTCAATCATTTTCTCTTTATATGGTGATATCATCCCTGGGAAAGGTAGAATGCTGCTCAGTACTAGGCTGGGACACACAATCTGAAAGCTCTATCATGTCTCTCTCTTCATACAGTCAATGGAGGTACATCTCAGGGTGTGTGTGTGTGTGTGTGTGTGTGTGTGTGTGTGTGTGTGTGTGTGTGTGTGTGTGTGTGCGTGTGCGTGTGTGTGTGCACGTGTGATCTGGTCCTTGCTCCTGATAGGCAGTTGACTGGGACTGTATCCTTGCTCAGCTTGGTGAGGGAGGACATCAGTGTTTCTCACAATATTGTCCCCAATGACCAATATATTGAATTCTGTGTTGCCTTAAAGACTTAGAGGTTGAGACATGCGAGATGTGGTTGTATGTGTCATGAGGAGAGTAGAGTGCTTTGAGGTTGCTGAGGGCAGTGTATGGGAGGCCTTTGAGGTTTGGGTAGATTGTCTTTAAGAGCTTCAGCATATGTGAGTTTCTGTGTCTGATCCACAGTAGGTATAGTGTGTGCATTACTGGCAACCTGTTTGGAGATATCAGTGTCTGTATGCAAGAGCTTCATCTCCAAAGACACACTGCTATTAGAGTATGAGAGAATAAAGTTTTTGTCCATAAACGCGAGACAACTGCAACATTGTCTCAAGATGCCACTTTCCACCAAGCTGGCTACTGAGACAGTAGGAAAGTGCATATTCATGACTGTGAGTCCCCTTTTTTGTGATCTTTCAGGGGTGGTGCAGTCAGAGTTTGGAGCTTTTGGGCTGTAGCAGAGGTCTCAGATTAATCTAAAGCAGCACTCCTGGTTAATGCTTCTCAGCAGGCAAATTAGCTGCTTATACTTGAGAAAACAGCAGAAGAAGTTTTGTACAGAAAATTACAACTCTAGATGCCTGCTTCTATACAAGACACTATAAAATACTGCTGAGCAGCTCAGCACAGGTTATGGGAGATGAGTTAAAGAGGAATCCAATCAGTAAACAGTAAAAATGCAGTATACAAGTGTGTGTATATAAGGTTTGGATCCTGCAGAAATGTACAATTCTCTCACTATTCTGGGTGATACTGTAATACTATGTTTCCCAAAGAAAACTGCAAAAAAATGCAGTATAAATGTAATAAATGAGGCTCAGATCCTGTAATAATTCATAATGCTCTCACTATTGTGAGCCATACTACAAGACTAGACCAAGGTCCCCAGACCAAGTACAACTGTAAAAATGCAGTAGAAATGTTATTTCTGATGTAAATGAAATCAGGTGTTGAAATTTTGCCCATTTCTACATTATATAGCCGAGCTCTACTGGTTTAATTTATCCATTACAAGCTTGTAAACTAGGCAGGACCACGGATACCACAGTATAAAAACCCTAAAATGATAGTCTAGTAAAACAAGACTATTATCCCCTTCTTCTTATTCCACTAATCTGACCAGCAGAACCTGGGTTTAGTTCTACAAGTTTATCATGTTTTGAAACATTATCGCTGAAGTAGGATTTGGACCAGCAGAACCTGTGTTTAGTTCTACAAGTGTAACATGTTTTGAAACATTATCTCTGAAGAAGGATTTAAGCAAAATCACTCGTGTACTTGTACTGAGATCTCTCACCTGCAATCCTCAGTAATCCCAGCTGCATGAGCAACTTCGTTCTTGCATCTTAGAAAAGTAACTAAATTGTGACACTGTTCATTCTTTGTGCTTTTCTTTCTTTTTTTTTTTTTTTTTTAATTGGAGGTGATCATGGCTTAAAAATATAGACTACTCTCAGTCATGGAGGTGACCATGGCTTAAAAATATAGACTACTCTCAGTCATGGAGGTGACCATGGCTTAAAAATATAGACTACTCTCAGTCATGGAGGTGACCATGGCTTAAAAATATAGACCACTCTCAGTCATGGAGGTGACCATGGCTTAAAAATATAGACCACTCTCAGTCATGGAGGTGACCATGGCTTAAAAATATAGACTAGTCTCAGTCAATGAATTGCCGGGGAAGAAAGGTTCAAACATTGAAAGAATATACTGCAGCAGTAGACAGAAATACTGAAAAATAATTTCCAAGACAAGGAAGAGGCTCAGCTACAGCAAATGTCCATAAAAATCCCAAAAAAACAGAACTGAAAGAGGCAGCCAAAACACGACAATAAGAAGCCGACTATTTATTAGAAATAAAATGAAAAAACAATCCAACAAGGCTAAAGACTTAAAATTGGATTGTTTTTTCATTGTATTTCTAATAAATAGTCAGCTTCGTATTGTCGTGTTTTGGCTGCCTCTTTCAGTTATGTTACATGTGCTGACTGCAAACTACCCAAAAACAAAGCCTTGTACTAGGATTCATAAATATCTGTTAATGAATTTGCTGAAATTGACTTATTCACCAACAAACTGCAAATACCACATTCAGCAACTTGACAACCAATAAAAGGTATGACAGAGCTTTGTCCCCCCCCTTTATTGTATATATTATTAGGCTCATTTCCTGTAGTGCTGAAGAACTTACATCATTGACTACAATTAATTGTAGTTAATCATTGGCTGAAAAAAAACTTTCAGCAAATTAAAGTCTACACTGTTAAATATATTCATTGAACTGGGCCTCTAAATAGCTTCTCTAACTTTAAGTAAAGTTATAACAGCTTCAAGACTCCAGAGTCTGAGTGGTGACACATTTTAGACAGTTTTAATTCTGTTTTTGCTGTTGAGATCAGTCTCAGGAAACGTAATTACTGTCATTCATTGACGACTTCATTCAGGGATCTGTCATTTCTTTTCTTGTTCCAAAGTTCACTGTGGCAAAACTCCACTTTATCAAGGAACAAGGTAGCATTACAACATAAAACTTAATAAGGAATTTAAATTGTTTGAAGAAAGATAGAGAGAGATGTGATCAACGATAAGGCAGTTCCACCCATTCAGTAATTTACTTTGGTAATAAATTAACTAGTCTGATGCCAAGATAACAAGAGACCCACATAGATAACAGCATATGCTTGCCTTCAGTTGCAAGGCTATAAGCATTCCTTTACAATCACAAAGACACAATTGCTGTCCTCAGTGTAGTATGTGGTTTTATTAAATTACAACCTGCTATAATATCTGAAATATGAATGATTGAGACCCAAGTGGAAAATTAGTTACCAGCTAGATATTTTTATGGTTCGGACTTGCGCAACAGCCCAACAGAAAGCTGTTTCACGCAACTACCTCTCAAGGGATGAGATACCAAACAACAAGGTCCTACAAAGTTCAGCAAGACCTTCCTCAGCATTCATAAGTACTCTGCTGTCAGACATCATTTGGTAATGCTCATAACAGACGTGACAGCATTTATTTTCTAAAACTCAAAACAGATTTATAATGATCACCGAAACACAGAGCCACTGAGAAAATAAAAATAACATTTAGCCTTTGTTCCTGGGTAGTATCTGTTTGAAGTAGTCTTATCAGATGTAGTACAAAACAAACAGTACTACAACACTCACAATGGTCTGTCCCTGCCCCCACCCCCACCTGCATACAATCAAGATTGGGCAGCATGACTGCTTTTGCCCTTTACACCTTGCCTGCTAGTTCGTCTTCTGATGGGTGTAGGAGTGCAACTTCTCAAGATGCTGCCCAAGAACAAGTCCAAATGCAAGGTTTCAATGTATGGAATTTATCACTTGGAGTTTTGACCCCCTGGGTAGTGGCAGTTCTACTGACTCAGACGCCACAATAATGTTTAACACCATTACTGTAGTACACCTGTTTGGTTGGTTGGTTGGTTTCTTACTTGGTTATATCTACCTGGTCATTTAAAAGTAAAAAGGAAAGAGAGATCTTTACAGACTCTTTCGGCTTTTCCCGGTTAGGGGTCGCCACAGCGGAACTCCGGTCCACTAATGATTAGCAGTGGATTTTTACAGTGCCGAGTTGCCAGCCCGACACCCATCATTCAAAGAAGGCACACCCATTCATGCACGCACCTACCTGCATGTCTTTAAACATCACTCGACCACAGGGAGGACATGTAGACTCCACACAGAAGGCGCTCCAGCCAGAAAGATCTTTACAGACAGTTATGAAAAAGTATCAGTTCTGGAGTCAAAGTTAATTTTGCAATAATAAAGAATCTGTTAGGGTTCATACCTCAACATTTCTTCTCCGCCAGTTGACTGAATCCATTCCCAAATTCTACACTTCTTTTAAATATTTTTATTAAAACACATTTTAAACTATGACATGGATCCACATACATTAACAGAAAAGAAAACGCACCACAATAATATTTTCAATGCCACTTTCATGCAGTATACATAGGTTTTCTTATTTATTCCAGCATTACATAAATTGTTCAATTTCCATCTTCCCTTAAACGTCACTCTCCCTCCTCAACATTATTCTGCATGTAATTCTGCACGTAATGTTCCCACAAATTCCATTCATTTCTCTGTAATGTGCTGCTTCACGTTTCTAAAGATCCCATGTCCAGTTCATTTTGTCTCTTGGACAACATTCATTACTGTCACTTTAGATTTTGATTTCCATTTTCTAGGATTTGCTTTTTGGGTTGGGGAGCCAATAGCAATAAACTTAAGGCATTACGCAACTCAGACCTTATGTCAAAATTCGAAACAATAATTTTCTTAACAACCATTCTCACTTATCCCTTCTTGTGTCTTTATACCTGTCTGTATAATGATATGCTGTTATCCCTGCAGCATAAGCCATCTCAGTCATTATGGCTACATCTTATCCAAAAATCGCTGCTAAACATAATCTAATTTTTCTATCAGTGTTCTGACTTTGTAAACTGCTTTTTGAACTGAATGTTGTAGGATATTTTTGCATCTGAAAATATGTATGTGTTTTATAACGTATCCTTGTATCTGTAAATATGATTTGTTCATTTCATATATGGATCCTATTCACCTGGGTTTTGCCTGTAAATGGTCCATTGAGACCAGTGCACTACCCTGGTAAACAAATATATATAAATAAATAAAATAAGCAAACAAACATTTGCTCTCCAGCATTTCTGACAAAAGTACATTGAAGGGAATTTTAAAAATCTGTCAACCTGTTATACCCCCCCCCAAAAAAAAAATACTCCTAATTACCTCTCTACTTTCCCATCACATGCCTCCAGCATTTGTTGTCTACTCAAGAAAAATCCCTGAAGTCTGCATGGGATATGAAAACACGGCCAAGGAAAAATCCTAAACCTTCTGGACTTCTGGCTTCTTGGGAGCTATAACGATGTCATCCAGTTGCATCTTTAAACATTGCCTTTTCAGTCTCTTAATGTTTTCTAACACTCTCTGATGGATTCTTATAATTATAATGGAATATTTTATAAGCCCTATTAATTATCCCTTTTAACAACAACTTCTGTTCTAGACCCAACTAAAAACTCTACCAGAGTTGGTCTTTCACTTAGCGCTCTCTATCCCTTTCTTTCTGCCTGTAGTCTATCAATCCCTGGTACGGAAGGCTCTCTATCAATCCCTGTTAGGGAAGGCCGTCTCTAACCTGCAGTCCAAACTTCTCCTTGGCCTTATGCCACCCTATTATTTATCTGTTACCAATATTTTAACTTTTCTCCAGTAATCCAGCCTCCTCTTTCCTATTTCTACATCCCTACTTACAATCTTCCCTATTGGTAAAATCTTGTATCTCCACTTCCACATTGGCATTGTTCTTAGAATACCTTCTGCTTCTTTATGAATGTAATATTCTTTATGGTTGATTTTATTCTCCTTAAGTATCAGCATCCAAAATCCTTCTTGCTCCTTGTTTATCAACCTCCGTCCCCCATCTCCCTGTTTCGTCATCATCCTTTTCCACTTTGATTTATAACCTTTTGCTCTTTGTGTTATGTACATGAGCCTTAACTGCATAGCTCTAAAGTATCTCTTCAAATGAGGTAATCCTAAACCACCTTGTTCTTTGGGTAGAATCAATGTATCACACTTAACTCAAGCCCTCTTCCCCTCCCAAATAAATTCTTTCAACTTTTTATTAACTAGTATCTACAACTTTTCCTCAGGTCGATAAAAATATGCCTGACCTAGTAAACTAATGGGACAAACATTTTCACTGCTAGTATCTTACTAGCCATAATCAAGAGCTTCCAGTTTTTCAAAGTTTGTTTTATTTTTAGTCCTTTCCTACATATCCTTAGTGCCACAACAGAATCCTTTTTAATCCATATAGATAAATACTTCACCTTGTCATGTCCTTATAAATATGGGTCCTGCTAAACAAATTCATGTGTGAGCACACAATTTACCACTATGGACTTTGTTTTATCTTAGTTTTAATAACTGTCTCAAAACGTCCCATAACACCAAAATGCCCTCTGATCAAATATGAAATACTATCTGCAAATAAAGCTGATCACCATACAATTTGTATTCCTGAATTTGTCGAGCTCTTATTTTCTTTGCCAGTGGCTCTACATATAAAGCAAATAAAGGGAAAGAGGACACCCCTGCTTGTCTCCCCTGTTCAAACACAGCTTATCAGAGTGGAATCCTCCCATCTTAATTCTTGTCTTCAACCCTTTATATATCCTCCTAATAAACCCTATTATTCTGTCAGGGAATGCAAATGCTACCATTCAGAACTACTCACAAAATCCCAGCTAACTTTATTGAATGCCTTCTCTGCACCAAGACCCAACAACAACAGTGGTGTATTCTTAAGTTTTGCTACTCTCTGGATCATCACTGTTCTTTTAATTATGTCAGATGTTTGCCTAACCTCCATAAAATCACAATGATCTTTTATCTATACATTTTGACAACATTTTACAATTTTGATAGCTAATACAGACTTAGACACTTTATAATCATGGTTTAAAATTGAATTGGCTGTATATGAATCCGGGTCTTAAAATCGTAATACAGCAACCACAGCTTTCTTCTAAGATGCTGGTGCCCCCACCCCCCTTTAAAATACTGTTAATCAAAACCTTCTAGATTTTTATCACTTTTTCTCTCCCAATTTTCAAACTTCCACAAGAATGGTGTCTATTTCTGGAGACTTCACAGTTCATTAATTACATAGCAGCATTTTTATCTCCCCTACAATCCCTTGTGGAGAAAGGAGATGAACATAGGTGACTGCCTTCCAGTTAGGTGGAAATATGGGTAGTATCAGCTATGGAAGTAGATGAAAAGCCCTTCCACTACTCCAATGAATGTGCATCCCCTTGAGACTTTGTTGGCTTGAACAGAGAATCAGCAGGGCTTAAAAAGCCACTGCTGTGTTCAAACCCCATAAAGGGGGCTCAACAGGTACAGAGGAGAACAATAACTGAAGAGAGAATGAAGTAGTAGTGAGCCTGTAATTTCTATGCCAATACCCAACAGAATGGGGAATAGACTTTCCCAAGGGTATCTAACAACTGCTTCTTCTCTTACTATAAAGAATTACCAGCCCTTTCATTATACCAGTCCTTCACAATTTCTGATCACTAGTTTTGAGAGATACTGATTCAGCTCAAGTGTATTTGATCAGTGTTGCGTAGATGTACCATCACCCATTTCAAAGTGCACTATAGGGAGCATTACACCATAATGCAAAAATAAATAATTGGGCTGCCTTGATGTTTATTTAAAGGCATGGGGCTTTCTATACATGAAAATTTTTCAGAGGCTTACAGAACTTGAAGTAACACTGTTGGAAACCAGTGGAGTACATTCAATTCTTTATTTACAAATCTTAACATCTAAAACAACATTCAAAAGGTATGTTCTCCCTCTCCAATTTTTTTATGCCCTGTGTAGATCAGTATGGTGTTTGTGCAGACACTCAATGGACTAAAATCCTGTGTGCAACAAAAGTCCAAGTCATATGATATGGCACAAAATTAATAAACCTTACTTAAATCAAAATTGCTTAATATTTAACACTATTGAGTACCCAGCACAATAATATTTTTCCCAGTCTACTTTTGGTCTCTGCTGCTTGTCAACCATCGAACCCTCTCTCAGTCAACTGGCAAATTTGCTCCCCATCTTCAGGGAAAATGTGTAAGGGCCATCACTGGTTTTCTACTTAGTCCTAATGCCACAACTCCCTGTGGCATGTTCAGTTGGCACTGCGCCTCTTGTAAACAGGCACCTGCATGTGATCCCCTGTATCCACTGTGGATTCTACCTCAATGAGTCTACTTAGAAGCTCATGCCCCTCCCCTTTCCCATAAAACGAGGTGATGGCAATCAGGCAGGCATAGGTTACATTATTTCCTCGGGCCAACTCCAACATGCACCAGCACTGTTAGTCAAACTCACTTCCCTCTATGACACGGAACTGGCATCCAACAAAATAACATGCTGTAAAACAAACAAGATATTTTTTATAATAAATTATAATCATTCTGGATATAGACCAATGTGTATTACAATTAAATGTAGAAAATAATGAAAACTGTGCACACCAGAACAAAAACTAACAGGAGAGATAGCGATTCTTCCTTGTCATGACCAGTGATGAGCTTCAAGAGCCTAACACTCATCCAAAACACAGTGATCTGTTATCTGGCAAAATGTACTGCATTTCAGTAAGACAAATGGAGTCTATGCTTCAGTTCACATCACTGATGTTACCTCGTAGGGCTGGTGTATGGACTCGTTTTGCAATGAAGCTAATTTAATTTAGTACACTACTTTTGGAAGAACAGAAGTAAATCAGTGGAGTAAGTGCTGACTCACCCTAGCAAGCTTTCATAATTCTTTAGCGCTATTTCCTATGCTCTAGCCACGTCCTACTAGTATGCATTCACATTCTTTTAAAGCAAAACATTTTTTGTTTGTTTTTATTAAACACCTTTGGGGGAACTGTTATCAAATAGTAAACACCTTAGAATTACTGCAAGCCAGTGTTAGATATGCAGAACACCACTTGGCTGCAGTCCATGATACTATTGAGACAGGAGAGACCGAGATCCATTTGTTCACTGCATCGTCTTACCACCCAGGATTGCACCACTCCCAGGTGCAAGCAAGAAAGGGCACACTACAACACGGATCCTCCCTTATTTTCACATCCACTTTTAAGGCAGTTTCTCAGAGGGGCCAAGAACATTAGGCCTCCCAGGAGAGCACCAACACCTACTTGGGACCTCAACTTTGTTCTGGAAAAACTCACGCTACCTCCTTTTGAGCCAGCTTTCTCAGCTGACCTAAAGTTTATATCATGGAAGACTGCCCAACTGCTAGCAATCACTTCAGCTAGAAGAGTTTCAGAACTTCAGGCACTAATGGCAGTAGAGCCTTTCCTCATTTTTCATCAAGACAGAGTTTCTCTACGAACTAACCCCTCCTTTATGCCTAAGGTTTTATCCAGTGTGGCTCTAAATCAAACCATCCATTCACCCACCTTCTTTCCAAATCCACAGAACAAAGGAGAAAGACTCCTGCATTCCTTGGACATTCACAGGCAGCTACGTTAGTACTTGGATAAAACTAAGGTTTTCAAAAAATCTGACCAGCTTTTTGTATCCTATGCTACAGCATCACAAGGAAAGGCTATCTCAAAACAAACCATTTCCAAATGGATAAGACATTGCATACGTTTTTGCTACACCCACCATGGAAAACCAGTTCCTGCTACCATAAGGCCCCACTCTACCAGGGCAGCAACTACATCTACAGCCTTCCTCAGGGGGGTGCCAACCAAGGATATTCTGGAAGCTGCAACTTGGAGTTCAGTACACACCTTCACCAAACATTACCACTTACCACTTTAAGACTAGAGCTGGCTTTGCCACTGCAGTTTTGCAGGGCCTTCTAGCCTCCTCTAACCCTGTTTGACTCCACCGCCCATCCTTAGCTTTGGGGTTATACCCAAGTGTAATGACTGCAGCAGGGTAACACGATGAACATAGTACAGTTTTGTACCTACCATAAATGTAGATGTTCGAGTGTATACCCTGCTGCAGTCCAGGTTACCCTCCCTCCATCCCCCCTAAACTAGCTGAACTTACCTCTACCACTCTATTCTATACTACCTCTGTGGTGTATTTGCTTTTGCCTAAGGGTTTTGTTTTATTTTTTCCATATAACTATATGTGTATATATCTTTTGCCTACCTATTAGGGGCACCTGACATCTGGGGCAAGAAAAACTGAAGAAAATGTCGTCGGATGCCTCTGATATACCCCTGGTGCTCTGACGTCAGGGAAGAAGCGACAGCAACCGACGCCGGACCAAGACTTTGGAATTCGTGCCAACTGCAGGACCGCTTGACGGCAGGATAACTCAAGTGTAATGACTGCAGCAGGGTATACACTCGAACATCTACATTTATGGTAGGTACAAAACTGTACTTTTCTAGTATTCCCCCAACCCCCAATCCCTGTACTGCTGACACTGCCATTAAGTTTAGTGTAGTCCCTGCTGTCTAGTGTTTTCCCCATCCCCCAATCCCTGTACTGCTGACAGTGCCATTGTGGTGTAGTGTAATCCCTGGTGTCTAGTATTTTTTCCCACTCCCGATACTAGTACTGCTGTTGGTGCCTTTACGGCACTTACATTTTGTATAATCCCTGGTATCAAGTGACTCTCCCTGCCCCCCAGTCTCTGTACTTCCTTCAGAAAGGCAGTTCTCATTGTACTGCACCGCACTACATCCTTACGTCCATCTCTGAACAAACTGTCCCACACTCGTCAGCTGAGCTAGCCACCTGGTTACAACCCTCCCTAATGAATAATATAACCCAATATTGCCTACAAAACTATTTTCACATAGCCACAGCAATTTAGACACTGTTGGTGCTAGACTACAAATACAGTCTTATACCTTGACCAGCAAACAAAACCTAGCCCAAAAATGAGCTTTATCGACAGTGGCTGCAGTTATTTGTACGCTACTGTACAACACCAAAACTAAACTGCAGCTCATAAAGACACCAATAAGGCTGGAAAAGGAAATCAACTCATATGCAAATGTGCCCTTCATAGATGCACAGTGCACAGGAGATGAATGTCATGAATGATGTATGGCATCTTTAAAATGCATTTTTTTTTAATTACAAAAACAATTTTATTACATAATGAAAACAAAGAAAGCATTAAATAAGTAGATGTGTAACATGTGAAAAAAGAAAGCAACTTTAGTATTCTGTTTCACTCTTTTACGCATGACCTACAAATACCACAACAGTTTTTAATGTTGGTTGTGCACAATTTTTAGTGCTGGCACCAATGTGCATGCATGCAGATAGCAGGTGCAGAAATCTCATCACGAGTGTGCAGCCATGCACCTCAGACAGAATACTGCTTAGAAGTGAAGCTGCAGTTACCTGCAAAGAGGTACTGCAGTACACTCACTGGTACCACACTTCATTCCAAATGGGACATCATGCCTTATTCCCAGACATCTTGTCATTAATTTATTAATTATATTTGTTAACAGTGGTAGAACACTGTTTCAGCTGAACCACATGGTAGTTTTAGCATAGGCTTACAGTTACACTTGGCACTACGAGTCAGAAATCCTAATAAAACAGAAATGCAAGATAATTTTAAGCATATTCGCTGAACTTCTCAGGAGCATTGCCTTTCATGAAATGGAAAAGCTCATAAACTGTTAAATCCATCCTCGCTTTAGGCATTTTATAACTCCCACCAAATAGAAATGTGAAATGCTGTTGACTCATTAGTCAAATATCACCACGTGACAGTGGAAAATCCTACATTAACCAAGAATTAAGAAATGCCGCTTATAAAATATGAAATAAAATATATTTAAATACAAATCCATTGTAAAATCTCAGTAGGGAATTTGATAAAAAGCAAGCGTCTAAAACAACAATAATGTTTAAAACTATAGCTTTCAACTGTCTCTAACTGCCTTGTATATTTCTTTTTTCTTGCCCCTTGTAAAATGTTTGATTTTCTGCTAAATCACTGAAGATTATTGTCAGACATTAAGAGTTTCATCCTTCTTATTCTTCAGAAAATGCACGTTGGTGCAAATCCTGTTCTTGTTTTAACCTTCTAGGTGAACTAAGGTAATATTTACAAACCGTTCTGGAATTAAAGGCTCCGGTTACAGCACCACGTGCTTACAATCTCTACCACAATGGAACCATTCAGAAGTAGCAACACCCCCTACTTGGAAGACATTACATAATGAAAGGTTACCTGAAAAATATGAGTACATTCCACTTGATAAGATTCCAAAATATGAATATAATCCACCTGATAAGTTTCCGGAAGGTTAAAATTTTAAACTAAAAACTAAACTCTCTCAGCATACACAGTCCTACTACTACAAACAAGTACCAAACTAATTGGCAAGTAGAAATCAATGCAATATGGATAGAATATAATACATATCACAAAGCAGGTCATTGACCTCTAGTGGCAGGGAAGAACTATTACCTTTAGAACTAGCATACCTTGACCAAAAAGAAAACAGATGGATAGTGAATACATGTACTTTATGGATGTCTGGTTTAAATGAACACCTATAATGTTTCATAGTAATATTTTATTATGTTGAAATGTCCTTTTTAATGCGCTTATTTGCTCTCCATACTAGCCATTTTCATATGGGTATACATTTTGAAAATAATTATATTGCCAACAGGGGCTAGGATCCACCATATCACACATGCACTCTGGACATTGAACCACAAGTACCAGTATGACTCTGTCATAGTCCGTGTGGGTGTTAATGATCTGAGATGTACCTCCCATGACTATATGAAGAGACACATGATGGAGCTTTCAGACTGTGTGTCCCAGTCAGATATGAGCCTAGCATTGAGCAGCATTCTACCTTCTCCAAGGATGATACCACAATATAAATGGGAGATAATTGACTTTAACAATTGGCTTAGTTACTGGTGTCATTTTAAGAGGGTCTAATATTTGTCTGCTTGGGAGGACATGATCGGCAGACCACTCTACTTTACTAGGGATGATCTGCATCTGTCCCCACTAGGCCTTCAGATATTGGACAAAACATTATCCACCCCTTTTGTGCCTTTTTAGGCAATGCCTATTTGATATTCTTCCAACATAGTACATTTTATGCAAGATAAACTAAAGTTGTTACTGCTCATTGCTAGGATTCTCAACAAGAAGCTCTACTCCCTGGAAGCACACTTCATTCTGGACAGTGTTGACATCTGTTCATTTACTAAGGCATAGTTTAAAGCTATGGAATGCACCCCAGCAGTACAAGGCTATAGTGTTTTTAGACCAGCTACTGCACAGGAAGGAGCAACAGGTGGAAGTGTATCAATCTACATAAAAAGTAAACATATTTCAAGATTGGTCAAACAGTATGACATGCTTGATCTACTTCATGTACAGCCAGGGTTGCCAGATTTCCAGCAACCCAGGTAGGGACAAAATAGAAGGTCTCAACTGAAGACCACACAGTTCACTCTGCCTGCAATAAACACTGAGCTTCTGCAGTTCCACATTAGAAGCTCCGTTTGATTGGCCAGGGCACACAAGAAGCTCCATGTTTAGAAGTGGAGGCTGGCGGACAGTCCAAATAAATAGGGACGTCTGGCAACCCTGTGTACAGCTAACCCTAGGAAAAGTTCAGTACCACATCCTTGCCAGCTATAGGTCCCCCTCTATGACCCAGGGTAACCATACCACATACTAGAATGTACTGGAGTCAGTCACAATTCAGCTCAACACCATACACAAGGATGATTTCAACCACCACACCATAAACTGGGACACATAAACAGCCACTAACCTGCAGGCTCAAATATTTCTGTATTTTGTTAATGCAAACAGCCTGGAACATCTAGTCTGCACACGTGTGTGTGTGGGGGGGGCAAATATCCTGGACCTGGTATTCACAAATATGAGGGAACATTGCACAGCCCCTTGTGTAACATCCTTACTGGTCAGATCAGATCACAAAGAGGTAACCCTTAAAGTAAATATAAAGGCTAAACTTCCAGCAAATCCCAGAACCTTTAAGAACTTTTCCAAGGCTAACTACTTTCTGTTGAGTGAAGGCATAGCTAAATTCCAAGACCCTAAAACTCAGAGAACATGGTGGCCTATCCAAAAGTGTTTATGGAAACCCTGTATAAGTATGTAGATAATTGCGTAGAAGCAGCAGTACCAAACCAAAATAAACTTGGGACACTCACCAAAAACAAGCCTCCCTTTGTGTATCCCCAGTATAAATAGGTTGTACAACAAAAGAAAAAAAATCATGTTCAAAAATTGGAAGGGCTATGCCCAAAAGACAAAAAACTCACTCAGTCTCAACAAGCAACTCAGGAGCTTATTAATTTCCAACAAAGTCAACTTTGAGGCAAAATAGCCTACCAGGCTAAGGATAACCATAAGGCATTTTTTGGTTATGTACATGACCTTAAAGGGAACACCCAACACTGTGCTGAACTAATAGTAAATGCAACTTCCTATACCAAACTGGGGGATATAGCAAATTTGCTGGCCAATAAGTTTATCTCCAATTTCAGCCCCCTATCACCTTGAGTTTTCCCCAGGAAGTACCTTCTCCTGTTTCTTCACTAACCTATAACAGGTCAACACTGCACTCTCCAGAACTTAAAACACTGCATCAGTATGTCCTAATATCCCAGGATGCCTTCTAAAAAGCTTGAGACATGACCTGTCAGGCTCATTAGAATCTCTAGTCAATCACAGCCTCCACACATGCTTCATTCCTAGAGAATGGAGGACTGTATCGGTCATCCATCTACACAAAGGTGGACCATCAACAAACCCAGGGAACTACAGACCCATAAGTATGACTACTCTTATATGCAAGGCTATGTAAAGAATTATTATTGACCTGATAAAAAAGAGATAGCAAATCTTTAAACACTGGACCCATTTCAGTTTAATTTTGTCAAAGGTACATCATGCCTACTGAACTAGCAGATGGAATTCTTCAAGAAGGTCACTAGAGCCATGTATGAGGGCAAAATGGTACATACTGCCAACCTTGGCCTGGCAAAGGCATTTGACACAATTACTCACTCAGGTGTTATAAACAAACTCACAAATTTAGGCATAATCCCTATGTCACCCGATGGATAGCCAAATAGCTCACAGGTAGGAAACATGAAGCTAGGGTGGGGGAATCCACCTCCACCAAGAAGCATTGTCTCAACATTGGGACTTCTCCTGTTTGAAATATACTTCTCTGAAATCAAGGCAAATGTAGAGGGCCTTTGGCTGACCAAATCTGCTGAAGACTGCAAGCTGGCTGCAATCAGAGAATCCCCAAAGATGTAGCTATCCTCCAGGAAGATCTAACACAGACAAACAATATAGGACAGAACCATGGCTAAAACTCAATGCAAGAAAATGGATAATCATACCCTTTGGGAAGATGACCATCCCTGCAAATTACAAAATTGACCACACTCCCATAAGAGTAGTCTCAATGGTAAAGGACCTGGGAACTCAGGATGTCACTAACTTGAACTTTGATCACCATGTGTCCATGCTAGTGAGAACATCCTTCTACATGGCACAATTTATAAGTAAGGGCATGGCATCCAGCTCTAAAGAGATCATAGTCCCATTACACTCATCCCTCATTAGACCAGTAATCAAGTATAATGCACCCTTCAGCATGTACCTGACCAGGCATTTGCAACAGCTGGAGCAGCCACAGATATTCCTCACTGAAATAATAGTGTGTAAATAATATGTCTGATGTGGATTGCTTCAAAGCCCTGTCTCTGTACTCAGTCTCCTACAGACTACTCAGAGGCAATCCATGCCTAACCTACAAGGCATTCACAGATCCAGCCCTGATGGAGCTTCTACATGTTTGCAAAACAAACAGCACTACAGTTACCCAGTCTAAGGATCTAAACCTCATCTGTGACATAAACAAAACATGTTGGAGGGACAGGTATGTGTCTCATAGATTATACCTTCTCTGGAACAACCTCCTCATTCATGTGAAACAGAGCTCTTCCCTAAGCCTATTCAAATACAGTTTGGACCAATGGATGCAAAATTGCAAATTCACCCCTAGCTTGTCGCCTGTTGCCCTTATGGACAGGGCAATTCGTAGATGACCTAAGCACAGGCATATACCAAAGCCATTCTAGCCCGTGGGCATTGATAATTGGGAAAATTAGAGCGTGACTGGCTAGACTTAAAAAGGCTCTAGAGCCATTAGCCTAGAAACCTTCTATGATCCTATATATATTTATATACATGCACGCGCGCGCACACACACACACACACACACACACACACACACACACACACACACACACACACACACACACACACACACACACACACACACGCACGCACACACGCACACACGCACACACACACTCATAGGTTAGTACCAGGCTAACTGCCCTTGCAGGCTGTTTTTAAGCCTAGCCAATTATCTCATTTGTACTAAAAATTAACCTAGCCCTTTGGAATTTAGATTTTCCTAACTCATTCCAAGATCTGTATTTATAGATTACTGTAGTGATAATTACTAGATCAAAACATAGATATTTGGTGGGGACCCATACACTAGGATAAGCATTTAGTAGCTGCCTTTGTTCATTAGTAGTTCATGTGGGGGAGATTCCTGGTGTAAATTTCCCATCAAATGATTCAAGTTACACTTGAATGTGATCAGGGGTGAGCTTTGCTTTTTATGGAAGCTGCATTAGTTCCAGAACAGTGGTATCCCCTGTGAGATATGCCCATCCCTCTGAACTATTCTGTTAATGTTGCAGAAGAGGTTTACATTGCTAAGTTGAGTATTTCTAATACTATAAGACCTGTAGATGTGAATTAAGTCCATCAGTAATAAGTCAGAGGATGCCTTCTATGCCAGACACAGATCACCTCATAGAAGTCTGTAAGAGACTGAATATATTGATAGGGCTTTGATGGTATCCATGTAGGACATATTGTTTAGGCATTGTATCCTTTTTGAAAGGTATCTCTGGGGGTATTCCAGTATTTTATGTGTGCCTGGATAGATACATGCCAAAAGAGGCATTATACTCAATGACTGACCTAATGAAGGCTGAGTAAAGGAGGACAATGACATCCTTAGATCTAGAAGCAACCCCTTTGTTTATGAGATGCACAATATAGGACTTACTTCCCACAGTGGACAGATGCTGGTCAAAAGTTGGCTCACTATCCACATAAGTTCCCAAATCCTGAACTGCTGGATCAACTTATAGGGGTGTGTTATCAATGTGGTAGTTCCCCCATGAGCTGGCTTTCCAAACGAGATGATCTTTCAATCCTCTCTTCCAAACCTCCTTTCAGTCTCATCTACTATTACCTCTGATCATTAACGTTATTGTTAGAGCAAACACTAAACTTGAATTAGCACTTTATAACTTGCACTTTTAATTGTATTATCTGTATTACTTTTGGCTTTATCTATATTTTAACATTTGTGTTTTTTAAACCTATACTCCCTGATTTTGTATTTGTATTTTAAATTGTATATTTATGCTTTTGTATATTGCATATTCCATACTTTACTTATGTTATATTCTAACTGCTATTGGAGCTTTTCTCCCCGGGCCTCCACTGAAAATGGGCTCTACTTGGCCCAGTGAACTTCCCCGGTCATCAAACTGGAAGTAAATAAATAAATAATGCACTTTTTGACATATAGCTTTAGTCCATGAGTGTGTCATCAGGTATTTCTTTGGGACAAGCCTTCCTGTAGGATGGCTTAGTCTTCTGAGGATTCAATCACAGGTCCTAGTTTGCAGTCATCTACAAACTTAGCCTGAGCCCTTTGATATTAGCTTTTACTTCTGCAAAGTAGATGTCAAAAAGAAGAGGGCCCAGCACTGAACCCTGGGGGACTCCATCAGTGATGTATTTTTTTTTTTTTTTTTTTGTGGAAGTAGCTTTCCCTACTTTCATCTCCTGGGTCCTATCTGTGAGCCATTTGGAAATTCAGTAGGTGATGAAGGGGTTTATTGCTAGTTTATTAAGCTTTTCTATGTCTGAATGGGTGATTGTGTCAAAAACCTTAGCCAAGTCAAGTGTACTGTTTTACCTTCGTCCACTGCTTTGGTGACATTTTCAAAAAAGTCCACCAAGCTGAATAAGCATGATCTGTCTTTGATGAATCCAAACTGAGATTGGCCCAGTGTTTGGAGGTTCCCTAGGTCCTTATTGATTAATTCCATGATAACTTTTTCCATGGCTTTGCATATGAGGCTGGTCAGACTTATGGGTCGGTGGAAGATACTCCCTTATGCATGGGAGTAATTACTGTTCTTCTTCAGTCACTTGGTACAAAATCCATATGGAGACTAAAGTTAAACAGTCTTGTTAGGGGGTGTAGGTAAATCATGCTTCATGCTATTTAATGGACCTTTGTCCATTGCTTTGGTGACCTTTTCAGAAAAGTCCACCAGGTCAAGTAAGCATGACCTGTGTTTGACAAATCTAAACTGAGATTGGTCCAGTGTTTGAAGGTTTCCTATATATCCTTATTGATTAATTCCATGATAATCCTTTCCATGGTTTTGCATTATAAGGCTTGTAAGACTTACAGGTCTGTAATCACCTGGGTCAGTGGAAGGTCCTCCCTTATGCAGGACTGCAACTGTGTTCTTCTCCTTTCACTTGGTACTAAACCTATATGGAGACTAAAGTTTAACAGTCTTGTTAGGGGGTGTAGCTAAATCATGCTTCATGCTATTTATGAGGTATTCTGGGATTTTGTCAGGAGCTACTGATGCAGTATTTTTTTAGCTTTTGATAGCACTTTCAAGACTTGGTCTAATGTGATTTCTGGTGGCCAAGTTAGTGTCAGATATTTGCTGTGAGATGAATGGGTGGGATGGGTTCCTATTACCTGATTAAATGTTTAGGTTAGCGAATACCTAAATGTCAATCTGGTAAAAGCAAAAGCAAAAAAACGCAAATGGCCAATTTAATGCAGGGAAAGAATTCCCTTGGCCGTTATGCAGATTGTGCCCCTTTTCCCACTGTACAGCGATCTTGGAGTTGGTATATTTAGTTAGGGGGGGTGCGGGGCAAAGCCCCCCACTTCATTTTGGTTTCAATTTTTTTTTTTGCGGCTGTGGGAATTAATTCCCTACGTTAAATTAGCCGTTCGTTGTTTTAATTTTTCGATATTACTAGTTCAACGTTTAGGTATTTGCTAACCTAAATGTTCGATCGGGTAATATAGACGCAGGCGGGACAGACGATAAAGTCTGAGCTGAGTATATCGGCCAGTAGGTTGGCTATATCTTTAGCTTCCATATAGGAAATACTTTTTACAATCAGCTCAGTGCATTGCTGTACTGTGCTCCTGAGATTATGAACATAACTAAAAAAGGCCTTGTGATTTGTCCTTTGCTTGGGTGGCAGTTTCACCTCAAAGATGGGTTTGGTAGCTTTAATTAAGCACCTGAGTTGCTTTCCAAATTTAATGATGAGGGCTCTATCATTCTGTGTATTGCTCTTTTTACTTTTAGCCATAACCTCTTCCTTTTTTCGTACAGCGTATTGTTATTGCAATTCCACCAAGAGGGTTTGCTTTTGTGGTATGTCCTTCAATTGTTTCTGTTGGATACATCCTTATCTATGCAGCTGCTTATATGGTGGTATAGTTTAGTAGTATATGTTACCACATATTCAGTGGAGTTAATTGGTTTTGGTGGGGATTTGAAGTTGCCCAGTGAATCACTTAAGGTTCACAGGTAAATACTAGCTATCAGTCTGCAGACTGTTAAAAGCCTAGCCAATAACCAAAGGCCAGAATCAAATCCTGTACTTTGTATCTGCGAAGTAAGGACTGTGTCCATTATGCCAGCCCCTCCTTTAAGAGTGGGTAGTTTGTCTTAGAGAAATTTTTAAAGGTACCTGAGGTAGAAGTCAATTTTATTTAGAAGGAGATGTTCTTTTGGTTAGAACTAACAAGGGACAAAGATACGCAAGGAATGGTGCAAGTTGCCCTCATATTAGTAAGGACAAGTTCTAAGATGTTATCCCTCCAGTGGCTGCTCTGATTAGCTATTCCAGGGCTTTTGTATTGATAAAGTTCAGGAATCTCTGTACTTGTTCACTAGAGGTGGCATAGGTTTCCCAGTCTATAGCTGGATAGTTTAGATCACCCATGAAAATAGTATTGGGTTTATTATATTTTATCACCTTTATTTAATTATCACTTAAGACATAAGCAAATATATATTAAGAGAAAAGAAAACAAACCATATTAACAATTTTATTCTACATACATTATACATTTTGTATATTTTCTTTCTTTATGGCTATCATCAGCCCAACATTACATAATTTGCTCAATTCCTACCTTTCCTTAAATCTCATTCCTTCTGCTCTTAGAATATTATTCTGCATGCATTGTTCCTACAATTTCCATTTATTTCTAAGTAATTTGCTCCTTCCCTTTCTAAAAATCTGTCTTCCAGTTATTTTATCTCTTTTTATAATATTCACTACTTCAAATACACTTGGTTTAGACTCTGATTTCCATTTTCTAGTAATTGCTTTTTGGTAGCCAACAGCATTAAACTTAACAAGGCCTTACTATGTATTCTGTCTCCTACAGACTGTTGAGGGGAGATCTATGCCTGGCATACAAGGCATTATCAGACCCCATTCTGACGGACCCCCTGCATATCCACAAAACAAACAGCACCAGAATTACCCATTCTAAAGACTTAAACTTTGCCTGTGATATAAACAGGACCTGCTGGAAAGACAGGGATGTATCTCAGAGACTACCACTTCTCTGGAACAGGCTCCCCCATCCATGTGAAGCAGAGTTCTTCTCTAACCCAATTCAATTGTGTGACTTGGACAATTGGATGGAGAACAGAAAATACATCCCTGGTTTGGCACCCATGTCTCTGTTGGACACAGGCAGCCTGTAAATGATTCATCTCCCAGGCCCCTGCTTGTAAATGTTTCACCTCCCAGGCCCCTGCTTACACTTATTATTTATTTATTTATTTTATTTATTTGTAGTTGGTTTACCAGGATAGTCCATTGGGCCAATATGAACCCGTTTTCAATGGAGTCCTGGGGAGAAAAGCTCCAGAAAGAAGGGTTACAATATGTGTTGCAGTTTGAGCATCAAACAATATTAACAAATTATGCAGTGTGAGCGTGAGACAATATTTACAAGTTATGCAATTTGAGCATCAAACTGGTGGTGAACATTACAGAAAATACATAAGTATACATTACGTTATTTACAAGATTATGCAGTTAGAGAATACCATTCAGAAGACAGTTACAGACAGTTACAGATGATATAGACTAGAAAAAGGAAAACATTTCTGAAAAAATACTGAGAAGTCCTTACTTATGAGGTAGAAGCAAGCATGTTGTTGGAAAAGAAGGCAGTGTGGTATTAAGATGGATGGGAGCAAGAGCATTCCCATTGGGTTAGTAGATATGATGGATGGGAGCAGGAGCATTCCCATTGGGTTAGTAGATAAGAGTGAAGAGATATTTTGAATGAATAGTGGTTGGAAGTGGTACGAATGGCTGGAGGTAGAGAGTTCCAGAGACGTGCTAGACCATAGGATAGGAGGTTTTTACCTTTGGTTTGTATAACTCAATTAGGTTTTGGTTATTAGTTCTGAGAGCTCTGTTGGGAAGATGCATTTTAAAGGGATGGACAAAGGGAGAGTTTGAAAATGAGCTTATGAGCTAGAGAAAGTTGAGTATAGATGAGTTGATTGGTTAGTTCAAGCCAGTTGAGTTTGTGGAGAGAAGAGCAGTGGTGAGTAGATGCTTTGTGACTGTGTGCGAATTTGGCTATTTTGTTGTAGCATGAGGAAAGTTGTGTTTTGAGGGAAGATAGAAGGTTAGTTAGGAGTGAGGCTCCATATAGAAGAGAGGGGATAAGGAATGTAGAACAGAGAGTGATTTTAGTTGAGGGTGTAAGGTTTTTGATGAGTTTTTTTGATATTAAGTTGTATGTAGGAGTTGAATTTGAGTTGATTGTCAATTTGTGCCCCAAGTAACTTGGTTTCTGACACCAGTTCCAAGGATGAGTTGTTGTTGCTGGTAATAGAGAAGGAATTTGTGTTGAGAGGGGTAAATATCATTAATTTGGTTTTAGAGGCATTGAGAGCTAGGTGGTTTGCTTTCATCCATTGTTCAGTGATTGAGAATGCGTCTTGTGTAAGATTTTGGAGTACTGGGAGGGTTGTGGCTGAGCAGATAATAGTTGAATCATCTGCGTATTGAATAATATTGGAAAATGGGATGGAATTGTGGAAGTCATTTATGAATATATTAAACAGAAGAGGACCTAATATGGAACCTTGGGGGACTCCTGTAGGGGTATTAAGGAATGAGGAGGTGGCTTTTTTCCATTTGACTGCTTGAAATCTATTAGATAAATAACTAGAGAACCAATTCAGTGAGGAAGTTGATAAGTTAAGTTAGGAGAGTTTAGTTAAAAGTAGTTTGTGAGAAATAGTGAAAAAGGCCTTTGAGAGATCCAGTAGCAGGGTAGAAACAATGTTGCCAGAGTCCTGTGCTTTATTAATGGTTTCTGAGAAGGAAAGGAGGGCTGTCATGGTGCTATGACTGGGTCTAAAACCATGTTGGGTTGGTGTCATTAGGTGATTGTCTAAGAGGTAAGGTAGGAGCTGTATATGGATACAATTTTCTAGGAGTTTAGAGATGGGGGACAGGATAGCTATGGGACAGAAGTTTGAAGTACTGTTATTATTGCCACCTTTATGCAAAGGTATGATGAAGGCTTTTTTCCAGATTTGTGGTACTATGCTTTCTTGGATAGAGCGGTTAATTAGAATACTGATAGGGTAGGCAATGGCTTCTGCAGATATGCTAAGAAAGTATGAAGGAATGTTGTCTGGGGCATTGGAGCATGACTTTAGTTTCTGGAGAAGTTTTTTGATGGTTGATGTGGGGATAGGTTTTAGTGAGAAAGTTGGGGAGTTGGAGCGTGGTGGAATAGTAGAGGAAGTGGGGGTGGTATTGGAAGTGGGGGGGAAAGTGTTAGTAGAGGAGGATGGGGGAGAAGTTGAGGATGTGGCAGTGTTGGAGAAAGAGGAGGTTAGTTTAGAAATAGAGTCAATGAAAAAAGAGTTGAATTGAGTAGCCAAGTCCATGTCAGTGGCGTTTGGATCTGGACTGGGGTTGACTGTCCTGCCAGGATTGATTAGGCTAGAGATTCCTTTCCAGAATTTCTGAGGATTTGTTTTATTAGTATTTTGGAGGGTGAAGAAATAGTTTTGTCTATCAGTGATAACAAGTTTTTTTACTTGGTTTCTAAGTGTCCTGAATTCATTATGAATTAGTGGAGATTTATGTTTAAGTGCCCAGAGTTTGTCTATATGTCGCATGGTTGTGAGTGTGGTTTTAGTTAGCCATGGGGAGGTTTTTAGTTTAAGGTCTAGGAGGTTTGAAAAGGTTGTGTTGGAGTGGTCCACAGCGTTATCTAGAGGTAAAGTTTTTAGAATGTTCCAGTCAGTTACTTTTAGGGAGTCAGAGAAAGTTATTGGGTTAATGGTTATGTGTTTCTGTATAGAAGTGTGAAGATGGGTAGGTGATCACTAAAAATCCAGTCTAGAATGCTACCATTTGAAGGGTGTTAATAAGCTGTGAGAAGTTATAGAGGTTGATATTAAATGGGTTTGTGGAGGATTGGATGGAGGACCTGTTGATATTTGAGTCACCCAAAATTATGATTTCATTATTGATGTTAGTGGAGAGCCAGAATAGGATATTCTCAAGTGATGAGTATATTAGAGCTACTTTCTGATGATTGAATAGTTTAGTGGTTTGTTTTAGCCTAGTTTCTGAGATAGTTAGGATATCTGGTTTATTATGTGTAAGCTAAGCATGAAGGTTTGGCACTTTGTTTACTATGCTTTGGGAGTTTAGGGAGGTGAATAGTATAGATTTATCTATGGTGGATGAGGTGGATGAATATCACCTGATAGTAGAGTGGTTAGTAGATATAGGGTTAGGTTGGAGAGATAATTTTTGAGTTTGGTTTGGTTGTTATTATGTTGATGAAAGAATTGTTAGGTGCTATAAGTGTTGATAAGTTTATAGGTAAAAGTAGATGGCGAGTTGAGATGTATTGTTATGTGGAAGGAGTAGTAAATGTAGACTATGTTGAGGAGAAATAGTAGTAGAGTAGAGGATTTTGAAAATGCAAAAGGTGTAGATGAACAGTTAGGATTTGCTATGTTGTTTGCAGTTTAAGTACAGTAACTAGGTATGTCTTTGATTAATTATGGGAGGATGGTATGGAGTAATGAATAATGGGAGGATGACTAATGTTTGAATGGGTGACAGAGTTATGGTATGTGATTGGTTGGGAGTGAAGTGGGCTATTGAGATATAAATGTAGAGGTACTGGGGGTGGGAAAGGAAGGCAGAACCTATCAGTGAACTATGGAGTGGAGAAGGTAAGTGCAAGGGTCAGGAATTTGTTAAGGCAGAGGGAGAAAGAGTATCAGAACTTGTCAGACATTTGGAATTCATGGCCAGGCTTAAAAAGGCTCTTGTGGTTGTTAGCATTGTACACACTTATAAACCCATGTCTAGGCAATTCAGATCCTGTATCCCTGCACAAAATAATAATTTCTTTAGTTACAGCCAATTGCTCACCCAATATTTCTGACAGAGTAATTTTTAACATCTGTCAGTTCATTACACTCCCAAAACATATGTTCTCAGTTACATCTTTCCTCTCCATCACACCTCCAACATTTGCTATCTACCACAGGAAAATATTTGAAGCGTACTTGGTTTATAATATACCAGTGGAAACACTTCCAAGCAAAAATCCTAAATCTTGTGAACTTTGTTGCATATTTGGGGGCCATAAATGTCTTTCCATGGTTTCCTTATAAAATGCATTTCCAGTATCTCTTCCCTATCCTTTCTAATCTCCTCTGATTGATTCTTATAGTTCTTATACCCTACTAATTATCCACTTTAACAGCAACTTCTGTTATAGATTAGACTAAAATTCTACCATTGCAGGTGTTTCACTTAGGATTCCTCTATACCTTTCTCTGCCTATATTCTGATATCAGTCACTGGTAGAGAAGGCAGCCTCTAGCCTACAGTACAAATGTCTCCTTGACCTCATTCCACTTCATTACATTTCCCTCTCTAGTTATTTGCTCATAATTCCTTGGGTTCTTTGTCACTTTTCTCCAGTAAATCTGTGCGCCCTCTTGCCTATTCTCTGTACCCCTAATTGCAGTCATCCCTATTGACAAAATCTATCTGTATTCTCTTGGCTTACTCCTTAGAATACTTTCTGCTACTTTGTTAATATAATATTCCATATGGCTGTTATTATTCTCCTTAAGGATAAGCATCCAAAATCCCACTCTCTCCTTATTTCTTGAACTTGCCCTCTGCTTCAACATCATCCCTTCCCACTTTGAATTATAATCTTTTGCTCTCTCTCTCTCTCTCTCTATATATATATATATATATATATATATATATATATATATGTGTGCGTTTTAACTGTGTAATTCTAAAATATTCCTTCAAATTAGGTAATCCTAAAACACCTTGTTCTATTGGAAGGTTCAATTTATCCCATAATCCAAAATAATACTATGATAGTTTGGCCAAGAACTCTGAAAAAGCCACGCAAACTAAACTATGTCTATGTAATGCATTAGTCGTACATTTTTGCTCATTTTGTTCATAAATTTTCTTTCTCAAAACCCTCTCAGTTTTGACAACACAATACGAATGGCAATATACACAACTGATAATATATATTAAAATACTGGAACCACAATTATCTGAATGTAGTAATTTTAAAGGATCATTTCTATGTTTGATATAACTGTATTGCATTAGTTGGAATAATCACATTTTCTTGTATCTTTTCTGTAGATTGCATTACTCAAGGCACATTATTTTGTTTCCTGTAAAACTTATTCTTCAAGTTAAATCCTCTTTTATAAATAAAAAAAGCCTAGCATCTAAAATATCAACATTTGAGTTTCTTGTTTGTAGCAACCACCAAATATGGATTTCCAGGGTGGTTTGAATTGTCCAGGTGTACCAGCAGGTGCTGAACAGTTGCCAGTGGATTTTGTTCAAGTCATGGGAAACTGACACAATTGGAATATCTTTTGACCCAGGCTGTGTACCCAGATCACTTTCTGAGTCTATTGTTTTCTTTGCTAATGGCTTTAAGTAGAAAGCAAATAATAAAGGGGAAAGAGGACAGTCATGCCTGGTCCCTCTGTTCAAACACAACTTATCAGAGAGGAATTCTCCTGCTTTAATTTTTGCCTCCAGTCCTTCATATATCCTCCTAATTAACCTTATTATTGTATTGTATTGGGTTTAATATTGAGTGAATCTACTTCTTGTAGCTAGGGAATGTAGCTTTCTTTCGTCACAGAGGACATTTTATAGCTAGTGAATATGTGGTAAGGGACATTTCTGATTTTGATTTGGCCATGTTGTAGGGTATCATGCTGCTTAACTGGCCATGATGCAAGTCTCATCTGAAAGAAGATTGAAACACAATCTTTTTCCCTCCTGCATAGTGGCTGGTTGTATCATCTCCTTGCACAGCCATATTACTCTCCTTCATTTTAAACCATGTCTCAGTCATTAGACAGATGCCTACTTCCTCCATTTTGAGGAGGGCTTGTAGGGAAATTAGTTTCTTTTTTAGGCTCCTAGCATTGATCAGTAACACCTTCATATTTTGTTTTACTTGTTTCATTATATTGGTAGGTATATCTGGCTGGTGTTGTGAAACAAATGCACTATGGGGGTGGATAATAGGTTCACAGGTTCATAGGCTGGTACTAGGCTATCTGCCCGAAGGCATTTATAAGCCTAGCCAGAATGTGTTGGCTTTCGCCGCCCCCTTAGATTAGTTCCCTGTACCTCTGTCCAGCAGAGCCACTGAAGTGATCCCCGAGGTAAACTTTCTGTTTCCCATCCATCTTTGCCAATATTCAAAAGCCTAGAGGGAACAGCTGCAGGCCATCCCTGATGAAGCAGCATGTTCTGTTGAGCATGTCCTCCCAAGCTGATAAAGACTGGACTCCCTTCAAATGACACTAAAAACTAAGCCCATTATTGAATTAATTAATTTTTTTTGCTCATATTGCAATATCATCCTTGTAGAAGGCAGAATATTGCTCAGTGCTACGCACATACCTGCCTTGAACACATGGTCTGAGAGCTGTGTCATGTCTCTTCATGATGCATGTCTCAAGTCATTGACATGCACATGTACTATGACAGAGTCATACCAGTACTTGTTGTTCAAGGACCTGAGTGCATGTGTGATCTGACTGAACCTGATTCCAGACAGACAACTAACCGTCAGTCTTTCCATGCTCAGCCTGGTAAGAGGTACATCTGTATGTCTTGCAAAGGAGTCTTTATAACTATAATGTTTGGTTTAGTGGATGCCTGCCTTATGTACTTAGCATCCACGACTCTGGGACTCCTTGTGCTATGTGAGGTGGTAGGTGTATCAGGCAGACAGTGTTGTGCGACTGCTTTATGTCTGCATTGCATTTTAGAAGTCATTGAGATTTACGCAAGTTAATCTTTCAAATTTCAGCATAAGAAAGATTATGTGTAGTATGACGATCATCTATGGTGTGTGGTGTCATGTTGACAATCCTGGTGTCAGAGTTGTCTGTGTATGAGAGTCTGGCCTCCAATGACATTATATAGTTACATCTCTTACACACTGTCTTATGTTGTTTGAGTAATAGACGGTTGTCCGATAGCATGAGACATTTCTTACATTGTCCCAAGATGCCTGTATCAGTTAGAATGGCTACAGAAGTTGTATGGTAGTGCTGGTCCATGGTTTAGACAGGAATGATTTAGGAGGATGTGAGGATTATAACTGCTTTGAGTTGAGTTGGTGTTGGGATGCAGGGGTTAATTTAGGTACTTATTAATGAGCAGTAGGGGATGCCTAATTTCTTAGGCTGGGATTTACAGATATTGAGGCTTTTGTACAGCCAACCCAGTGTACAGGTATCCAATGGCAGCACAGTGCAGCTTTTTTTCTTCCCTTTTGGATGAAAAATATCACAATTCATGCTTAGAGTCTTGCATAAAGACCCTGGGGTGTCCTCAGCTCAGTGCAGGTCACAGGAGACAAGCTTGACAGGAAAACAATCCAAAAAAGGCAATAAATCCAGACAGTGGAGCACTGCAGCTCAAGACCTGTAGCAAATCACAGTCCTCTCACTACTGTGACTGTGCTACAGGTCTAAGGTCCCAGGTAGGCTAGAACTTCAGTGGGGGCTGGGGAAGCTGTGGTTACAGTAGCAACCAGGAGGTAGTAGCAGGGAGAGCAGTACTTAATGTAACAGTTGCAGGAGTGTGGTGGTGGTGTTGGGGGCTTCCACAATGTAACAATCAGAGATCAGGAAAATCAGCAGCAGTTGTAACAAAG